>NW_024097056.1:937500-1292444 GCF_016545835.1 Crotalus tigris
ATGGACATAAGTTAATCCAGGAACTTCCTTCTGTCAAATTTAAAATGTAAGCAAAAACAAACAAGCAAACAAAAAGATTAAATGGGAGACAAAACCACATCTAGGGGTGACCTGTTAGCAATGTTCCAATATTTGAGGGCTGCCACAAAGAAGAGGGGGGGAGATTCAACCTATTTACTAAAGCTCCAGAAGGCAGGACAAGAAACAATGGGTGGAAACTAACCAAGGAGAGAAAACCATCCTAGAATAGCAATGCTCCATCATATGCGTGATACATCAACGTCTTTCATTGTCTGTTGTAGGCTTATTCCATATTTGTCTAGCCTTCCCTAGATATTTTTCAAGCTGAGACAGATTGGATTTCATTATTTTCTAACCACTTGGTTGCTTGCTAATCTTCGCGAACATCTTCCTCAGAGTGACCCATCAGAAATCCGTGCATCTGGAGTTGATTAGCAACCGTTGTGATTTACACATCCAGGCTCCTAATCTTGTTGCATGCAATGGACCATGTTATAGTCACACTAGACCTTTTGCTGTCTGAATGATTTCTCATTTGATTATCCTGCATTAATCACCAGCCACCAGATGCAGAAAAGGGGGGGGGGGCAGAACCCTGAGAGGTTCATAAAGTTATTTAGAACAGGAAGCCTGTTGTCAGTAGATTCATCATTCTTCTTCTCATTATACCATACGGTTCTACTAAAAGATACCATGTAGGAGCGGCAAGTCGTGCCTTCAAGGACCTGATTAAATTCAACACTGTTTTGCTTGCCTCCTTAATATGCATTGTTCCTAGCTTCACAAGGAAGTCCATCGTTTCTTTACTAGCTACAGGCAACGGGCATGCCCTTGGTTGAATTGGTAAAGATTTCATTGAAGAAAATAATGGGAGGTTTTAAATACCGGAAAAACCAAAGAGATCATTGTTGATTTCAGAAAAGGCAGGCACAGCCACACTTCTCTGTGCATTAATGATTCACCTGCTAGCATCAAATTCCTGGGTGTGCAGCTAACGAATAGGCTGACTTGGTCGCTCAACAGTGAGACACTGGTGAAGCGGGCAAAGCAGCGCCTGCATTTTCTGCGTCGCGTGAGAAAAGCACGTCTTCCTTCCCCTGTCCTCACCACTTTCTACAGGGGGACAATCGAGAGCATCCTATCATACAGCATCACAGTCTGATTTGGAAGTATCACTGCTTCAGACAGGAAGGCGGTGCAGAGAGTGGTGAGGACGGCAGAAAAGATCATTGGCAGTTCACTCCCTCCCGTCCAGGACATAGCGCAGAAGCGCTGCTTGAGCAGTGTCCGTAAGATTATCTGGGACACTACACATCCTCTTCACAACCTGTTTTCCTTGTTATCTTCTGGGACGGGGGGGCTCCATGGTATCCGTAGCAGAACATCCAGATTCAGCCATAGTTTCATTCCATACAGCATTAACCTTGAGAACTCTCAAGCTTCCTCCTTCCGTTATATATTCAAGATGGACAGTATTTAATATTTATTTGCTACGTATATGTAGGGGTGTGGGTCTATACATATGTTGTTCATAGTATGTTTAGGTGTGTGTCATGTAATAGTAGTAAAGTTGGAAGGGACCTTGGAGGTCATCTAGTCCAACCCCCTGCTCAGGCAGGAAACCCTACACCATTTCGGACAAATGGCTGTCCAGTCTCTTCTTAAAAACTTCCAGTGTTGGAGCATTTACTGCTTCTGGAGGCAGGCTGTATGTGTTTCACTTTGAGAGCGGGCAACTAAATTTTATTTTTGATGTGTGCCGTTGTGCCCACAGTAAGAAAAAAATGACAATAAAGGTTATCTTATCTTATCTTATCCCATGAGTTGGGGTGGTGCAGTGGTGAGAATGCAGTACTGCAGGCAAAACTCACTGTTAGGAGTTCGATCCTTCTCATCCAAGAAGCTTCTTCAGTTATTTTTACATGGCGCGACCAATGGATATTACTTTCCCATAAATTCCTTCCCTCACTTCCCTTTCTTCCATCTCCAGCGTTATCTGAAATTCCTCGTTTTATAAAAAATTACTTTTCAAGAGTACGTTTTCAGCCGCCTTGCCTTTCTCTGATAAACAGGTGTTCAAATGCAACTGTGATTTCAAACTAGTAATTGAAATAGTTGCAGGATTATTACAGTTGCAGGAGATACTAAGGGTAAGGAGAGGGAAAGGCTTCCAATGTGTAGAGCAATGAAAATGAAAAGATGAATTGTAGTGAACTAATTCTTTTCATCTGTTCCATCTTTCATTTTAGGCTCTGCAGGAGTCTGAAGAAAGTCAGAGTCCTTTCTCATGCAACGTCTGAAAGATTTCTTCTGAATCATTGCTGAAAATTACATCACCCTAAAAATCACCATTAGCTGTGCCAGTATCATGGTTTCAAATGGTAGCCTGGTCAAACAATGGTTGGAAGCTAATCAAAGAGAGAAGCAACCTGGAATTAAGGAGAAACTTCCTGACAGAGAAAACAATCAACCAGTGGAGCAGCTTGCCTCCAGAAATTGTGGGCACTCCATTGCTGGAAGAGACTGGATAATCACCTGTCTGAGATAGTATAGGACAGGTCCTTGTGCTTGAGCAGAGGGCTGGACTAGAAGACCTCCATGGTCCCTTCCAGCTCCTATTCTATTCTATTCTATTCTATTCTATTCTATTCTATTCTATTCTATTCTATTCTATTCTATTCTATTTTCCATTCCATTCCATATTTTCTATTCTATTCTATTCTATTCTATTCTATTCTATTCTATTCTATTCTATTCTATTCTATTCTATTCCATTCTATATTCTATTCTATTCTATTCTATTCTATTCTTCTTGACACCCAAAGGAAAGCAGTCACCACACAAATGAATAAAGAACAAATAATTTCACAAAGTTTGTGTGAATGGCTTTTTTTCCCACTGAAAATTCCCTATAATGGTCCTCAGAGATGGGACATTTTTTTTAAAAAAAAATCTCAGCTCTATTTTGACGTGTGGTGGTCACTACATATATAACTACACATCAAATATTTGAGGGGGTTGCCACGAAGCACCAGAAGGCAGGACAAGAAACAATGGATGGAAACTAACCAAGGAGAGAAGCAACCTAGAACTAAGGAGGAATTTCCTGACAGTGAGAAACAATTAACCAGTGGAATGGCTTGCCTTCAGAGGTTATGGGTATTCCATCAATGGAGGCTTTTAAGAAGAGATTGGACAGCCCCTTGTCTGGAATGGTACAGGGTCCCTTCCAAGTCTATTATTCTGTATTCTATAAACCTTACTATTTCCCCATTATTTTCTGAGTGACCGATACAACCATCAGTTGAAACTCTCTGGGAAGTGGAAAAACTCTTCCTTTCTGGAAGCTAATCTTGAACCAAAAGCTGTGATGTCTACTAGCCCAAATGATGCACTATTGGACCTCCTAAACTAGAAAATAATACCGTATATTCCGTATAAGGCGACCCGGCATATAAGATGACCCCTGTCTTCGGCGCCGAGTCGCATGCCTAGAAAGTCGTCTTATACGCCGGAAACTACTGTTATTTCCGGCGTATAAGATGACTCGGCGTATAAGACGATCCTCGACTTTGGTGCCAATTTTAAAGCTTGCGAAAGTTGTCTTATACGCTGGAAAGTACGGTACTTTTTTTCCATACAATGACTCCAGTTTATACAACTGATTATTCACAGCTTCGGTGATTCATGCTTCTTTGAAGCCAACCTAATGAACTCAGTGATAGAGGCTTGTTTGTTTGTACATAAACTAGCCACAAAGCAAATATTTAGAAAGAGCCAATCTGGAGCTAGAAAAAAACAACAACAAATAATTAAGCCCTCAACATACGAGAAAAAGAAGTAAGTTGTTAGAAAGGCCGATAGGAAGTCACGAATTCTACGAACTCATTTAAAACATACATTTATTGTTAAATTGTCTACATTCCTGGAAAGCTCACTAAGTAATCTGGATTGAAGAATAATGGGTGGATGGGTTGAACTTTTTTTTAATCAAAATTAAATCATGCAAAGAAGACTAAGCTGTACCAATGTGAACCTTTATCACCTCTACAATGACAAATCCACAATTTCCCCTCTTTTTTAAGGCATTAGCCGGGGTGCTTGGCATATTTATTGCTTTAGAGGAGATAAGGGTTAGGGTTCAAAACCCTTTGAAATACTGCTTTGTTTAACTCCAACACATTTATTTTCTGGATTCAGAAAAGTGTCAGGAACGGCTTTCCTCCATCCTTGTGTGTCTCCCCACTCAGATGAAGAGAGCTGATTTAGTTTCCATATTTGCTGGTGAAGAATTGTTCCTGGTTTTTCACAGTTAGCTTGGCCTCCCATCAGCCAGAGGAAAAGAAAAAGCAATAGCATTTAATCTATTGTAGATTATATATTATACATTATTATAATGTAGTGGTTATATCAGTGGTTCTCAACCTGTGGGTTGGGACCCCATTTGGGGTCGAACGACCATTTCACGGGGGTCGCCAAACAAGGCTGTCCGCCATTTTTTCTCTCTTTTCTTTGGCCATGCCCCTGGCACCTGGTGATGTATAAGTGGTTGGGGGTCACCACAACATGGGGAACTGTATTATGGGGTCGCGGCATTAGAAAGGTTGAGAACCACTGGGTTATATAGTCTTCTATAGTGTGTCAACGCTGCTAACATCGGATCTTCTTGCTTGGACAACAGATGGAAATGTAGCCATCTTTTCTCTTTCACTTTTAGAGTTCGTTGATGCTTGGAGGGGGAATGTGAATGAGAGTCCAGCTAGTCATAACAACAATAACTCAGCCATGGGAACCCAAGGTTATTGCGCCCAGAGTTGATAAAGATTTGGCGGGCTGGAGAGCTGGAGGCTTCAAGCTAATTGGGAAATGTGATTTATGACTGTTAATTGGAGGAGGGAATTGTGCTTTACTACTTTGTGCCCAGGGGAGGGGAATTCAGTTTTTGGTTTTAACTATGTAGTGCCGATGCTTTGTTTCTCGAATAAAAGATTCTTTAAGGTAAACAATGCCTCGAAGTTCTCTTGAAGAGTTTCCTCTGTTGGAACCATGACATAGTGGTTATTTAGTCTTATATAGTCTTATAGTGCTTTACAGAATTCTGTAAGTGGTTTAGAGTCTGCAGATTGCCCCCAATAATCCAGGTCCTCATTTTACGGACCTTGGAAAGATGGAAGGCTGAGTCAACCTTGAGCCGGTCTGGATCGAACTCCTGGACATGAGCAGATTCAAACTGCAATCCTGCCTTCTAACCACTGCTAGATGCTTCTGAAACCCAGGAGAATGAGTTTGGCTATTCTGAAATGGAAAATGTTGCTCAATCTGAATCCCCACTGTGGATAGCACAGATTGATGTGGGCATGTTTCAAGATGATTAGGAGACAGGAGGCTCAATCTTATGATGAATAGTTGTGGGAACTAGATATGTCTAACAAAGAGAAGGGCTATAGATGACATGATAGAAGTCTTCTGATATTTGAGGGGCTGTCACAGAGAAGAAGGAGTCTACCTATTCTCCCAAACAGCTGAAGGCAAGGCAAGAAGTAACGCCTGGAAGATTATCAAAGAGAAATCTAACCTAAAATTAGATCTAGATTAAATTAGATCTTTAGGTTAGATCTAACCTAAAACATATGAAGAACGGTTGCAGGAATTGGGTATGTCTAGTTTTAATGAAGTGAAGGATGAGGGGGAGGAGGACATGATGGCAGTATTCCCATATCTCAGGGGCTGCCCCAAAGAAGAGGAAGTCAAACTATTCTTCAAAGCACATGAAGGCAGGACAAGAAGGAACAGATGGAAATTAATGAAAGAGAGAAGCAACCTAAAACTAAGGAGAAATTTTCTGTCAATGAGAACAATTAGCCAGTGGAACAGAAGTTGCCTTCAGAAGTTGTGGATGCTCCATCACTGGAGGTTTTTAAGAAGAGCTTGGACAGCCATTTGTCTGAAATGAGATAGGGTGTCTTGCTTGAGCAGGGGCTTGGACTAGATGATCTCCAAGGTCCCTTCCAATTCTTGTTATTCTATTATTCTGTTCTCTGTTCTTGGGCTAAGCCAGCTTAGCTTTTCCTGTTAGCCAAAAATGCAGAATGAACTAGGGCTACTGGAATTTCATTGCTGCCATCTTCTGGTTTGTGGTCCCCATTGCAAAGAGTTCGCTTTGCAGCTGGAACCGTTTATACTGCAGTAGTCAAAGGAGAGCTTCCCCGGAGTGATTGTGCAGACACGGCCATGTTCTTTTCTTTGCAATATTGCAAAGGATTTCCTAATTTTCTCCCATTCGAAGCCCAGCCAGACATGGCCCTGCTTTTTCAAGATCAGCCAAAACTGTTAGAGGCTGTCATTGCTGCAATACATTACAGAACGAATATGCAAAACATTTGCAGCCCCAAACTTAAACTCGACCCATAATTCATGTATGCTGTAAGCATTTTTTTTTTTTTTGCTTCAAGTTTAAACCAGAACACAATCAACTTAATCATTCGGATAGCAGGTTTTAAGTGGGGTTGTTTTGGTCCCAAGCTCAAAGACGAAGCAATAACAGACCACATTTCTTATTTCATATCCATTCCTGCTGTTAATTTTCAGTTCATTCAAGAAGCAATTCATGCAACGTGTTTTTATAACTCTGTGGATCCATTAACATTAAAATAGAATCCCAGGCTGGAGAAGACCTCAGTGGTCTTCTAGTCCAACTTCCTGGTCAAGGCAGAATACCTTATATCAGGGGTGTCAAACTGCCGGCCCACCGACTCGATGTGTCACATGGAAGCCGTGCCCACTCCAGCTCTGGCAAGGGGGAAAAAGTTGTGATATGTTGCGACACGTCACATGACATGGTGAATTTGACACCCCTGCCTTATATAATCCCAGTAAAATGGTTGTCCAGTCTACAGGTAGTCCTTGATTTAGGACCACAATTGAGTCCAAAATTTCTGTTGCTAAGTGAGATCATTGCTAAGTGAAATTTGCCCCATTTTATGACCTTGCTTGCCACAGTTGATAAGTGAAACACTGCAGTTGTTAAGTCAGTAACGTGGTTGTCTGGCTTATCATTGATTTTGCTTGCCAGAAGGTTGCAAAAGGTTGTCATACGGCACCAGGACTCTGCAACCATCATATATCTGAGTCATCTGAATTTTGATCATGTGACCAGGGAATGCTGCAATGTGAAAAAGGATCATAAGTCACTTTTTGCAGTGACGTTGTAACTTTGATCGGTCACAAAATGAACTGTTGAAAGTCAAGGGCGATCTGTATTTTTGAAAACCTCCAGTGATGGAGCACCCACAACGTTAGGAGGCAAGCTATTCCACTGATTAATTGTTCTGACTGACATGAAATTTCTCCTTAGTTCTAGGTTGCTTCTCTCTTTTCCACTAATTGACTAGGGCAAGGGTCCCCAACCCATGGTCCGTGGACGGGCACCAGTTCACCAGATAGATAGATAGATAGATAGATAGATAGATAGATAGATAGATAGATAGATAGATAGACAGACAGACAGACAGACAGACAGACAGACAGACAGACAGATAGATAGATAGATGCCAGAAAACGGTCTGCACAAACAAGCAAAACCCCATCTGCGGGATGCAGCCAGCATGCAAAGCCACACACCCCTCCAGTCCACGAAAAAATCTCTTTCCACGGAATCACTCTCTGGTGCTCAAAAGGTTGGGGATCTCTGGCTTAGGGCACCCAGACACTCTAAGACAGACATGTCAAACATCATGTGACATTGCGCAACGTATCGGGACAGTTTTGCCATTGCCGGCAATGGGGTGGGCGTGGCTTCTGGATGACATGTCTGGCAGTTTGACATCCCTGCTCTAAGATATCTATCTATCTATCTATCTATCTATCTATCTGTCTGTCTGTCTGTCTGTCTGTCTGTCTGTCTGCCTGCCTGCCTGCCTGCCTGCCTAGCTAGCTAGCTATCATCCATCCATCCATCCGTCCATCCATCTACTATCTATCTATCTATCTATCTATCTATCTATCTATCTATCTATCTATCTATCTATCTATCTATCTATCTATCTCTGTCTCTCTGTCTGTCCGTCCGTCCGTCCATCCATCCATCCATCCATCATCTGTCTGTCTGTCTGTCCGTCCGTCCATTATCTCTCTCTCTCTCTCTCTCTCTCTCTCCGTCCGTCCGTCCGTCCGTCCGTCCATCCATTCATCCATCCATCATCTGTCTGTCTGTCTGTCTGTCCATTCGTCCATTATCTATCTATCTATCTATTTATCTATCTATCTATCTATCTATCTATCTATCTATCTATCTATCTATCTATCTATCTCTGTCCGTCCGTCCGTCCATCCATCCATCCATCCATCCATCATCTGTCTGTCTGTCTGTCTGTCTGTCTGTCCATCCGTCCATTATCTATCTATCTATCTATCTATCTATCTATCTATCTATCTATCTATCTATCTATCTATCTATCTATTTTTGGAAGGCAGGCTGAAAAGAGACATGTGGTGGCCTTGGCACTATTTTCTGTTTATTCTTTTACTCAGCTCTAGGTCTTATTTCTGTTTGTTTCTCTACCAGGAAAGTAGTCCTGTGTTTACTCCCTGATCTATAACTGAGTGTGTTTTTGCTAGGGCAGGGTCTGAAGCTTAGATGCGGCTTGACGTGCAGTTTATTTTTCTTGCAGCACCCTCCTGTTCCATCCACTATATTTGCCATCCGAAAACTGCAGCCATCTCTTTAGTCTGGGGATTTTTCTTGCGATAAGGGGGAGGAAAGGGACGGCTGGGAGAAAATACTTGAGAAATGTAAAGAAACCATTACTTTTCTGTGTCTTGCTATTTGGATTGATCCCCCTGCACCACCATTAAAGAGTATCAGCTGTGTAAAGAGGTTAAAAAACAAAAGGCCCTGGGTGGCTAAATGAAGCCACTCCTAACACAAAAAGGACAATCCCAACTATATCCAGAAATAGAGAGAACGTTTGTTGCATGTCTTCCCTTTGAAGATAGATGGGATCACCCAGCAAAGAAGGGTTGAATGGAACAACCTTCTCTTGGAAGGCTGCTAACTCTCCTCCTTCTCCTTCTC
Source organism: Crotalus tigris (assembly GCF_016545835.1). Taxonomy (NCBI): domain Eukaryota; kingdom Metazoa; phylum Chordata; class Lepidosauria; order Squamata; family Viperidae; genus Crotalus; species Crotalus tigris. The sequence goes on from NW_024097056.1 coordinate 946,595, forward strand.
CTTCTCCTTCTCCTTCTCCTTCCCTTTCTCCTTTCTCCTTCTTCTTCTCTTTTTCCTTCTTCTCCTTCTCCTTCTCCTTTCCTTTCTCCTTCTCCTTCTCCTTCTCCTTCTCCTTCTCCTTCTCCTTCCCTTTCTCCTTCTCCTTCTCCTTCTCCTTCCCCTTCTCCTTCCCGTTCTCCTTTCTCCTTCTCCGTCTCCTTCTCCTTCCCTTTCTCCTTCCCCTTCCCCTTCTCCTTCTCCTTCTCCTTCCCCTTCCCCTTCCCCTTCTCCTTCTCCTGACTATATTCCCCTTCTCCTTCTCTTCTCCTTCTCCTTCTCCTTTCTATATTTCTCTTCTCTTTCTCCTCCTTTTCCTTTTCATGTCTATATTCCCCTTCTCCTTCTGTCTACCTCCTCCTCCTCCTCCTCCTCCTCCTCCTCTTCCTCCTCCTCCTCCTCCTCCTCCTCCTCCTCAAAGGGCCAGGCCTGCATCCATGCAGAGAATCGGATGTTCAAGTATTTGAATCTTACCACTGGATGGAAGGGACTTTGGAGGTCTTCTAGTTCAATCCCCTGGTATAAGGTCTCCTGCTTGAGCATGGGGTTGGACTAGAAGGCCTTCAAGGTTCCCTCCAGCTCTATTCTGAATTGATTGACTAATTGAAAGGTGAATTGTCACATTTCTTTTGTAGGTGGAGAAAAATATCACCTAAAAGAGAAGTTCACATGAAGCTCCTTATATGCAAGATACATATATAGGAGAAATGAACTTCTGTATTCATAAATGACTTCTCCTATGCCTGGGTACTGCAAGTTGTTTAACTTTCTTTCATGCCATCCTATCAATTTTTATTTGCTCCCATATTTGTTTGTTGTGATTCCTGAGGGCTGCCTGGACAGGTCCATGCTATTTTCTTTGCAACATTGTCAGAAATGTTTTGCCCTTCTTCCTAGGGATGAAAGACAGTGACTGGCCCCCAAATCACCCCAATGGCTTTAAGGGAGGACTAGAATTTATGTTCTCCAGATTCCAGTCTAGCATCTTTTACCAGCAGACTAAGTCTCTCTATAGAAAAATAGTACATTTGAAATCCTATCCATCGCCAAATATTTGCTACAGATCATTCTCTTAGGAAGACAAAGAACCACAGATTTTTCAACATGCAAATTATCTAAACTCAGAAGACTGAAATATTTGATTCACCCAAGAAGACAAATCCAAATTCAAATTCTTTTAGAAATCCATTGATGCTGTTTTGGTCTTGTGATGCTTTTGGTGAAAATTGTCCAACATTGCAAAGTAGCCAGGGAAATCCAGTACGTTGGTTGCAAAATGATGGCCAATCAACTCCCTGTTACACAGCAGAGACCTGGAAAGCAGAAGAAACACACACACACAAGTATAAAATCTGTTTTCAATAGAAGTTTGCTGCACTTACCAATAACGAGAACATGAGCTACAATAGCTTCTTCAGATAGCTTGCCAAAATTCTGTCTCACATCAACACTGTACATACTGTCCAGAAAACTGAAGATTTAAGGCCCCACTTTGAGATTACCTAATTTCTATGATACTGGGATGAAAAGAATCAACAAAATGAAGACTAACCACTATTCTAAGACAATTTATTCATAGGATAGAGAAGCAAAGTTCCAGCTTTGATTGTCTCTTGATGAACCAGAATGTGACCTTAAGAATCATGAGAGAGTGAATATATTCTTTATATTAATCGATAAATAAGTCAAAGAATATAAGATGATAACGGCATTAAAGAAAAATGTCCCATATGCCCAGGGCTCATTTTAAAAGAATAAAATTTGGGAATGTATGATAGTTTAATGTTAAAATAATCCCTTCTGTGTCTCAAATGCTGGTATCTATCCCAAGTATTACATGTCTTTTTTCATTAGTTGGTTAGTTGAAAGGTTACAATTTTGGGACAATCTCATCCTGAACCATATAATCAGGTCCAATATACCCATCAGAACAGACTGAGGAAGGAAGGAAGGAAGGAAGGAAGGAAGGAAGGAAGGAAGGAAGGAAGGAAGGAAGGAAGGAAGGAAGGAAGGAGAGAGAATTCCATCTCCATAGTTTGAGAACCTAATTGTGCCTAATATGGGGAGCGAGACCATAAGAAAGGCTGAGCGCCAAAGAATGGAGGCCTTTGAACTATGGTGCTGGAGAAGACTCCTGCGAGTCCCCTGGACTGCAAGGCATTCAAACTGGTCAGTCCTAGAAGAGATCAACCCTGACTGCTCTTTAGAAGGCCAGATCCTGAAGTTGAAACTCAAATACTTTGGCCACCTAATGAGAAGGAAGGACTCACTGGAGAAGAGCCTGATGCTGGGAAAGATGGAGGGCAAGAGAAGAAGGGGACGACAGAGAAGTGGCTGGAGGGAGTCACTGAAGCAGGAAGTGTGTACTTAAATGGACTCCAGAAGATGGTAGAGGACAGGAAGGCCTGGAGGAACGTTGTCCATGGGGTCACAATGGGTCGGACATGACTTCGCAATTAATAACAACAACAACAAATGGGGAGGGAGGGAGGGAGGAAGGAAGGAAGGAACGAAGGAAAGGAGGAAGGGAGGAAGGAAGGAAGGAAGGAAGGAAGGAGAGAGAGAGAGAGAAGTCCATCTCTATAGTTTGAGAACCCTAATTGTGCCTAACATGGGGAGGGAGGGAGGGTGGGAGGAAGGAAAGAAGGGTGGGAGGGAAAGAGGGAGGAAGGGAGGGAGGAAGGAAGGAAGGAAGGAAAGAAGGAAGGGAGGGAGGGAAGGAGGGAGGAAGGAAGGGAGGGAGGGAGGGAGGGAGGAAGGAAGGAAGGAAGGAAGGAAGGAAGGAAGGAAGGAAGGAAGGAAGGAAGGAAGGAATTTCTGATTTTAACACAAGACACTTTTCTTATTCTGTGGTGCCCTCTTGAATTCTAGTATCTTGAAGAGCTACTGTACTTTTTACAAAATTCCCAGCATGACAAATTTCAATTCATCTTTCCCTGTCTTTCCTTCTCACACACAGGGCTTGTGAATTTGGGAAAGCAGAGGAATCATGTTTGCCTTTGCCTCTCAAACAGTTATTACGAGCAAGAGTGTCTGCAGGTTTTATGAAAACAGACACCAAAGTAAAACAAGGACCCTGAGGGGGCTAATGAAGATCGACATGAAACAAATATCCTTCTGTGTTCCCCAGACAATTACTGAGGCTAGTTCACGGACAGGGCTTGTAAGGCGTCCCCAGACTGTGGTTCTCAATGTCTATGCATCCCATCACCAGCACATTAATCTAAGATCTGCTCCATTGTCTGGAACTGATCTCCTCCCTTGTTGTGAGATGAGTTGATAGTTTAATAGGTCCTTCGCAGGTCTGACTTGAACATATCACAGCAGATGTTCAATTGATAAGCCATTAGTTTGTAATAATTGCCGTATGCCTGGGCGGATAACAGATAACAGACACCTGGTTGCTCCTTTTTTTCCCCATATTATTCCAGCTGCTGAGTTGTCAAGACATCCTGGTCAAAGGGAAATTTATTCTGTATATGGCACCTTACAAAATTACAAAGTCAATAGAAGCCGTTTGGTGCCTTGAAGAGGACATAGTCCTTGGGGGACATTGAGGACATCAATAAGGACGTTGGGTGAAAAGGAGAAGGAAAAAAAAAACAAATGAAAGAAAGATGTCCATTGCTCAGAACTCTATGCCGAATTTATAGTAGTTTCCCCTGCCAATGCCACAGGCAGTACACACCAAGGGAACACGCCTTTGGGAACATTGCTAAGTCAAGGTAATGGATCCTGTTGCGAATAGCTGTCAGTCTCATAGATAGGAACCACAACCACATAAGCTAATGCTAGTTTACTGTAAAGCGACATTAACAGAATTTTGCAAGTCTGAAAGCACAATTCTCCTGTCGTCACCTTTACAGGTCAAGAAATTAGGAACAGTCTCTTTTGAACCTTTTTCCACACCCATTATTTATCTGTGAGCCAGGCTGTCTCTTATCTGACTGTTCTCTTGGCAGTGTCTCTGCCAACATCCAGCTTGAGAATCCAAATAAAACTCTGTATGTGACTTAGTGAGTCTAACATTATCCGATGCTATCCATTGTGTCTCCGCAAGTGGGTGTCCTTTCCACCTTACCTGACATTGCAATATCTACAATATCTAGAATCCAAAAATTTTTCAATGCCTTTTCCCCTTAACCAGAATTGGGAGGGGAGGTTAAATCTGGTTTTAAACTCTTGGCAATTACACTTTTACAGTAACTGGGTTGGCGATTTGTATGACAGCAAAAGGACCTATATATTTAGGCTCTACCGTAAATGCCGGCGTATAAGGCGACTTCCGCGAGTGCTGAAATCAGCGCCAAAGACGGGGGTCGTCTTATACGCTGAGTCGTCTTATACGCCGGAAATACTGGTAGTTTCCGGCGTATAAGACGATGTTCTAGGAATGCGGCCCGGCTATAAAGACGGGGGTCGTCTTATACGTCGGGTCGCCTTGTACGCCGGCATTTACGGTAGTTTTTTACGAGGTATTTTAACCGGATTTACCCTGTGTTCCATTGTTCACTCTCCCAAGGTCTTTCTCACAGACCTTTACAATGGCAGCAAAAATGCACACATTGTTGTTGGCCATTCCCAGAAACATAACCGTGTTCTAAGTAAAATACAGACTGTCTCTGGGTGATTTTTAGAAAAGATATTTTAAATACGGTATTTTCCGGCATATAAGACAACTTGGCATATAAGGCGACCCCCGACTTCGGAGCTGATTTGCATGCTTTAGAAAGTCGCCTTATACGCCAGAAAATACGGTAGATTAAGAATACTTTTTGGAATAACAGATTTATTTTGATGAAAATTATGTATTGGAATTGAAAAATGTTGATTTTTTTAGATTGGGATGGTTTTAATAATTAATGGAGTGTTTTAACTTAGATGATTTTTTTGTACAATAACATAGATGTGATAAGGTATGACAATCAGTTGGATGAAATTTGAAGTTTCTGTAATGAATTGAAGTGAATTAAGGTTTAACATTATTTTTTAACTAAGATAGCAATTGTGTAATGGAAGAAGAAATAAATGAGATTGGTGATAAAAGGAGGGATGAGAGAAATTAAGAACTAGAATATATCTGGAAGGGATACCTGAATTGATAACTTGCTGATTTAAAGTGAAATTTGATTTTGGTAATTGTAAACTGATAAAGTTTTAAAACAGGTTTAGTAGTAATAGAAATTTAATTTAGAAATGGAATATGTTAACGTATTATGTTACTTGAGGGAAATAGAGAGGGGACAGTGAATGTATTGAGTTGAGTTGTTTATTTATGTTTTTACTTTGGGATGTCTGATTACCCAAACACCATGGTGTGTCCTGAGTACTTTTTCTTAAAAATTAAAAAACCAATAAAATATTTTTTTTTAAAAAAAAAAATACAGACTCTCTCTGTCCCTGAAAATGAAGGAAACAAATCAGCTGCCCATTTTCTGTACTCTTTCAAACAACATTCTCAAAAAACCTCAACGGATTCTGGAAGGCTGATTTAATGAATCTGTTTGCAACTCTTTTATCATCTTGACCAGTGTTTACGAACCTTGGCAATTTTAAGAAGTGTGGATGACAACTCCCCAAATTCCTCAGTCCACATGTTTTAAAAGTTGTCAGGATTGAGAAACACTCAATCTTGAGTGGTCTAGAATCTGAGAATCAATCTCAGAAAGTTTTAGACTTGGAAGAGTCCTTAATCTTCCAGTCTGTTCAGGGCAGGATTTATAGAAGCATCTGCTTAGATCTTCTAAGTTATCAAGATGATCCAAATATGGTGGTATGGTCTTCTAAGGATTTCGTTGTGTAAACAGGCATCATTTTTATGGATAGTGTTGCAAGCAATCTGATGTAGAGTAACAGACTTGTGGCTATGCTGAGTTAGCTATCCGTTTTGGTGAAATGTTTTGGAGGATGTAAGAAAAAACCCCAGCAATCTTTGTTAATTAATTGTGCTGTTTTTCTTGACATTTATAAACCAGTGCAACATGAAATTGATTCACACCTGCCCAATGTATTGTGAACATTACATTCAATTGTTTCCCTGAATTCTTTGCAGAATTTAAAAGTGATTAAAATTGTACCGGCTGAAAAATTAACCCAACACGAAGAGTATTGAAAAGCTCTACACTTAAGGATAAATCTGAGAATATATTTTGAGCTATATTAAAAAAAAAAGATTCTTCAAAAGATACTAATCTTCACTTTACAAATTCCATTGTGAGGAGAAATGGTCAATATAAATGTTTACAAAATCTTGACTTTCAATATAATATTTCGTATGCATTTAGGATAACTTGATAGCTTTGATACATAACTCTGTATCTGTTAATTATTAATTTACAGTATAAGTATATTGATGTCCTTTGAAAACATACACTGTATATGTCTCCATGTGTGTGTTCAGGTGTGGGCATACAAACATAGTGCTAATTCTACACTAAAACCAGCTGAGGGTTGTTTATTGTTAAATTAAAATAGGTTGACCATCCTCTTCTTTGTGGCATCCCCTCAAATATTGGAAGACTGCTATAATGTCACCCCCTAATCCTTCTTTTCACTACACTAGTCAATTCCTGCAACCTAATCAATTTTGTTCCTCTTCTTTGCACTGTTTTTTTTTTTTTTTTTTTTTGAGCCTCAACATCTTTTATATCGTGGTGGCCAAAACTGGATGCAATGTTCCACTTTTCATTTTCAACTGAAGAAGCTCACTGAGCCAATTTGAACCAGGCTTTCTCTATCACCCCCAAAAGTTATTTGGGGGGAAAAAAGAAGAAGGAAGTGTTATGGATGCTCCTTGCAGCTCCAGTGTGAAAAGTGGTTATCATTCAAATTCATAACACGCATAGGCCTAGAACTAAAACTTAACTTGTTCATGAAGACGAGTCAAGATGACAACCCTTATCCTTACAGAAAACAGGAGCTGAGCTAACTCAATCCCATCTCCTATTGCACTGTTTATTTGTGGTATATCACATTTGTATATTTACATTCTGTTCATGTTGAGGTGGTATACAGAAAAAAAATTATGTGTACTCATGCAAAGATGGCTCTTTTTCTAGCTTCAGAAATTGGTGCGGTTAGCCAAATTCAAAACAGCCCTGCCACTTCAATGAAAGATGTCATATATTAAAGGCAAACCACATGTCCTAATGAGGGGTTGCAGGCAAGCCTTAGAATAGATTTTTTTTTTCAAAGAAATAAATCTGTTATCTAGCTGGACAAGATTTCTGGGGAAAGAGAGGGAAAAAAAAGAAAGGGGGATGACTTTGCAAATTTGGCCAGCATGCTACAGCTCGATAAGGCAAATTGAAATGTTATGATTGTGGTTTAGTCAAGTAGTAGCACATTTATACCCCCCCCCTTTTTTTTTTTTTGCTTATAGGCACTGAAGACTTCTTACAACAATAACCGTCCTTGGAAACTTGCCTTATCTACACTCAGATTGTGATGTTTTCAAAATTGTCCAGCCTGGCAAAGAAGTCTTGAAAGGTGTCCACGTGGGTTTAACTCCACTAGTCGTAGTGACTTTAGAGGAGCAATACTCATCTCTATTTCTTTAAGCTATTGAGCCACCACTGTCCAAATATATTTATGTGGTCATGTGGTCAGTGTGATATCATGCCACAGCTGAAAGTATATTCTTTTTAAAGTTTCCAAGGAGTGCTGTTACCTTCGCATCAAAGTGGTACCTATTCATCTATTTGCATTTACATGCTTTTGAACCGCTAGGTTGGCAGGAACTGGGGCAAGAAACAGAAGCTCACTCCATCCTGTGGTGGTAGGACTCAAACCTCCAGAGCACATGGTAAACCTTCTCTCTAGCATCTTTTAAGCCACTGAGCCACTGCACCACCTTAGGAAGCCATTGAAGTGCACCAAAATCAAAATGACAATATGTTAGTAATAATATTGAGACATTAAATTAGTGTCATGGTTCTGACAGATGAAACACTTCAAAAGAACTTTGAGGCATTGTTTACCTTAAAGAATCTTTATTTTGAGTAGCATAACATCGGCACTGCATAATCGAAGCCAAAAACTGAATTCCCCTCCCCTGAGCACATAGTATCAAAGCACAATTCCCTCCTCCAATTAACATTTATCAATCACATTCCCCAATTAGCTTGAAACTCGGGCTTCCTCTCCAGTTCTCCAGCCCACCAATTCCTTATCAGCTTTAACGCTAGGTTTGGTGTTGTTCTGTCTAGCTGGACTCTCATTCACATCCCCTCTCCCAGCACCATCTAACTCTAAAAGCAAAAGGTAAAAGATGGCTATATTTCCATCTGTTGTCAATGCAAAACCATCCAATGTTAGTAGCACTGACATCTAGCACCTCTTCATGGGTAGGGTACAGATATCCTTAGATATCAACCTTTATATTCTGCAAAGCTTAATGTAGTTGAACCAAGATCAAACATCCAGAGTGAAAGATGGACCTCAAAGATGAGCAAAGCTCCCATCAATGCATGTTTATGGATTTGCTGAAGATACTATATCTAGAAGAAGGTTCCTGAGATGATATTCTTTTGAAAGCACAAGTGGGCCAGCTCCAACAAAATATTTGAAAGTACACTCTGAGATACCACAGGAAGAAAGAAGTCCGTTTAAATATAAAGGAAATGGAAGACATCGAAGATCTACGGTGATCTTGCACAAAGCATTGCTAACCACTTGAAATAGGGTCAACTATGGGTGGGAACTCAGGACTTGTACTGTAAATGCCAGCGTATAAGACGACTTCCGCGAGCGCTGAAATCGGCACCAAAGACGGGGGTCGTCTTATACGCCGAGTCATCTTATATGCCGGAAATACTGGTAGTTTCTGGCGTATAAGACGACGTTCTAGGAATGCGGCTCGGCGATAAAGATGGGGGTCGTCTTATACGCCGGATCGCCTTGTACGCCGGCATATACGGTACTTTATTTTGCCATCAACACAAAACTGGTATAGCCTTCTGTGTACAAACATCCATTTTTCTTAGCTGGCTTGAAAAGTGTACAAAGTACAGATCTGTGTCCCAGATGTCCTTGGATCTCACTAGAGAATAATTTAGCTCTTGTGTTCCATGTTCCTTTTAGTGAAGATGTTTGACCTCCAGTATTTATTATTCAGTCAGTGGGATACTCACCTGCTATTGGTGATCTGAAGGCAACAGAATTCCTTGAACGGGCCTCTTGTAATGGACATAATCTTTGATTTCCCCTGTAAAGAACACAGACTTTTCCAATACTCAAAGCAAGCATTTGTTGCTCCTACATGCATTCTGCTTACTGGCTTTTTTGAAATGGAGCTGGTTTGTTATTCCTGCAGCCCAAGCTTTTCTCTATCAGGTTCTGAAACATTTCCAGCTGCCCCAGCTGTCTACACAATTCTGCCAAGAAAGCCAGATTCTGGCAAAACAATTGAAAAAATGTGGATAAGAAATGACTCAGAAATATGTGGTAGTATTTTATAGGGAGTGCAGTTCATACTAGCCTCAGGTTCTTGCCATTTTAATGTAGCAGTCTGGGGTCATAACAGAAGGCTGGATCCAAGAATCACAAGAACAGTCCAAGACATTTCTAATCCAGATAAACTGGAGGATAGCATTCCAGGGGGAAAAAATGTCTTAGGAGGTTTCAAGACGGCTCTCTGATCTGTTGGTGTTTGTGTGACGTTTTGGGATTTTCAGACTATGGTTCAAAAAGGGATAGGCTTATGAAGAACACAACTAGACTCAGTGCTTCATTTTTAGCTGCAGCCAGTGAAGTTTGGATTCAAAATATGAACAATTTTCTATACTTCTGGGCTCAGAAATGTGGTTTGCTCATCCTTGTTCCTGAGATAGCTTGGAGACTAGCTAGATGATAGATAGATAGATCAATAGATAGATAGATAGATAGATAGATAGATAGATAGATAAATAGATAGATAGATAGATGATAGATAGATGATAGATAGATAGATAGATAGAGATAGACACAGTAGATAGATGATAGATAGATAGATAGATAGATAGATAGATAGATAGATAGATAGATAGATAGATGATAGATAGATAGACAGACAGACAGACAGACATAGATGACAGACAGACAGACAGATAGGCAAGCAGGCAGGCAGGCAGGCAGGCAGGCAGGCAGACAGATAGACAGACAGACAGTTGATATATGCAATATATGTAGAGATGATAGTAGATAGACAGGCAGGCAGGCAAACAGACAGACAGACAGACAGATAGGTGATATATATGATATAGAGAGAGATGATAGTAAATAGACAGACAGATAGATAGATCAGTAGGTAGGTAGGTAGGTAGGTAGGTAGGTAGGTAGATAGATAGATAGATAGATAGATAGATAGATAGATAGATAGATAGATAGATAGATGACAGATAGATATATAGATATATAGATAGATAGATAGGCAGGCAGGCAGGCAGGCAGGCAGGCAGGCAGGCAGGCAAACAGACAGAGACAGACAGATAGGTGATATATGTGATATATAGAGAGATGATAGTAGATAGACAGACAGATAGATAGATCAGTAGGTAGGTAAGTAGGTAGGTAGATAGATAGAGAGAGAGATAGATAGATAGATAGATAGATAGATAGATAGATAGATAGATAGATAGATGAGAGAGAGAGATACATAGAGATATTTAATTGTGTAATCTTACTGTAGGATTTGTTTCATAATGCAGAGTTATTTGACTCATTTGTTTGATCCCACTCTTTGTTGGAGACAGTTAAAAAAAATATGTCATGCTGTTGGCTGATAAATTCAACATATAAAACTAGCGAACACTCAGTTAAAAAAGACGTAAGTTGCTAAGATTATTTGTTCTGTGCCATTTTAAAGAATGCCCTTTGGAAAACAACAAACATGCAGAATGACCTTCCTCTCCTGACCGCAATTTATATAAACTGACCCGGCCAGTTCCAAACATCAGATAGGATTCAGGACACTTGCTAAATCCTCGGTGACCGCTTCCCAAATTATTTCTGGTCTTCCCATCTGTTTCTTTTATTTATTTATTTATTTTAGGCCTTCTGCGCATAAATCATACGATTTTTATGGCTGGGTGAGCTGTTGGACATACAAGCGAAGAGAAAGTCTGCTTTCCAGTTGTGCCCTCTTACGGTTTGTAATTAAATGCTACGGTGGGAAATGTGCCTTCCAGATTTCCAAAAGGATGAGAAGAACTACAGAGCAGAGCTATCCAGGTTACGGGCCTCTGGTCCAGCGGATGGCATATATTTGGCATGCTGCTTTGCTGTTGGGTCCAATCCTTGAGTGTTGGCCTTAAAAATGAAAGGGAACCTAATTATATGCAGATGGGAGGCCCACGTTTGTAGGCGTTTCGGCTTTGCCTGCTGCACGCTTAAAATTGCATGGAGTCATCGAATGATTATATATGCCATACCATCTAAGATGGCGGCGCCTGGATCGTCTGCGGCTGCATTCGCTTTCGAAGGTGAAAAGATACGGGAGGGATATTAAGGGATATAGGCCACATGATCAGGAAGGTTTTAATGTGTTTGAGCAATGGGGTGGAACTAAGGTAACATACAACATATGACTGGCAATCTTTGCTGGCACGGCGAGTTTCTAGCTGTTTCGGAACTGTTGGTGAGACCGTTAAAAGTCGTTGGTGCTGTTTGAAATTGTTCTGCTGGCAGCAAGATCTGACTGCTGGCCCAGCGACGGATTCTATTGCAAATAAGGGCTGATTCCAAAGGGGGCAAAGGAGGAGAGGTCCCGGGGCTTATGGAGCGAAGGAACTGGATGAGGCTGTCAGCAGGCCCAGAGGATGGGAGAGGGGCTTTTGGAGGAGTTGGTAGTGGTGGCAGTGTTCTCCAGGGGTGAAAAGGAGTGAGGCCTCTTTAAGGAAAAGTGGAAGAGACAAGATCAGAAAAAGGAAAGGAGGCGAGATTGTCGTGCAGGAATACAAACTAATTTGAGGGCTAATCCACATGGAGCTCCGTTTCCATCTGTCCTGTTTGCCATCGTTCGCTCCCTAGAGACTAAAATGGGAGATCTGTAACTTGAGAGCTGGCCACGAACAAGGAGTGTATATCGGAGGTGGTGACCCTTTGAGAGCTGTATGCAATGAAATTTCATTTTGATGTATGCTGATTGGTTTATTTTCAAAGTGACAATAAAGTTGTTGTTGTTGTTATTATCACTACTTCTACTACTACTACTACTACTACTACTACTACTACTACTACTACTACTATCCAGCATTTGATTCTCCTTATTGAACAGGGTCTCATATTCTCCCCTTGTGGAGTGTCTTTCCTGACTGATTTGTATGAAGAGTTCATACAAATATAGGAGGCCGGAGAGAAAATGGTCAAGAAGGCACCTCACCAAGACTTGATTTATGGGTAAACTCTGGGGCATTGGGTGAAGGAAACAAGTTGAAGATTTATTTCTCCTAATCATCTCATGGCATCCGGCCCTCTCAATTCCTGGCAAATAGATGGGGAAGAAATGGAGGCAGTGACAGATTTTATTTTCCTGGGCTCTAAGATCACCTCAGATGGGGACTGCAGCCAAGAAATTAGAAGACACTTGCTCCTGGGGAGGAAAGCTATGGCAAATCTAGACAGCATACTAAAAAGCAGAGACATCACCCTGCCAACAAAAGTGCGTATAGTCAAGGCCATGGTCTTCCCAGTTGCAATGTATGGCTGTGAAAGTTGGACCATAAGAAAGATTGATCACCAAAGAATGGAGGCCTTTGAACTCTGGTGCTGGAGAAGACTCCTGCGAGTCCCCTGGTCTGCAAGGCGATCCAACCGGTCAGTCCTAGAGGAGATCAACCCTGACTGCTCTTTAGAAGGCCAGATCCTGAAGTTGAAACTCAAGTACTTTGGCCACCTAATGAGAAGGAAGGACTCACTGGAGAAGAGCCTAATGCTGGGAAAGATTGAGGGAAATAGAAGAATGGGACAACAGAGAATGAGGTGGATGGATGGAGTCACTGAAGCAATAGGCGTGAACTTAAATGGACTCCAGAAGATGGTAGAGGACAGGAAGGCCTGGAGTAATGTTGTCGCGATGGGTCGGACACGACTTTGCAATTAACAACAACAACAACAATCATCTCATGGATTGGTGCGATGAGTGCTTAGTGATTAGAATGCAGCATCGCAGGCTAACTCAATGCCCACTGCCAGGAGTTCGATCCTGAGTGGCTCAAGGCTGACTCAGCCTTTTATCCTTCTAGGGTTGGTAAAATGAGGACCCAGATTGTTGGGGGCAATATCCAGAGAGTGCTGTAAAGCACTATGGAACAATATATAAGTCTAAGTGTTATTGCTATTGCTATGGGTGGATATTAAATTCTGGAAATGCTCAAACACAGTGTGATAGGAATGCAGCCCCCCCCCCAATCATTTTACTACCCCCCAAATTACAAGAATAAAGCTCAGAAAAAAGAAATACAGAAGCGTTTCACTCGTGAGGCCCCTGGCTATTGCAAAAAGCAGAAACGTCAAAACAAGCCTGCAGATTTACAAAGAGACCTTGCTAAAGGTAATAGACAGACTAAAGATAAAGGGAGAAAATTAATTATATTTGTTTGACAGGATTAGGACCAAGGAAGGTGGTCATTAGGACCCATCATGAGTCTTTGCAAAACAAGTAAAACCAATCAAATAACAAAACACACAAAGCAAACCTGCTGTGAAAACTGTATAAAAATCCATGTAGTCATCAAACCAATTGGTCAGCTGTCTCAGAACTAATGGCGGGATTCAGCCAGTTTGTACCAGTTCTGCAGAACCAGTAGCTAATTATTTGTTGCCCAGGCCCAGAACGGACTTCCGGAAGCGGCATCCACACAGAGAACCAGTTGTTCACATATTTGAATCCCACCCCTGCCCAAAATCACATGCTGCTGATGGTTCTGTTAATCAACAAAGAGACCTTCTTTCAAAAGCAGCCTCCATTTTATTCCCAGCTTGAAGCTGGACCAGGCTTTTCTTCCCACATTAAGAAGGTAAATTTGGAGGTCTCAGTCAAGTCTTGAAAGAATTTGACAGGACGGATCCAGTGGTGGGATTCAAATACGTGAACAACCGGTTGTCTGTGTGGATGCCACTTCCGGAAGTCCATTCTGGGCCTGGGCAACAACAAATTAGCTACCGGTTCTGCTGAAGTGGGGTGCGAACCGGCTGAATCCCACCACTGGACAGATCAAATCATAAGACTCCTTTTAACGGGACCTCTGCAAGTTTCCAAACAGGCTTCTAGTGTAACTTTAAGACTGGAATGGGAAGTCACAAGGGTGAAGGTCTGGGTCTGGATTATTATTTTTAGTTACTGGTTTAATCCAAGTAGCCTGGATGCTATGATAAGAAGAGACAGTCTCAGTTCTTCCTGGAAGACAGATGTTAGAGATAAATTGGCTACTTAAGGTCTTTCCTGGGATCCTCTGAAATCCCCTCAAAATGAGCAAGACAGAAACTTTCTGAAACAAACACAGCTGGATGCAAAGGAGTAGTACATGATAAGCATAGGCCCAAGCTGAGGAACTCCTGAAATACAATAGCCAGCCATTGACAAATGCCAGATATATGGCTCAGTAATTTAGCTGCTGTTGTTGATCCTCTCTTATGAATGTTCTTGCCCTGTTCTCAGGCGAAGTGGAATAAAGGCTATATCTTACGATGCTGCAATTTTTGTAGACCTGGCCAATGAAAGGAGGTCAATATCTCGCTGTCAGGTTGTCAAATCAACGTTGCCCTTTCTCTGGCCAGTTTGTTTTGCAACCCTAAGAATCAATATTTGTACCTTGTGGAGAACCCACCAAGCGCTGTATTTAAAACTGATCAGATTTTTGATAGCACTGTGAATATGATCTAACCTCATTGTCGTTGTCCTCCTCCTCCTCCTCCTCCTCCTCCTCCTCCTCCTCCTCCCCCTCCTCCTCCTCCTCCTCCTCCTCCTCCTCCTCCTCCTCCTCCTCCTCCTCCTCCTCCTCCTCCTCCTCCTCCTCCTCCTCCTCCTCCTCCAGAATTGTTTAGAGATGAAAATTGACACTGTCTAAATCAGGGGTGTCAAACTCAATTTCATTGAGGGCTGCATCAGCACTGTGGTTGCCCTCGGGGGCCGGGTGTGGCCAGGGTGGGTGCAGCCTACTGGGTAGGTGTGGATGGAGTGGGTGTGGCCTACTGGGTGGGCATGGCCAGCTCTACATCGTTCGCATCAAGGGTGCCTGTGGGGGCCTGGGCAGGACTGGGACAGATCTGGGGGTCTCTAGCAGAAGGGAGTGGGACCGGAGCAAGCGCCAAGCCATGGTCCATTTCTTCATTCCTCACAAAGGGGGACACCTCCCCAGCATGCACCCAGGGGGCGGGACTGATGCGGCAGGGGCTGGTTCCTCGCTGTTTCTAGATGGCCTTGTGGAGCTAAGACTGAATGCGTTTCAGCATAGATGGCCACCACAAAAATATACATTGGCTCCTGGCCGGCCTGGGCCAGGGCCAAGGCAGCAGGGGCCATTCCCTCACTGTTTCCAGGATGGCTTCGCGGGCCACATGAAACCACTTCGCGGGCCGCATCCGGTCCCCGGGCTTTGTGTTTGACATGTCTGGTCTAAATGAAGCGCTTTACACTGTATTAACAGGTTAATGTAATCTTTCTCTCCCCTTTAGAGATTTATTTGGTGATCCCATTGTAATACGGAGAGAGCAGACACACCGTCTGGATCATAATCCAGGGGAGCTCTTGGGAATATTTAAGCACTGTTTTCATGCTTTCCTAGGCCATTTCAGACAACCATTTATCTGAAATGGTATTGGGCCTCCTGGTCGAGCAGGGGGTTGGACTAGAAGACCTCCAAGGTCCCTTCCAACTCTGTTATCCTACATCCGATGTCCTGTCAGAACTATGGCACGAATGGATTTCTGGCCTTGCGAGAAGTTAACTTTAAATCTTTGAAGCACTTTTGAACTTGTTGACCCTGATTAAATTAAATGCAGGTGTTGTCCCCTAAGTATTCCCTCTTTCAGGGTTGAGCTGTAGTTCTTGTTAGGGATCCCGAATGAAAGAAAAGGTGGCGAGATTTATTAATAAAATGCACACAAGAAGCAAAGCAAAGCAAAAAAA
Source organism: Crotalus tigris (assembly GCF_016545835.1). Lineage (NCBI taxonomy): Eukaryota > Metazoa > Chordata > Lepidosauria > Squamata > Viperidae > Crotalus > Crotalus tigris. The sequence continues at coordinate 962,736 of NW_024097056.1, forward strand.
GAATGAAGACTGACGTGTTGGGGATCAATCCTCCTCCTTCTACAGATGAAATTGAAGCAGAAAGAATTTATTTTCCTTGCAGCCAGACAAAGATGTCTGTGCAGATTAAATGTCATCTCAAGCAGATAACTTGGGGAACACTCCAAACCAATATCCTTTAGCCAACTCTCTCCCCAAAGTTCTCTTTGATGCAATATTCTTATTGTGAAAATATGGGTCTCCTGACGATATAAGTAAATAGTCTGCATCCAGGCTATTTAAATTAATGAAATCCAGGTAAGCATGTTTAGACCTCCCCACCTTAATCGTCTCCATATCCTGATTAAAAAAGCAGGAATGTCACCCAAAATATTCAGATTTTTTTAATTAATGTTATTTTATGAAGGTTTCATGATTCTTTTCTTGTCTCTTTCTTGCACAAGATGCAAGATATGATGGACCTGAACCTTTCTAGCAGTTTGAGATTGGTTAAGGAAACCAAGAATTGTACTGCGCTTTTCCAGGGATTTACAAATCATATCTGAGCTTTATTCAAGTTGGAAGGTCAGCTTTCAGTATCATAACAATTCCAACATTAGGAAAAGGAAGAGGAGGAGGAGGGGGAGAGGAAGAGGAAGGAAGGAAGGAAGGAATGGAGAGAGGAAGAAAGGAAGGATGGAAGGAAGGAAGGAAGGAAGGAAAGAAGGAAGGAAAGAAGGAAGGATGGGACAACGGAACAATGGCTGCTTTATGCAAAGTCAATTTGTATATCAAGACAAGCATCCATGACTCTGATTGGCAATAGCTTTCACATGGCTTTATTGTCCTTAATAGTGAAAATATTAAATGGATACAGCAGGAATTGACTCTAAGATTATTAGGCATGAAGGATCAGGACCATAAGTTAAGTTGCAATTTAGAGGATATATTGCTCATGTCTATACAAGAATCTAATCAACTAAAGAGCCGAGGTGGCGCAGCAGTTAGAGTGCAGTACTGCAGGCCACTTTAGCTGACTGTGTTCAGCAGGTCAGCGGTTCAAATCTCACCGGCTCAAGGTTGACTCAGCCTTCCATCCTTCCGAGGTAGGTAAAATGAGGACCCAGATTGTTGGGGACAATGTAAATATATATCCTACATACAAATACCTGCGAAAACCTCAGAAAACATATATATATATATATATATATATATATATATATATATATATATATATATATATTTGTTTTCTGAGGTTTTCGCGGGTATTTGTATGTAGGTCTTTGGTTGCTCGGGTTTTCTCCCGCGTAAAATTGGAAGTGTCTTGGCGACGTTTCGACGAAGTCCCATTCGTCATCTTCAGGCTGGTGTTTTCAGCTTCGTGCTTCGAGCAGCCAGGCTGCTCGAAGCACGAAGCTGAAAACACCAGCCTGAAGATGACGAATGGGACTTCGTCGAAACGTCGCCAAGACACTTCCAATTTTACGCGGGAGAAAACCCGAGCAACCAAAGACCTACATATATATATATATATATATATATATATATATATATATATATATATATGTGTGTGTGTAGGTCTTTGGTTGTTCGGGTTTTCTCCCACATAAAATTGGAAGTGTCTTGGCGACGTTTCGACGAAGTCCCATTCGTCATCTTCAGGCTGGTGTTTTCAGCTTCATGCTGAAACCAACATCTTCCCTGGTCCAACACCTTAAAGCCACAGGACATGAAATTGACTTTAAAAATACCAGAACCATTGCCAAAAGCGAACATTTTAATAACAGAATAATCAGAGAAGCCATCGAGATAGAAAAACGCCCACACAGCATGAACAAGCGAGATGATACCTCCCGCCTACCAGCCATTTGGAAACCCGCCCTTATTGACAAACACTCCCTAATACAAAAAATGATACCAGACCCACACTCACAAAAACCACACAGGATGTCACCACCACACATCCACGCAAAAAGCAAACCCAAAGCCACACCGATGATGAGGCACGACCACAAACCAGAAGCCAGACCAGAGCTGCATCATTAGCCACTTTAAAGCCCTCCAATCCATACATGAAGCAAACTGACACCCTCCATGAAAATGAGGCACGACCACAAACGCGAAGCCAAAAAATAGCAAGGCAGCCCAAAATCTTAAACCCCTCTGCAACTCAGACTAACCTGAGCACAACCAAACAGAACACTCCCCCAGCCAATCAGAGCACAGCCAACCCCCCAGCCAATCAGAGCACAGCCAACCCCCCAGCCAATCAGAGCACAGCCACGCCCCTAACCAATCAGAACACACCTCCACCCAATCAGAACACAGCCAAGCTCCCACCCAATCAGTTCATACCCCCACTGGCAGTTAAAAGGAAGAAACAGCTAAGACCACACATTGCTGCTCGAAGCACGAAGCTGAAAACACCAGCCTGAAGATGACGAATGGGACTTCGTCGAAACGTCGCCAATTCCAATTTTACGCGGGAGAAAACCCGAACAACCAAAGACCTACATATATATATATATACACACACACACACACACACACACACACACACACACACACTGCTTACACACACACACACACATTGCTTACTGGTGTACACCGCTTAGAGAGTGCTTTTACTTAAAGTGGTATATAAGTCTCATAAATAAATAAATAAATAAATAAATAAATAAAGTTCAGTACTAAATTGGTGCCAGATAAGAATCAATGGAATTCAAGAGCGGTTGGACAACGTAACACCTCTAAGCTTATGACATGCTTAACTCCACCTCCCCAGCTCTGCCTGCTTTCTCCTACATCAACAGTGTTTCTTTAAGTTGTGTGGACTTCAAGTCCCAGAATTCCCCAGCCAGCAAAGGGAATTCCCATCTCCATCTAAAATCTTGCCATCTGTTCGACGTGCGTATATATTTTACTCCAAATTATTTTTAGAGTGACTCATGAGACTGTAAGCATTGTCTCATTCATTGGAAAAGAAACGAAGAGTTACTTATTGTCAGCCAGTCTTCCTAAACAGGGATAAAGCCAACATCCTAATAGCTGTTTTGGCAAGCAGATTACACCAGACCCTTTTGTGATTCATCCAGATAAACTGAGCTTTCTCAGAAAGCAACTGGCAGTGGAAAATCTAATTATTTGATCATTAAAACAAAACATGACCTGGGACAGTGGTTCCCTTCTGATTATTTTAAAAAATATTGTCACAATTGGAGATAATAGAATGTTTTCTTGTTTTCATGGGCCAAAATGGTTGATGTAACCCAGCTGAGGTCTTAGGACAAGTGAGACCAAGCAAGATTTTTTTTCACAAGGATGGAATAAGTCAAGCAACATAGAAGATTGTGTTTGTTCTGTTGAAAATCCTTAGCTGCTTTTGTCTTTGCCTGAAAAGGCAAACTGAATTCCCGATGACACAATAGAACAAGCTCAGTTTTAAAAGCAAACACTTACCTCCGCCACTACAATTAATCAATGGAACATCTTCCAGACTCTTTCACAAGTAAATGCTTCTGAAGGCAAGTGGTTCCACTGATTAATTGTTCTCGCTGTTAGGAAATTTGAAAATAAGAACTAAGGGTGACATGATAGCAGTGTTCCCATATCGAAGGAGAAATTCCCTGACAGATAGAACAATTAATCAGTGGAACAACTTGCCTCCAGAAGTTATGGGTGTTCCAACACTGGAGGTTTTAAAGAAGAGATTGGACAACTATTTGTCTGAAATGGTATTGGGTCTCCTGCCTGAGCAGAGGGTTGGACTAGATGACATCCAAAGTCCATTACAACTCTGTTTTTTGGTTTAAAAAGTCTTCCTAAGCTTTAAGTTGCTTTTCTCCTTGATTAGTTTCCATCTGTTGCTTCTTGTCCTGCCTTCAGGTGCTTTGGAGAATAGGCTGACCCCCTCCTCAAGTACTGGAAGACTGCTATCATGTCACCCCGGTCCTTCTTTTCAGTAGACTAGACATATCCAATTCCTGCAACTGTTCTTTATATGTTTTATCCTCCAATCCCCTAATCATCTTTGTTGCTCTTCTCTGCAGTCTTTGGTCATGTGGGTGACCCAATTTATGACCAAAATGACTTATGATGGGGATGGGCAGGCTCCATTAAGGCCATAAGTCCAGGACTAGCTCTAACTGTCCTGCAAGAACTTTCATAGTGATTCCAGATTTCAATAGAATATAAGGCAAAGTCCCTGGACCAATTGTTGTGAAGTATATTATTATTATTTTTTTTCAATAATAATTTTTTTATTTTTTATTTTTCCAAACTCTCTCCCATACATATACCGTGATATTTATCAGATGTTAACATACATTCTTTTAATATTCATATATAAGATACTTTTAATAAAATGAAATAAATACATACACATGACTTTTGGTGTTGCTCGCCCATTTCCCCTTTCACTGTATCCACACTCCTTCTTCTCTACCTTCTTTCTCCCTTTTTTCTCTTCCCTACTTCCCTCTTCTTGTTGTGAAGTATATTATTGTGCTTTAGGACTTCGTAAGGGTCCAGCTTTCTGATAAATTGCACCCCCTTCAGCTCCGTTTAAGTTCTTTATTTATGACTTTTCCCAAGTTAGATAATAGGAAGGCAATTCATTATTCATACACATTTATTAAGAATTACTCAGGCTGGACTGTTTCCTTAATATCTGATTTGGCCTTAAGGCAAGTTGGGAGGTATAGCACTCTGATCCTATCCTTGCATCTGATCAGACAGTGGGATGACTTCCTAACAGAAGTGAATTATACTACTGAGCATTTTAATTCTAGATTCTTTACTGAGACAGTAACCATGTCTCCTCTTTTATTAATAACTCAGGACTTAGAGATCTGACATTTCTCATGATGAACAACCTCACAGATTTCCTTCCCCTCCTCAAACTGCTTGTGTGTATTTTCTTCCCCAACCAAATAATAATAAAAAAAAAAACTGCGAGAAGATCTGCACAAGAAAATGACCATTCTTAAAGATTTGATTTTGAGCTGTAATAGTCACACTTAAAATAGCATTGATCTTATAGGAATTCATTGTATACAATGAATTTCTGTTAGTTCATGGTATGGAGCCCAGAGGTGCACTATAAAATAGACCTCTGGTTTAGCCTCAGAAGGTAAATAGGATGTCACAAGGCACAAAGAGAACCAAACAAATTAAGCAGCCTTTGAGTGCAAAACATTCAATGTTTTTAGCATGTTTTGTTTGTTGTTTTGTCTATGTTTTAAACTGGATGCTACAGGACTAGATAAGTGAACGTATGAGCTTGACTCTTCATGGAACAGTTGAGCTGCAAAACCTCAGAAGATCACTAGAGGGCACCTAAAAGTTACCATTTAGTGCCTCTCTGTGCTGCCACCTAGTGACCTTCAAGCACAACTGTGGGTCACCCTAGAGAAAATGATTGTATAATCTTAAGGGACAGTGTTGGGCTGTCACTGTAGGTGTGGAGAGAAGGAAGACAAAGAGGTTTTGTTGATAAGAGAGGATAAAAACATGGAAAAAAGAAAAATGCCTTTGGGTATAGTGGAGGAGAAGGTGTAGGAGGAGGGGGGAGGGAGGGAGGAAGGGAAAGAAAGAAAGAAAGAAAGAAAGAAAGAAAGAAAGAAAGAAGGGAGGGAGGGAGGAAGGAAGGAAAGGAAGAAAGAAGGAAAGAAGGAAAAAGGAAAGAAAGAAAGAAGGAAGGAAGGAAAGAAGGAAAGAAAGAAAGAAAGAAAGAAAGAAAGAAAGAAAGAAAGAAAGAAAGAAAGAAAGAAAGAAAAGCTCCCAGGCCCAGTTCAGACCATCTGGATAGGCATGTTGTTGACCAGAAAGTAGCTCTACTGGGAAAGCTTAGCAACATTTTGAGATCCCAGGCTTGACACCCCTGGAACAGATGCATTCCCATTCATGAGATCTGCTTAGCATTAGGACACACTATTCTCCAAAGGATGGTCAGATAACTCTAGCCAACGTTAGAGACGTCAGCCTCAATTACATCTCCTTGATGCCACGTTGTGCATTATTTAATGTTCTCCTTCCCTGCAGCACCAGAGGAACACACCAGACAGCCCCCCTCCCCCCTTGAAGGGGGAAGGGTCACCCAATGGCTTTTACAGGTTACCCACAAGCCCTGCTTGTTGTCTGGTGTGTGCCTAGCAAGACTGTGAGTCTGACTCATTGTCGGTCCTTAAGCTGAGTCAGACTCTTGGTAGAGTTGATATTCTTAGCGCTTCCAGCATATTTTTATGGGCGTGTGCTTGTGTCAGGGAAAACAGTGCATGGGGGAACATTCAGGCAAGGAAGATTAGCTATTAAGCACAAAACAGACCCCCATCAATGAGATTCTTAATGGGACGGATAATGTTCCTTCTTCTAATAAGGTTTCAATTTGGCTTAACGTGATGTGGTAATTGGGCATTATGTTTGACTATTGTCAGTTACTCTAATGTGGCTTTTAAAAAATAATTAACACTAAAACATAAATACATTGAAGGCAGCTTATTTCACTTGTGGGAAGAATGATGCTTATTACATGATTTGGTCCTGAATAAATTCAACCTGTGCATCATCATTATTATTATTATTATTATTATTATTATTATTATTATTATTATTATTATTATTATTATTATTATTTTAATTTTGTAGAAATAGTTCTGATCACCATCAATAGATTAGCTTTATGGTGCAGAAGATCTGCACAAAACTATTATATATTAGAGTTACAGAACAATTGGGACTGGAAGATAAATGTGCTTTTCATACTTGGCATTGTAACACATTCATATTTATGTTGTTCTATCCTGATTTGATGTTTAATGATAGCAATAGCGCTTAGGCTTATATACTGCTTCACAAAGCTTTTACAGCCCTCTCTGTGGTTTACAGAGTCAGCATCTTGCCCCCAACAATCTGGGTCCTTATTTTACCAATCTTGGAAGGACAGAAGGCGGAGTCAAACTTAAGCTGGTCAGGATTGAACTTCTGGCTGTGGACAGAGTTTGCCTGCAGTGCTACAGTCTAACCACTGCACCACCAGGAAGGAGAATGAGGAAGAGAATAAGATTGGAAGGAAGCGAGGGAGGGAGGGAGAGAGGGAGGGAGGAAGGAAGGAAGGAAGGAGTAGCAAAATCACTTAGACTTGTGTACCGCTTCACAATGCTTTACAGCCCTCTCTAAGTAGTTTACAGAGTCTGCATATTGCCTCCAACAATCTGGGTCCTCATTTTACCAACCTTGGAAAGATGGAAGGCTGAGTCAACCTGGAGCTGATCAAGATTGAACTGGTTCTCAACCTTTTTAATGCCGCGACCCCCAACTGGTCGTAAGTCGAGGACTACTCAACTGGTGCAGCACCGTTTGCAGAATGGGACTTTTGGCGGGCTCAGCAGGGCAGAGACAGCATGGACAATTCCTATTGGCTTTTGAAAGCCAATAGAATAAAAGGGAGTAGCACAGCTAAGGAAAAGGGGGGAAAAATGGCGGATTGCATTGTTTGGTGACCCCCATGAAATGGTCGTTCAACCCCAAATGGGGTCCCGACCCCCAGGTTGAGAACCACTGGTCTAAGCACTGCACCACCAGGAAGGAGGATGAGGAAGGGAATAAGAGAGGGAGGAAGGGAGGGAGGGAGGGAGGGAGGGAGGGAAGGAAGGAAGGAAGGAAGGAAGGAAGGAAGGAAGGAAGGAAGGAAGGAAGGAAGGAAGGAAGGAAGGAAGGAAGGAATTCCACTTCTCTGGTATTCAATTTATTGTAGATTTATTGGCTGTCTTATTTTGTTTTTAATTAATTTATTGTATATCACTTAGAATTGCCTTGGCAACTGAGGTGTCCTTTAAATCAATTAAATCACTTTAATTTAACCCAGCTTCATTATTACATTATAAGGTCTAGAGGCAAACTTTCCTTTGTTGTAATTTTTTGAGAACATTCCTGATTTTTCCTCCTTTTTGTGATCGGTCTCTCTCAAGTAGAAAAAGCAACTATAATGACCGAGAAGAAGCTTGTTCCATCTGGCCTCCTCAAGCAAGCCATCTCCCAGATTTGCAAATCTTCTCCTTGTTAACTTGTCTTGAAAATGCGTTCCAAGTTATATCCTATAAATCTTCTTATACCAGACATGTCAAACACAAGGCCCGGGGGCCGGATGCGGCCCATGAAGTGGTTTCATGTGGCCCGCGAAGCCATCCTGGAAACAGTGAGGGAACAGCCCCTACTGCCTTGACCCTGACCCAGGCCGGCCAGGAGCCAATGTACAATTTTTTGGTAGCCATCTTTGCTGAAATGCATTCAGTCTTAGCTCCACAAGGCCATCTGGAAACAGTGAGGAACCAGTCCCTGCTGTGTCGGCCCTGCCCCCCTGGGTGCATGCTGGGGAGGTGTCCCCCTTTGTGAGGAATGAAGAAATGGACCATGCCTTGGCACTTGCCCCAGTCCCACCCCCTTCTGCCAGAGACCCTCAGATCTGTCCCAGTCCTGCCCAGGCCCCCACAGGCACCCTTGACGCAAATGATGTAGAGCTGGCCATGCCCACCCTGTAGGCCACACCCACTCCATCCACACCCACCCAGTAGGCCACACCCACCCTGGCCACACCCACCCAGCCCCCCAAGGGCAACCGCAATGCTGATGCGGCCCTCAATGAAATTGAATTTGACACCCCTGTCTTATACACACTGATACAGGTTGTTTAATTTCTTGAGAAAAATAAGTGAGCTTTCTAACGATGGCTGCTTATTCTGGAGTCTAGTCCCTCTAAAGCAGTGGTTCTCAACCTGTGGGTCGGGACCCCATTTGGGGTCAAACGACCATTTCACGGGAATCGCCAAACAACGCAGTCTGCCATTTTTTTCCCTTTTCCTTAGCTGTGCTACTCCCTTTTATTCTATTGGCTTTTGAAAGCCAATAGAATAGACTCTCTAGAATAGAGTCTAATTCTATTGGCTTTCCAAAGCCAATAGGAATTGTCCAGGCTATCTCTGCCCTGCTGAGCCCGCCAAAAGTCCCATTCTGCAAACGGTGCTGCACCAGTTGAGTAGTCCTCGACTTACGACCGGTTGGGGGTCACGGCATTAGAAAGGTTGAGAACCACTGCTCTAAAGTCTGGGTGATGAAGGTAAAAATAGCAGAGCTGCTTAGGCTACTGTGGACAATATCCCTGCATCATTTATTATTGGAAATCTTTCCTCTTTCAACGGTGCCAAAATATATGGCAGAAAACATTCCTTTCTTCTGTGCAAATGGCCATGGAAGTCTCTGTAGTCCCTTTGCTGAGACTCTCCTTCAGCAAAGCATTCTGCTTGGTTAATAACCGTGAAACTTATTCGTACATCAGTGATCAGTATACTTCGAAGTTAAAAATAATAACTTGGATCAGCCACAATGTGTATAACGGTGTCCCATTTCTATTGTTTTATGCTTCGTGTAAAGAATGACCCCCCCCCCAGATCCAGGAGCTTATTTTGAGGAATTGAATAATACGGTTGGCGAAAGCTCACGGTTTTGGACAACAGAGCGATAATGATTTCCTGAAATTCGTAGTCCACCGGGTGGAATCCAGAAATCTCAAATTGGCTCAACGTGTACCTACTGTGCTTCATGCCGCTTTGCGATGGCTCTTTTTTTTTTTTTTATTGAAAATTTTTACATTTTACAAAAACAAATCCCCTTCCCATACCCCCCCCTACCTCACCCCCCCCCCTTCCCAACCTCCCAAACCCTCCCCTGGACTTCCCAGAGCTGAGTACAGGCTTAATTAAAAAAAAAAAAAAACTTAAAACACTTTTAAAACCTAAACAAATTTAAATACAATCATCATTCTATATAAGCTCCCTCCAAAAACACAAATTTAAACATTACTTTCTTTGAATATCTATATCTATAATATAAAATCTAATTTCTCCCTCTTTCTTTATCCTAAAACGAAAAAATAAACATACAAATCTTTGTTATACCATTAAAGCTAAATACTCTTAAAGAACTTAAAGTAAGTACATATTTCCTTCAATCTTCATAATCTTCTCTCCTATCCAAAAAGAAGAAAAAAAAAAAAAAAAACAAAAAACAAAAACTTAAAAAACCTATAAGTCCTAAACAAATCTAAGCACATTTAATTAAACAAATTATTTTGTCTTAAAAATATTAATAATAATATTTAAAAACTAAAAACACTTTTAAATCCTAAACAAATCTAAATACAATCATCACTCTATATAAACTCCCTCCAAAACCACAAATTTTTAAAATTTAAAATATTAGAATCCACTCACTAAAATAAGCAAATTATAATCCCTTCAAAACACAAATTTAAACAATATTATCATTAAAGGTTCAAAACTTAAAACAACAAAGTTAATAAACACATTAAACATTTCAATCTTCACCAATAACTAATTCCATCCGTAAAAAACTACATCCTTATCAATCTCAATTATATTAGTATTATTAATTATTCACATTCCAGTTTTTTCCATTCTCCATTCTTCCATTCTTCCATTTCCCTTCTCCATTCTTGTATCAAACTCGTAAGAAATGCTGCAAGTTCTGCCTTAGGAGACTGCTCCAAAATTCCTGAATCTCCCATCGACTCCGAAGCCAATAAGGGTTCCTTAAATTCCTCCTTGTATTGATCTTTACAATTGTAAGTTGTACAAGTTATCCTCTGCCCGTTCCTCTCTTGTTGATGCCCCTCAGACTGAGATTTCCCAGTTTCCATTTCAGGCAACAATTCCACCCTTAAAGATTGCTCCAAAGACTTTGTAGGTCTAACATCTCCCAGAGATTCAGAAACCACTAAATATGAAACTTCCTTAACCTTCTTCTGTTGCTGCTTTTCTTTGGGATTATATACTGCACAAGTTGTCTTCTGCTCCTCAACCTGGACTTGTTGAGGCCTCTCACACAAAGATTCTCCAGTTTTCATAAATATAGGCTCTTCAAACTGTGATTCTACATTCTTTTCTTCCAAAGCTTTAAACTTAATTGATGGCGATGCACATACCCCCAGGACCGAAGTATAAAAATCTTTTGCTTGAGAAACAGTATTAAGTCTATAACATGTCCCCAGGTAATTCACCACCATTCCAATCGGAACATCCCATCTGAATGAAATTTTTCTCTTTTTAAGTTCATTTGCTAAAAAAGCAAACTCCTTTCTTCTTCTTAAAATTTTAGATGGGATCTCTTTAAAAATTATAACATCTTGTGAAGCAATTTGAAATCTCTTCTTATAATAGGCTTGCACAATTTCATTGCGTAAAGATCTTTTACCAAAGTAAATTACCACATCTCTTGGCAGATTCTTCTGTGCTGCCACCACAGAGTTAACCCTAAATAATTTTTCAATTTCATTAAGTATTCCCTCTTTTTCTTTATTCAAAATCAATGCAAAGTCCTTTGCAACCATCTCCTTCAGATCTCCTTGCAAAGACTCTCCCAGGCCTCTAATTCTTAAGGCATATTCCATTTGTCCATATTGAAGCATAAGAATCTCATTTTCCATTTCTTTTTCCATACTTTCAATTTTCCCCTCCATTATGTCCACTTTTTCAGCTACCTCTTCCACATGGGAGTTCACCTTTTCAAGAACAGAAGCAACACCTTCTAAAGCCAAAACAAAATCTTGTCTCAAGATCTTATTGTTTTCCTCTAAAATCTTTTTCATTTCTGCCCTAATTTGAATTATAACATCTCCCATCATGTCTTGCAAGTCCTTCATAGTTATTAGCTGACCCCCAGAAGAGGGTGAAACTGTTGATTTAGAAACTGTAGAAATCCCTGGACGCTTTGGAGCCATCTTAAAGAAAAACCTTTAGTCCTTCTTAAGCAATTATAAAAATTCCTTCAAAAATATAACTCCCTCCAAAGAAGGTCATTATAATAAAAAGAAAAAAGGGAAAAAAAGGAAGAGAAAAAGAATTAAAAAAAAGTTTTACTCCTTCTTAAAAATTACAAAAAATTAAACAAAAAAAAAGTCCTTCAAAAAAGGGTCATTACAATAAAAAAAAAAAGGGAGTTCAAAGGAAAAAAAAAGGGAGAAGGGGAAAAAAAAAAATAATTAAATAAAAAAAAGTCCGTTCCAAAAAAAATACTTAGAGATACCAAAAACAACCATTCCAATCATAAGGAAATAAAAAGAGAAAGGGAAAGGAAAGAAAGAAAAACACCAAAAAGCCTGCCGGTCAGCATTCTAACTTCCAGAAAAAAAAACACCGAGGAGTTTGCCGATCGCCATTTTACTTTCCCTTTCAACAAAGAAAAAAAATAAAAAGAGAGAATAAAAATAGAAACAAATCTTAAAACTTAAAATCCAAATAAGTCAAAGAAAGCAAAAACTAAATCCTCTACTCAGCTCTGTCCATTTAAAAAAAAAAACTCACCAGTTCTCTTTAAGCACGGAGGTGTTTGCGGCGGCTCGTTTTGTCCCTGAGGACAAAAACAGCTGGGAAGCGGAGACAAGTCTGAACTCCGTGGGAGCACTCCTTTCACCCCCCCAAAAAAAAAACTTGGGGGGTGCGAAAGAGGCTCTACCACTATTCAGACACTCTCTACCCCCCCCCTTTGCCCGGGAGGGGGATTTTGAACCGCTGAACAGCTGATATCTGCTGTTCATAGCGGTTCTTACACTTACCCAGGAGGACGGCTACAAAGTAGCCGCCATCACGCACGCAAAATCCACCGGAAGTCCCACTTTGCGATGGCTCTTAACCACCCAAAAATGTTTCCCATCAGAAAACAGAGTTATGAACACCTGGAGATCAGTGGGTTCTTAGCCACGTCTCTTTTTTTTCACACTTTCAGCTCACTAGAACCTTTTGCCAATTTTCCACTTTATGAACCTTGCATCTTATAGCTTCCTTCCCCCACCTCTCTCTCTCTTTCTCTCTTTCTCCCTCTCTCCCTCTCTCTCTCTCTTGGAATTAAGTATTAGAACAGCCAAGAAAGTATTTTCAGAGTCTTTCACCATTTATATGTTTATCCTACTTTTTTCTTTCTCCAGAAGGTGCTTAAATAGACAAGTCAGAGGACTGAGGTTGAAGGGGTCAGGCTATTCTCCAAAGCACCTGAAGGCGAGACAAGAAGCAAGGATGGAAACTAATCAAGGAGAGAAACAACCTGGAACTAAGGAGGAATTTCCTGACAGGGAGAACAATTAATCAGTGGAACAACTTGCCTCCAGAAGTTGTGGGTGCTCCATCATTGGAAGCTTTAAGAAGAGACTAGAGACAGTCCTTTGTCTGAAGGGTATAGGGTCTCCTGCTTGAACAGGGGGTGGAATTAGAAGACTTTCAACATCCTTTCCAACCGTGTTATTCTGTTAATTAAATATTCTGTTCTGTTAATTAATCAGTGGAACAAATTGCATCCAGAAGTTGTGGGTGCTCCAACACTTGAGGTTTTTAAGAAGAGATTGGACAGTTTTTTGTCTGAAACGAGATAGGGTCTCCTGCTTGAGCAGGGGGCTGGACTAGAAGACCTCCAAGATCCCTTCCAGCTCTGTTATTCTGTTGTTAAGTGTTGATGGTAAGGAACATAAATGATATCACAAACATGGGATAGGAGGATATTTAGTATGGCCATATCTTTGTCATTATAAACACCTAGAAACATTCTGAGCCTTTAAGTGAAGAGAATAATTTTCTTTCCAATATACCCCCTGATGCTTCGTGCATCATTATGATGATATGGATGAATCATCCATATTCTTGTCCTTATTTTAACTTTTGGAAAATCATTATAAATCACTTTTGAAAATGTTCTTAGTATGACTTGTAGGCGTTGGAACATTTAGCCTCTGGGGTTCAGAAGCCAAATTTATGAAAAAGATGAGCAATTGCATCTTGACTCTCAATCTTATGAATGTAAAGTAGTGTCATGAACATCAAAAAAAGCCAACGCAGTGCTAGGCTGCATTAACAGAGGGATAGAATCAAGATCACGTGAAGTGTTAATACCGCTTTACAATGCCTTGGTAAGGCCACACTTGGAATACTACATTCAGTTTTGGTCACCACGATGTAAAAAAGATGCTAAGACTGTAGAAAGAGTACAGAGAAGAGCAACAAAGATGATCAGTGGACTGGAGGATAAAACTTATAAGGAACAGTTGCTGGAATTGGGCATGTCTAGTTTAATGAAGAGAAGGATGAGGGGGGACAGGATAGCAGTGTTCCAATATCTCAGGGGCTGCCCCAAAGAAGAGGGAGTCAAGCTATTCTGCAAAGGACCTGAAGGCAGGACAAGAAGCAATGGATGGAAACTAATCAAGGAGAGAAGCAACCTAGAACTAAAGAGAAATTTCCTGACAGTCAGAACAATTAATCAGTGGAACAACCTGCCTCCAGAAGCAGTGAATGCTCCAATACTGGAAGTGCTTAATGACTGGACAGCCATTTGTCTGAAATGGTATGAGCAGGGGGTTGGACTAGATGACCTCCAAGGTCCCTTCCATCATCATCATCATCATCATCAAATATGAATATGTGCTTTGTTGCGATGTATTGTTTACTTAAATTTAAATCCTTATATATATATATATATATATATATATATTCACACCATCAGTAATGCTCCATTTGTTGCTTTGATTTTTTTAAAAAAGGCAGTTGGCACAATCCTTGTTTCCATTATCTTTTCTCCATCAAGCTTTGTGCCATCAGGTCAGCAATGATCTCAGTTGGAGTATATACTTCCCCCCACCTCCCCAAAAAACCCCAAAGCTTGTCCCATCTGCAAGTCTGCGCTGCTGTTGCCAAAACCCCTCATTGTGGTAACGAGGGAAGGCAGTAATCATAGTCCCAAAGGTGGATGAAATCAACTCCAAAAGTTTCCGTTCAAATGAGTTACATCTACAGATGTGTTTTCCCCCCACAACCTTATTTATTTTCAGAAATGAGCCAAAGTACATTTGGTGATTGAATTGTAACTGTCTGACAATTGTATAGAAGTGTGGTGAATTTTGCTGGAGATAATTTTCTGCTTCAGTGGAAGACTCAGCAAGCCTTTTTTTTTTTTTTTTCCAAAAGGAAACTGGACTTTCTGGTTTTTCCTTGAAGACGTTTCGTTCCTCATCCCAGAAGCTTCTTCAGTTCTGAATGAATGGTGGAAGGATTGATATTCTTTGCAGTCATCTGCAAGGAGGCATATGACACCACCTGTCTCCTGTTTACAACGGTCCTTTGAGCACTTCCAAGAAGGCTCCATGCTCAATTTGCACTTTTCAGGTGACCCTGAAGGCACAGACAAGCCTCCAAGTGGCTTCAACGACTCCCAGAAAGAGTGCTAACGACTAGATGACTGCAAGGAACATTGTCGTGATTCCGTGCCAGCCTGTGTTCCCAAGAGCTGACTCCGGGAAATCTGAGGAGGAGGTGGAGGAGGCATTTGGAGGGCCATCAGGGTCAGAGGGAGGCTCTGATGAATTACAAGACTCACGGTCTGATGAAGAGCCTGGGTCCTCCAGTCGTGTTCCGGATGAAGCTCAGCTGTGTGGGGAGAATGAGTCAGACTTGGAGGATTCACACCTGATGGACATGATGATTGATGCTCATAGACACAGGCAATTAGCGAGAGCAGATCAGCAGCAGTCAATACGACTGTAGTAGTAGTAGTAGTAATAATAATAATAATAATAATAATAATAATAATAATAATAATAATAATAATAAAACATTCACCGCTTCTGGAGGCAGGTTGTTCCACTGGTTAATTGTTCTCACTGTCAGGAAGTTTCTCCTTAGTTCTAAGTTGTGGCACATGTTTCTCTCCAGGATGTAAAAAATAAAATAAAATAAAATAAATCAATCTGCTGTGAACTCCACATAGGCATCAGGAAGGGCATCCGGCCAGCAAACGCTTGCTCCCTCCAGTTGCCACAACTCTACCGGGAATTAAGGGAACTACAGGGTCATAAAAAGGGTGTTTTATAGTGCCATTCAAAAAACCTATCATGTTACTTTGATAATAAAAAGTATCGACTCTAATCTCTTAAAGTGAATTCCTTAATGAGCGGTGTGGTGGCCTAGTGGCGAAGACACTCGCCTCCAACTCGGAAGATTGAGAGTTCAATCCTACGTAGCATTAACAATAGCACTTAGACTTATACACCGCTTCACAGGGCTTTACAACCCTCTCTAAGCTGTTTAAAGAGTCACCATGTTGTTCCCCAACAATCTGGGTTCTCATTTTACTGATCTTGGAAGGACGGAAGGCTGAGTCAACCTTGAGCTGGTCAGGATCGAACTCCTGGAGTGAGCAGTGAGTTAGCCTGCATTACTGCATTCTAACCAGTGTACCACCACAGCTCTGGAAGGAAGGAAGGAAGGAAGGAAGGAAGGAAGGAAGGAAGGAAGGAAGGAAGGAAGGAAGGAAGGAGGGAGGGAGGGAGAAAGGAAAGAAAAGAAAGAAAGAAAGAGGAAGGAAGGAAGGAAGGAAGGAAGGAAGGAAGGAAGAGGAGGGAGGAAAGGAAGGAAGGAAGGAAGGAAGGAAAGAGGGAGGGAGGGAGGAAAGGAAGGAAGGAAGGAGGGAGGGAGGGAGGAAAGGAAGGAAGGAAGGAAGGAAGGAAGGAAGGAAGGAAGGAAGGAAGGAAGGAAGGAAGGAGTAGCAAAATCACTTAGACTTATGTACCACTCCAAGGTGCTTTACAGCCCTCTCTAAGCTGTTTACAGAGTCAACATATTGTCCCCCAACAATATGTATTTACGTATTTATTTGCATCCTGCCTTTATTATATTCACAAATAACTCAAGGTGGGGATCATATCCTAAAGCCTAAAGCAGGATAAAAACCACCATCTCCCAGCCCAACGTCACCCAGTCAGCTTTCATGCCTAAAGCAGGATTAGAACTCACGGCCTCCTGCTTTCTAAGCTGGTGGCTTAACCACTAGACCCAACTGGCTCTCCGTTAATTCACATATTCATTTTTACCTCAATTATGCAACTAGCTTGGCACAAAGCAGGGTTGATTCCTAATTTGGGGGAACGGGGTAGCAATTTGTTCTTCCTCTATCACAGCTTTCGGTCCGATGTTTTTAGTTTTATAGAATTATGGTGTAGATTTTTCTCCCCGACTGTTGCAGATTGGAGTTGTGTCTATCTGGCAGAAGATGAACTCAGCGTGTGAACAGATGTGGGGCTTGCATTGTTCCTGCTGTCTGGGAATGATCTAGAAATCATGTTTTGCATTAATTGAGCAGCTGTTTGGTGATTTTTCGAATTAGGTAGTTTCAAAAAATAAGATGCCAAACAGAGACCGTAGGTGAAGGTATAAAATATTAAGCCTGTAAAACGAGTGCTTTACAATGCACAGCCATGTGAACAAAAGCATCCCACTCTGGAGCATGAAAATAACCACATCTCCCAATGCTTTGAAGACTTTCCCCATTCTGTTAGCACGTGGGGGCACAGATAACACTTTCCCCAGGATGATTGCCATAGTAAAGCAGCTGTGGATGCATGGACACACCCACCCACACACACACACACCCACCCACCCACACACACACACACAAGTGTAGGCAGGGATGGCTTTAGTGTCACTTTGAAGCAGCCGTGCCAAAGGCTTAGAGGACACGGATGCTTTCACGCTTCGAAACGGTGCACTTTGCTCATGCTAATTCATTTCGCAAAGTACTCCTTTCCCAGCTTTACACAGACATAAATAAATAGAGAAGTAAAAAGGATCATTTTACTTGCAGATTAGGTAAACTGAAAGCTCTCCAGGTAGGATATTTGTAGCTCTTGTGACTATGAATTCTACAACTTTAAGGGGAGGGTGAAATTATCTTAAAAATGTAAATAAAACGTTTGAGCAGTACTTTTTCCTTCCTTCCTTCCTTCCTTCCTTCCTTCCTTCCTTCCTTCCTTCCTTTCTTCCTCCCTCTCTCCCTCCCTCCCTCCCTCCCTCCTTCCCTCCTCTTGGAAAGTAATTTCCTTCCTCCCTTCCTTCCTTCCTCCCTCCCTCCCTCCCTCTCTCCACTGTCTCTCTCCTTCCTTTCTTCCTTCCTTCTTCCCTCCCTCCCTCTCTCCACTGTCTCCTTCCTTCCTTCCTTCCTTCCTTCCTTCCTTCCTTCCTTCCTTCCTTCCTTCCTTCCTTCCTTCCTTCCTTCCTTCTTCTTCATTCCCATTTTCTTCCCTCCCTCCCTCCCTCCTGATCCTACTCACCTTAAGGATGCATAGAAATAAATTTCTAAATCACTCCTGGTTTTCAGAAAAGCATAAGCTCATGAAATAACCAAAGAAATAATCTAATACTAGAAAGAGAGAGCACAACATACTGTATTCTTTTAGAAAAACCTCAGTGTTACAGTTTTCTGAGCCATCGAGGCATAGTTACAGACCATAATAATGAATTGCAAACTGGGGCATGGAAGAGAGGGCAGACATCTCTGTCCTGAATAAGATCATAAGATAAAAACCTTCTTGGTATTAAAATGTGCCATTGTTATCTTTATTATAAGAGCCTGATTCTCTAGACACTCGTGAGAATCTGACCAAGTTCTTTTTCAAGAAGGTCCATCCTCAGTTCAAACTCTAGAGATTAGATCCGATTCACATCCATCAATGCCAAAGTCAGAAGCACCGAGGTGCTTCTGGGTTGAGAGGATTGGCAGGTGACATCACTATTGCCCTGGGGATGCCCAGTTGGGGGCTCCTTTCATGTCACCGACAGGAGCTGGAGCGAAGGACATGAGCTCATCCCATCCCATGGCAGCACTTGGATCTCAAACACGGCCTCACGAACCTCCTACCCAGGGTTCCAAGCACTTGAGCCCCCCCCTTGCTCTTCTATGTCAATACTGAAGTCCTAGTATTGTGATGTATGACATGTTCTGAGCATTTCAGGATGCTGCCACAGTTTAAGCTACTAACAGAAGTGGCTGATGGGTTGAACGATAAGCTAGATGGTTACCAGCATCAAATTCCTGGGTGTGCAGTTAACAAGTAGGCTGGCTTGGTCGCTCAACAGCGAGACACTGGTGAAGTGGGCACAGCAACGCCTGCATTTTCTGCGTCGCATGAGAAAAGCACATCTTCCTTCCCCTGTCCTGACCACTTTCTACAGAGGGATGATCGAGAGCATCCTGTCATACAGCATCAGAATCTGGTTTGGAGGCATCCCTGCTTCAGACAGGAAGGCGGTGCAGAGAATGGTGAGGATGGCAGAAAAGATCATTGGCAGTTCCCTCCCTCCCATCCAGGACATAGCACAGAAGCGTTGCTTGAGCAGGGTCTGCAAGATTGTTTGGGACAGTACACACCCTCTTCACAACCTATTTTCCTTGTTCCCTTCTGGAAGGAGCCTTTGTGGTATCCTCAGCAGAACATCCAGATTCAGCCATAGTTTCATTCCATACAGCATTAACCTTGTGAACTCTCAAGCTTCCCCCTTCTGTTATATATTCAAGATGGACAGTATTTAATAGTTATTTGTTATGTATATGTAGGGGTGTGGGTCTATACATATGTTATACATAGTATGTTTAGGTATGTTTCATGTATGTATTTCACTTTGAGAGTGGGCAACTAAATTTCATTTTGGATGTGTGCCGTTGTGCCCACAGTAAAAAAATGACAATAAAGGTTCTCTTCTTTTCTCTTCTCTTCTCTTCTCTTCTCTTCTCTTCTCTTCTCTTCTCTTCTCTTCTCTTCTCATCTCATCTCATCTCATCTCATCTATATTCTTAATGACCATTGTAAAACTCTTGCGATTCTGTGAAGCTTTTTTTTAAAATGTAGTAAAGGAAAAACAAATAATTGCACTTCTAAATAATATCCTGGAGTAGTCGAGAGAGGAAAGAACAATACGGGGAAAACATCCAACTTTCTAGATGACTACCATCTGTGGTTTAAACTTGTCAACTTTAAATTGTCTGAATTCTTTGCTTCTAGCACACTGCCAGATCTAATCTAATCTAATCAATAAGCATCAATCCTATGTGGCTATTTGAGATTTTGCTCTAAATCCTATGTTCGCCATCCTTCGGTAGCCATCCTGTTATTTGCCAACTTCCCTCCTACACATTAGATTTTCATTTCTGTAATCCCTGGAGAACATGGTCGATGAAATGGAACACTTTAGAGCAGGGGTGTCCAACTCGCAACGTCACGTGGTGTGGCGTGACGTATCGCGACTTTTTGGCCATTGCCGGCAATGGGGTAGGTGCGGTTTCGCAATGATGCATCTGGCCCGCAGGCCGGCAGTTTGACACCCCTGCTTTAGAGGGACACCAAAGCAGAAAAGGTTCTCTAGGACGGGGGTCCCCAACACCCGGTCTGTAGACCAGTACCGGGCCACAGCAGGCCAGCAACCGGTCTGCACAAACAAGCAAAGCCCCATCCGTGGGATGCAGGCAGCACACAAAACCACGCAGTCTCCGGTCCATGGAAAACCCTTTCTCCACGGAACCAGTCCCTGGTGCCCAAAAGGTAATAGTAATAGTAGTAAAGTTGGAAGGGACCTTGGAGGTCATCTAGTCCAACCCCCTGCTCAGGCAGGAAACCCTACACCATTTCGGACAAATGGCTGTCCAGTCTCTTCCAGTGTTGGAGCATTTACTGCTTCTGGAGGCAGGTTGTTCCACTGATTAATTGTTCTCCCTGTCAGGAAGTTTCTCCTTAGTTCTAGGTTGCTTCTCTCCTTGATTAGTTTCCACCCATTGCTTCTTGTCCTGCCTTCAGGTGCTTTGGAAAATAGCTTAGTTCCCTCTTCTTTATGGCAGCCCCTGAGATATTGGAATACTGCTATCATGTCCCCCCTTGTCCTTCTCTTCGTTAAACTAGACATACCCAATTCTAGCAACCGTTCCTTATATGTTTTAGCCTCCAGTCCCCTAATCATCTTTGTTGCTCTTCTCTGTACTCTTTCTAGAGTCTCAACATCTTTTTTACATCGTGGTGACCAAACTGGATGCAGTATTCCAAGTGTGGCCTTACCAAGGCATTGAAGAGTGGTATTAATACTTCACGTGATCTTGATTCTATCCCTCTGTTAATGCAGCCTAGCACTGTGTTGGCCTTTTTGGCAGCTGCAGCACACTGCTGGCTCATATTTAGGTGATTGTCTACTAGGACTCCGAGGTCCCTCTCACAGTTACTACTATTGAGCATGGTGCCACCTATCCTGTACTTGTGCATTTGGTTTTTCTTGCCTAAATGTAGAACCTTGCTTTTTTCACACACCTCAAGAAGATTGCATTTAGTCCCTGAAGCCTTTTTCTGCACGTTCGCCTTCCTTAGAATCTTTTCTTTCAAGCGTTTCCCTGGGGCAAATTTATAGCTTCTCATATCCTGGATTTATGTATACAAATTATATAAACCTAAAACAAGATAGCCAGCTGAATCATTAAGACACTAAGCCAGGAAATCACATTAACCAGCCGCGTTCATAGGGAACTCTACATATCGAGTCCATTAATAAAACAGACCCAACAGATGTTAGCTGCTTAAACGTTTTAGCTTCATATTCTGGTGACATAACGTGGAGATAAGAATCGGACACACAGGCAACGTGCATTCAGGGGTCCTGGGTGAATAGAATCTGAAGAGAAATAAAACATCTGCATTTCACTTTGGATCTCAAAAGCAATCCCAGCTCTGATTTTATCATCTATTTCCCCCTCGATTCAGTTCATATGGACCTCACTGTACTAGCGCTTTATTAATATTATTGTATACTTGTGCTGCCATCTGCTGGGAAAAATAGGTTTTTTTAAAAAAAAAACGGAAAATTTTAAAATCGAATTCATCTAATTTGTTAGGTGTTTCAAAGACTTTTTTTTAAAAAAAAAAAACAAACCAAAACAAAATATCAGATTAGAATGCAAACGCCAACAGTGCAGAAAATCTATGATTAAGATTTCCATTTTTTTTTTAAAAAAGCCCATCAATTAGAAATAAATGTGTGTGTGGGTGGGAAGAGCTTCTTTTTTGCATAAAATGAGCCGAGGTGGCGCAGCAGTTAGAGTGCAATACTGCAGGCCACTTTAGCTCACTGTGTTCAGCAGGTCAGCGGTTCAAATCTCACCGGCTCAAGGTTGACTCAGCCTTCCATCCTTCCGGGGTAGGTAAAATGAGGACCCAGATTGTTGGGGGCAATGTAAAATATATATATACATTGCTTACTGGTGTACACCGCTTAGAGAGTGCTTGCACTTAAAGCGGTATATAAGTCTCATAAATAAATAAATAAAATAAATAAATTTTATGTGGGTCTCGGAATCAGAATTGCTTTCATAAGTGTTTGGCAGAAAATTTAGCCTACAGGGGATGAATGCCTACATATTTCCTCCCCCAAAATAAGCTACAACAATGTTGTGTCTTCTGGCTTATCATTTAATACTGTAGCATATATGAAGAAAAAAAAATGGAGTAGATGCAAAAAAACAACAACCCATTAACTAATAAGAGCAGAAGAAAACAAAGAAAACATCTTGATTTTTAAACAAATTGTATGGAATCATATAGACCTTTTTTCCCCATTGCATTACTAAATAACCACTTAACACTTGGACTAGAAGACGTCCAAGGTCCCTTCCACCTATGTTGTTGTTACTGATCATCGTACAGTCAGCCAGATGTTCAGACTGGATTTGGCATTTTGTCTACCTATCGAGTCCTTACCCAGGACCTGGGATAGGCAGATGTGGATGTTTGATGGTAATTACAGCTATCCTGGCAGGATGGAAGAAGTTCCTAGTAAGTCCACCTTTTGCAATTGACTAATGCCAATGGTGTTCAAGTGGTGCTCCAGTTGTTTTGGGATTGCACCCAAGATTGCACAGACTAACTACAAGCAGCGGCATGACAAAGTAGCAACAGTGGTGCATTGGAAGATCTGCAAAAAATATCATTTGCCTGTAAGCAAAAACTGGTGGGATCATAAAATAGAGAAAGTCATAGAAAATGATAACATTAAACTGCTCTGGGACTTCAGAATTCAGACAGACAAGCACCTGCAACATAACACCCCAGACTTAACAATTGTCGATAAGAAAGACAAAAAGTCTGGATAGTGGACGTGGCAGTGCCTGGAGACAGCAGAATAGACGAGAAAGAACTGGAGAAGATAGCAAAATACAAAGACCTACAAATAGAAATAGAAAGACTGTGGCAAAAGCAAGCAAATTATTATTATTATTATTATAGATCATCGCACAGTCAGCCAGATGTTCAGACTGGATTTGGCATTTTGTCTACTTATCGAGTCCTTACCCAGGACCTGGGATAGGCAGATGTGGCCGTTTGATGGTATTACAGATATCGTCGCAGGATGGAAGCAGTTCCTAATAAGGCCGCCTTTTGCAACTGATAATAGCGAATTTGTCAATGCCAATGGTGTTCAAGTGGTGCTCCAGTTGTTTTGGGATTGCACTCAAGGAGCCTATGACTATTGGTACTACCCTTGCTTGCTTTTGCCACAGTCTTTCTATTTCTATTTGTAGATCTTTGTATTTTGTTATCTTCTCCAGTTCTTTCTCTTCTATTCTGCTATCTCCAGGCACTGCCACGTCCACTATCCAGACTTTTTTTTATTATTATTATTATTATTATTATTATTATTATTATTATTATTATTACTACTACTACTACTACTACTACTACAAGCAGAGATAATAACAACAACAACAACAACAACAACAACAATAATAAAGTTGGAAGGGACCTTGGAAGTCTTCTAATCCAAGTGTTGAGTTATTGTTATTGTTATTATTATTACTATTATTATTATAAGCAGAGAATGTAGTAGTAGTAATAGTAATAATAGTAATATAACTACTACTACTTACTACTACTACTACTAATAATAATAATAATAATACAGTTAGAAGGGACCTTAGAGGTCATCTAGTCCAACCCCCTGCTCAGGCAGGAAACCCTATACCATTTTGGACAAATGGCTGTCCAGTCTCTTCTTAAAAACTTCCAGTGTTGGAGCATCCACAACTTCTGGAGGCAGGTTGTTCCACTGGTTAATTGTTCTAACTGTCAGGAAGTTTCTCCTTAGTTCTAGGTTGCTTCTCTCCTTGATTAGTTTCCACCATTGCTTCTTGTCCTGCCTTCAGGTGCTTGGGAGAATAGCTTGACTCCCTCTTCGTTGGGGCAGCCCCTGAGATATTGGATCACTTTGGAGAATAGTTGCATTGGTGTTTAGACTGGATTTGGCATTTTTTGTCCTTCTGCCGAGTCCTTCCAAAGAACCTGGGATAGACAGAAGTTGTTGTTTCATGGTGTTTAAAGGTTTCATCACAGGATGTAAGCTGTTCGGAGTTAAGCTGCCTTTTGAAATTGACTGTTGGTGAATTTGTCAATGCCGATGGGGTTCAAGTTGTCTCCAGATGTTTTGGGATTGCATCCAAGGCACCTATCACTATTAGTACTACTTTTGCTTTCTTTTACCACAGTTCTCCTACTTCTGTTTGCTGGTTTTTATATTTTTGTGATTTATTATTATTTATTTAAAAAATAAATAATATTTTCAAACTGATCAATCAATCAATTAGTAATATATATTTGGTCAATGACCAACAAAATTTAAAAGACTAAAATGAACAAAAACATAGTGAAGCAAATAAATACAATAATATACTCACAGCTATCAAAATAAATCAGACAATATAACATTCAGTCCTGTATTACTATGCTAATACAGTAGTTACCTGAAGGATAAATCTAAAACATTAATAGTATATATAAAAAAATAAAAAGTATATATCCTCTACAATTAGTAGTTAATATGTATCAAGCCAAGTAATATTTTAAAACAAAGGCAAAAATAATCCTTTGAGCAATTATATCTTGCTTTTCATCACAGTAACAGAAAATTTAGCTACCACACACATAATAAATTGATTTTCAAACTGAAATATTCCCAAAGGGCAACTTGATCAAATGAATAATGATTAGAATTATCCTTCCACTATCTTCCAAATATACCTGGAAGTCTTTGATGCTGAAAATCCTTCATATTTATGACACAAAATGAACTGATCCTCTCTTTATTTCAGAGCTATAATAATGTTCTAATTGTGCCTGTAAAGTCTTTGAACTTGATTCCTTGAATTCCATGGAGAAATAAAACTCAAATTATATATCTAGTGATTGATCTGGAAATCAAAAAAGCTACCTTCCCCATCAATGTATGATAAGTATAATTTTCATAAAGACATCCTGATTAAAAATCTTCTAAATACTTGATCAATGTGCTTGAAAACCCTTAAATGTAACAGGAGACTCCTTCTAAGTAGATAAACAATGCATTATAGTGATAGCAAAATCACTTAGGTGTATATACCACTTCACAGTGCTTTATAGTCCTCTCTAAGTGGTTTACAGAGTCAGTATATTGATCCCTAACAATCTGAGTCCTCATTTTACTGACCTCGGAAGGATGGAAGGCTGAGTCAACCTTGAGTGGGTCAGGACTGAACTGCTGGCAGTGAGCAGTGAGTCAGCCTGCAATATCGCATTTTAACCACTGCGCCACCAGGAAGGAGAATGTGGAAGGAAGGAAGGAAGGAAGGAAGGAAGGAAGGAAGGAAGGAAGGAATAGCAGTAGCACTTAGATTTATATATCACTCCATAGTGCTTCACAGCTCTCTCTGATAAGATTACAGAGTCATCACATTGTCCCCAACAATCTGGGTCCTCATTTTTCTGACCTGGAAAGGATGGAAGGCTGAGTCAACCTTGAGCCGGTTTGGACGAACTCCTGGCAGTGGAATGCAGAGTCAGCCCGCAATACTGCCTTCTCACCACTGCGCCACCACGGCGCTATTCATAAAAAACTATTCTTTTTTGCAACCTTTATCTCTCTCCAGAAATGCATTTGGATATTATTCTTTTTATGATTATTTGCTATTTAAATGAATAATAGTCTGAGATAAATATTTTTAAAGATCTACACCAGTGGTTCTCAACCTGTGGGTCGGGACCCCATTTGGGGTCGAATGACCATTTCATGGGGGTCGTCAAACAACGCAGTCTGCCATTTTTCCCCCCTTTTCCTTAGCTGTGCTACTCCCTTTTATTCTATTGGCTTTTGAAAGCCAATAGAATAGCCTCTCTTGAATAGAGACTAATTCTGTTGGCTTTCAAAAGCCAATAGGAATTGTCCAGGCTGTCTCTGCCCTGCTGAGCCCGCCTAAAGTCCCATTCTGCAAACGGTGCTGCACCAGTTGAGTAGTCCTCGACTTACAACCGGTTGGGGGTCGCGGCATTAAAAAGGTTGAGAACCACTGATCTACATGTACAAATAAATGCAGAGAAGCCTTCCATTTCCCAACCTTATGTCAAGGGGTATTTCTTTCAGGGTATCTTAACCGAGCTATGACTTTGTCCATTGCAGTTTGCAAAGTGTTATTTGCGAAGGGGATTGAAGGAAGGTCTGGCTCTTTTTTTTTCTTCTTCTTCTTCTTTTGTGTGCCCTCTTAAATATTTCTGCAACCAACCCGTACCGATGTTTGTTCCATGGTTTGCTTTAAATCCTTCTCAGTTACGCTATTTTGACTTTTCCTGGGCTTTAAGGGAAATGTGAGGAGCTGGGAGGAGTGTTCAGAATGTCTAAGAAATTAAGCTATAATGCAAGCTGGCTCATTCCTGTATGTCCCTTGGCTACTAAGAGACAGAAATCAATCCAAGCATTTCAGCTCCCAATCTTCTCTTCTCCTTTGAAAAAAAAAATGAAACATTTTTTCCCCCTTAATTTGGAATATGAATGGTTCCACCCTTTGCAGATGTTACTTTTGGCAAAGGACACAGTTTCGTGCTATGGATGTGCTACCATAGAATAAGAAGCTGCTACTGGAACTGAGTGCAGGACAGTCCTCAACAAACGACCACAATAGGGCTCGACATTTCTGTTGCTAAGCGAGATCTAAGGGATATTTGCTTCGTTTTGCGACCTTTCTCACTGCCGTTGTTAAGTTAGTCACACAGCTGTTCGGTGAACCTGGCTCTCCCCCCTTGACTTTGCTTGTCAGAACGTCACAAAAGGGGGAATCACGGGGAGCCCCGGACACTCCAACCATCATAACTACAAGCCAGTT
Organism: Crotalus tigris; assembly: GCF_016545835.1. NCBI lineage: Eukaryota > Metazoa > Chordata > Lepidosauria > Squamata > Viperidae > Crotalus > Crotalus tigris. The sequence goes on from NW_024097056.1 coordinate 989,733, forward strand.
GCCAAGCATCTGAATTTTGATCACGTGACCATGGGGATGCTGCATTGAAAACCATCATAAGTTACTTTTTTCAGAGAAATTGTAACGTCAAACGGTCACTAAACAAACTGTTGTAAGTTGACTACTTGTACAGCCACCGTAGAGGAATTTGATAAAGCTTCCAATTATAGATAATAATAATAATAATGGCTAAGAGCAGGAAAATTGAAGAAAGAGACCGAGGGACTAATTCTGGCTGCACAAGACCAAGCCTTAAGGACAAATGCATACAAAGTCAAAATTGAGAAGACAGCAACAGACAGTAAGTGCCGCCTATGCAAAGAAGCTGAAGAAACAGTGGACTACCTGGTAAGCTGTTGCAAGAAGATTGCACAGACTGATTACAAGCAGCGGCATGACAAAGTAGCCACAATGGTGCATTGGAAGATCTGCAAGAAATATCATTTGCCTGTAAGCAAAAACTGGTGGGATCATAAAATAGAGAAAGTCATAGAAAATGATAAAATTAAACTGCTCTGGGAATTCAGAATTCAAACAGAAAAGCACCTGCAACATAACACCCCAGACTTAACAATTGTCGATAAGAAAGACAAAAAAGTCTGGATAGTGGCCGTGGCAGTGCCTGGAGACAGCAGAATAGAAGAGAAAGAACTGGAGAAGAGAACAAAATACAAAGACCTACAAATAGAAATAGAAAGACTGTGGCAAAAGCAAGCAAGGGTAGTACCAATAGTCATAGGCTCCTTGGGTGCAATCCCAAAACAACTGGAGCACCACTTGAACACAATTGGCATTGAAAAACTTCCAGTTTTGGAGCAATTCACTGCTTCTGGAGGTAAGTTGTTCCACTGATTAATTGTTCTAACTGTCAGGAAGTTTCTCCTTAGTTCCAAGTTGCTTCTCTCCTTGATTAGTTTCCATCCGTTGCTTCTTATCCAGCCTTCAGGTGCTTTGGAGAATAGCTTGACTCCCTCTTCTTTGGGGCAGCCCCTCAGATACTGGAAGACTGCTATCATGTCCCCCCTCGTCCTTCTCTTCATTAAATTAGACTTATCCAATTCCAGCAACTTTTCCTTATATGCTTTAGCCTCCAGTCCCCTGATCATCTTTGTTGCTCTTGTCTGTCCTCTTTCCAGAGTCTCAGCATCTTTTTTACATTGTGGTGACCAAAACTGGATTCAGTATTCCAAGTGTGGCCTTACCAAGACCTTGTAAAGTGGTATTAACACTTCACGTGATCTTGATTCTATCCCTCTGTTAATGCAGCCTAGCACTTAAACTACCCTATAGCACATTTGTTTAGTTGCATTGTGTTGACTATCAACACCTTAGCACCTCATTGGCTGTTATTGTCCACATGTCTTCAAAGAGCTGGTGATTGATCTCACCATTAGTAACAGTTTCAAGCGTCTTCCAAGTCCATCCACAGGTAAGGCCTGTAGAAACAGGAATGTAAGAAAGGATCAAAGAATTTCAAAGCATAAAAGTTGGCCTAGAATATCAAAGAATTCAGCCACTTAAACACAAATATGGATGCAGAAGGAGATGTGGGGTCAAATGAAGAACTAATACGTGATTGAAGATATGCAGGCACCATTAAGAGAGGAGAAGAATAAAGTGTGAGAAGAAAGAACCTTCAAACTAATCCTGTCTTGATCCTACTTCTTCCAGTCTTTGAGAGGCTGCCCCAAAGAAGAGGGAGTCAAGCTATTCTCCAAAGTGCCTGAAGGCAAGACAAGAAGCAACGGATGGAAAATAATCGAGGAGAGAAGCAACCTGGAATTAAGGAGAAAATTCCTGACTGTGAGGACAATTAACCTATACCATTGTCTGCAATGGTATAGGATCTCCTGCTTGAGCAGGGGCTGGACTAGAAGACCTCCAAGGTTCATTCCAGTTCTGTTCTGATTCTGTTGTAAGAGGGCAGACTTTTGTGATTCTATTATTATTCTCTGTAACAATAGACTAGCATTATTGTGATGTTGGTGATATCTGTTTCCTGGCCTAGTCTTCTCAAAGGCTGCGAAATAGCTGCTCACTCTTGTGTGTGTACATGAGGTTTGCAAAATCATTGTGCAGCTGGCAGATTTTAGTCAAGCAGGATTTTCTAATGCAGTTTTAAGGGGAACGTTTTTTCAATAAAGCCACCCAGAGTTACTGTATCTTGAGGTAAAAAAGGGTTGGCCATTAAATTTTATAAACAAATAAAAAGACCAACACCATTTTACTCCTTCGTTTTCCTTATTTGGAATTCAGGAACGATAAATAATTAACTTTTTTTTTTTTTAAAAAAAAAGTTCAGAATATTTTTAGGATAGGTTAATCCTTCCTTTGGAGCGGATCCCAATTTGATTATTATGCTGAATATGTTTTTCTTATGAATAAGATTTTACTTCTATGAAAAATATTTATTGGCTTGTTTTACAAGAGGTTGATTGACCTGAAGAAAATTGAGCTAAATATTAATACAAACAATGCCAAGTCTGAAAAACCAACAAGGATCAGATCAAAATAAGCAGTTACGTTTCTGAGGGAATATTCTGATTTCTCCACATGGTGTCGGTAGAGTTCCATGAATCATCCAAGAAAATGTTTACAATACAGATAAAAAGAATGTTTATGGTTTCTTTCTCTACAATAATGACAGCTATATTTTCTCTCCTCAGGAAACATTCTGACTAGGACAAAATCTAAAGGGCATTATTTGATTTTCTATACAGCTTATATACAGTGTAAATATGGACTGTGTAATTCACATTATGTCTCCATAATTGATCAAGACTTCCAGCAAAATTAGGAAGATTAAGGCAAGGCACAGTGGTGGGATTCAGCCAGTTCAGACCAGTTCGACAGAACCGGTAGCTAATTTTTTGTTGCCCAGGCCTAGAATGGACTTCCAGAAGTGGCATCCACACAGACAACCAGTTGTTCACCTATTTGAATCCCACCACTGGCAGGACAGGATTAACAGACAGTTCTGCCTAAGTGAATTACTGAGCAATGTTTATTAAATAGCAGTAGCAGTAGCACTTAGACTTATATTCGGCTTCATAGTGCTTTATTGCAATCTCTGAGTGGTCTACAGAGTCAGCATCTTGCCCACCAACAATCTGGGTCCTCATTTTAGCGACCTGGGAGGGACGGAAGGCTGAGTCAACCTTTAGCTGGTCAGGATCGAACTGCTGGCAGTGGAATGCAGAGTCAACCTGCAGTACTGCCTTCTAACCACTGTGTCACCACAGCTCATCATGTTAATTTGATTTTGCCCACCAAGGAACAATCTTTAGAGAACAATGATACTTCTTTTGTAATACAAGGCAAGCATTAGGAATTCCAGATACAGATATTTTCAGCAAACGAATACGAAACTTTAGGATCTTAACTACTACTAGTGAAATGGAAGCTTGATGCTTCTAGAAGATGCTGAAGTTTGTTTTAGTGTTAGGAACAAAGAATGACCATAAAAACCAAATGGATGAGAGGATCTTTACACCCGATGTTTCCCATTCTTAGTTGAGTGTCCTTGAGTCCGGTTGTAATGCAATTGAGTCAATATTCATTTATCATACTTCCTTCCAGAACTGTGAATCTATTTCGGTGACTGTCAACGGAATATCTAAGATGTCAAAGTTCAGGATGTCCTGAAGTGATGAAAGCTGGTTTCAAGTAGTGGATGAAAGAATGAACTTTGGGCTAAAAAATTCCTTTGTTTGAGTTTCTTTTCTTCTGAACTCATTCGATGCTTAAGCAGCTCATGCTGCCTTAGCTTTTTGCTTCTTTCTCCCTCTCCAAACACAAACACATATGAGGTGAATATCCATACATGCCATCAAGCTCAACTCTTGATAACTTCATGGACACTGCAGTTTTCTTAGCAACAAACATGGATGGGGTTAAAGGTTGTCTTTTCCCAAGATGTATCTAGACTTTTCAGTCCAGTTTATAATTCTACATTTCCTGGTGATCAATCATCTTAGCACTATCTCAGTCTAACTCTGTTGAGTTAGGCTAAACACTTCCTACAATGTTGGATATCATTTTCCTTAATGTAATAATGTAATCTTGTAATTATGTAATAATTAATAATAATAATGTAATTATGTAATCTTGTAATTATGTAATAGACAAGATTACAAGATTATGAGCCGAGGTGGCGCAGCAGTTAGAGTGCAGTACTGCAGGCCACTTTAGCTGTGTTCAGTGGTTCAAATTTCACCGGCTCAAGGTTGACTCAGCCTTCCATCCTTCCGAGGTAGGTAAAATGAGGACCCAGATTGTTGGGGGCAATGTAAATATATATATATACATTGCTTACTGGTGTACACCGCTTAGAGAGTGCTTGCACTTAAAGCGGTATATAAGTCTCATAAATAAATAAATAAATAAAATAAAGATCAGAACACTCAAGCCATGTACTAGTACCACTTTACAAAGCCCTAGTAAGACCACACCTGGAATACTGCAGCCAATTTTGGTCACCATATCACCAAAAAAAAAAAAAAAAAAAAAAAATGTTGAGGGTTTGGAAAAAATTCAGAGAAGAGCAACTAAGATGATCAAAGGCCTGGAGGCTAAAACATACAAAGAACGGCTGCAGGACTTGGGTTTGGCTAGTCTAAAGAAAAGAAGAAATAGGGGAGACATGATAGCAGCGTTCCAGTATCTGAGGGGCTGCCATAAGGCAGAGGGGGTCAGGTTGTTCACCAGAGCACCAGAGGGAAGGACAAGAAACAATGATTGGAAACTGGTCAAGGAGAGAAGCAACCTGGAATTAAGGAGAAACTTCCTGACAGTGAGGACAATCAACCAGTGGAACAGCTTGCCTCCAGAAATTGTGGGCGCTCCATCACTGGAAATTTTTAAGAAGAGACTAGACAATCTCCTGTCTGAGTATATAAATCATCACAGTCCTTTTCTTGTTTTCTTCTTGTGACAACACAGGATCACAAACATCTGACAGTGGTTTAATATACAACATAAAAAAATAACATTCAGGGAGCATACAGAATACAAGGCAGTCAGTTATGTACAAACAGTTCAAGTGAGTTAAAGACTGCAACTGCCATTCCCCTCAGACATAGTCTCTTAAACAGATACTACCCCCCCCCCAAAAAAAAATATTCTATTGACCTATTCTCCAAATATCACTTCTTCCAGTCAGCTACTAAATTATAATTACCTTGATAGTCTCAACATCATTTTTATATGGTGGTGACCAAAACTGGATGCAGTATTCCAAGTGTGATCCTACCAAGGCACTATAAAGTGGTACTAACACTTTGTGTGATCATGATTCTATTTTATATATGACTAGCTGAAGTCTTTTCAGTTCAACATGGAAAAATGTTCAATGGGGCATTTCTTTCTGTCCTCTTTTCCAACGAGTGAGGAAATACTTTTCCTGACATAGTCTGAGTGGGCACTAACTGTCCTGTTTTTATAGGGTTGCTATACTTGGAAGAAGAATTCATGAATGTGAGTTATCTATTTGTTTACTTGAGAATGCTAAAACCAGATTTCTGCGTTCATGGCTTTAAGGCAGTGGTTCTCAACCTGTGGGTCGGGACCCCATTTGGGGTCGAACGACCATTTCACGGGGGTCGCCAAACAATGCAGTCTGCCATTTTTTTTCCCTTTTCCTTAGCTGTGCTACTCCCTTTTATTCTGTTGGCTTTTGAAAGCCAATAGAATAGACTCTCTTGAATAGAGTCTAATTCTATTGGCTTTCAAAAGCCAATAGGAATTGTCCAGGCTGTCTCTGCCCTGCTGAGCCCGCCAAAAGTCCCATTCTGCAAACGGTGCTGCACCAGTTGAGTAGTCCTCGACTTACGACTGGTTGAGTAGTCCTCGACTTACGACTGGTTGGGGGTCACGGCATTAAAAAGGTTGAGAACCACTGCTTTAAGGGCAGGAAAACAGCAAGTACCTTTTCAGAGTAAGAAGATGTCAAATGGCTGAACCTGAAGACTTCAGCTCTGTTGTATTTGATTCTTCCAGTAGCAAAATTTGCTCCATCTTTTTAAGTACAACAGGGGATATTTTGTTCAGCTTTTCAGTAGAAAACCAAGAGAGGGAATCAATTAAAATTTGTTGCTTTCTCATTTTCAACCAGAGCCAATACTCATATTTTTAAATGGCATTTGGAGACTCCAACTAGTAATCACAATTCATTCATCAATATTTTGATAGCGTTATCTGGCAGTTTATCAAATTAATGTACACAATATAACAATTATATCTGTGGTTACATCTATGTGCACATTTTTTGATTTGTCCAGAGAAATTCCAAGATTTCTGGAAATTCCAAATCAGCAATGGAACATTTGAAGTACTTATTATTATTATTTAAATAAAAGAACCGCCAAACCCCTCAAAAAAGTTAAATCAATATTGATCATGACATTAAACAGAGCAACTGACCCAGTCTGCATTTCACAAATGAAATGAGCAAAAATGTTATATCTAGTGTAATTTTTCTGTGGGAACCCTTGGAATTATACCTGGGAGATTTGTTAAAATCTATTTTTTTTTAAAAAAAAAAAACACTAATCTTATAAATGGAGCAAGCAGGATGTTGAACCCAAACAGAGAAAAAACAACTTCTTACCCCATCACCAACATCATAGAACTCAGCAGGCAAGTAATTTCAGCCCTACTTCGATTTAATAACCTAGAAATGTTAAACTTTCCAGAAGTTTAATAGACTTACTTTCCTTCTTAGTCTTGGAGTGAAATGCATCTGTATAATTCAGCATTTTGCTGCTGAATTCCACTGTAGAATATTGGGGAGCTGAAGCCTATGTGAAGATGTCTGCTTCTTGCTTAAACATTTCTAGATTTTATCCAGTGCTGGGATTCAGTCGGTTTGCACCACTTCGGCAGAACCGGTAGCTAATTGTTTTGTTGCCCAGGCCCAGAATGGACTTCTGGAAGTGGCATTCACACAGAGAACCGGTTGTTCACATATTTGAATCCCACCACTGATTCTATCTCAATCAGCTCAAGTATCCAAATAAAGTCCAGGATTATTTTCATTTCTGAAAAGCTTATTGCTTATTGAATATGTGGTAGCTACGAGCTTCTCTGTTTTCATCTGGCCACCCAGTTTAGTACTTAATGAAAGCCCCAAGGATGCTTTTTCAAAAGGCAACTGCACTTACTTGTTCCTCCCACTCCCACCAGAAAGAAGAGGGGATTCTACTTAATTTACAAAGCACCAGAAGGCAAGACAAGAAACAATGGATGGAAACTAATCAAGGAGAGAAGCAACCTGGAATTGAGGAGAAACTTCCTAACAGCGAGGACAATTAACCACATGGAACAACTTGCCTCCAGAAGTTGTGGGTGCTTCATCGCTGGAGGTTTTTAAGAAGAGACTAGACAGCTACCTATCTGAAAAGGGTTAGGATCTCTTGCTTGAGCAGGAGGTTAGACTAGAAGACCTCCAAGGTCCCTTCCAGCTCTATTCTGATTGATTGAGACTCCTCAAGAAGGGAACAATAAGATTCAGCCAATCACTATCCAAGCAGTTTTTAAAATGCAGTCAATGAGATTGTTGCATATCAGTTAGACTTTAAATTAAGGAATGGAATGGAATGGAATAGAATAGAATAGAATAGAATAGAATAGAATAGAATAGAATTAGAATAGAATAGAATAGAATAGAATAGAATAGAATAGAATAGAATAGAATAGAATAGAATGGAATGGAATGGAATAGAATTAGAATAGAATAAAATAGAATAGAATATATGGAATAGAATAGAATAGAATAGAATATATGGAATAGAATAGAATAGAATAGAATAGAATAGAATATATGGAATGGAATAGAATTAGAATAGAATAGAATAGAATAGAATAGAATATATGGAATGGAATAGAATTAGAATTAGAATAGAATAGAATAGAATAGAATAGAAAATAGAAAATAGAAAATAGAAAATGGAAAATATAATAGAGTAGAGTAGAGTATAGTATAGTAGAGTAGAGTAGAGTAGAGTAGAATAGAGTAGAGTAGAGTAGAGTAGAGTAGAGTAGAGTAGAAATAGAACAGAACAGAATAGAATAACAATTTTACTGTCACTTTAAATGTACACTAATCAGCATACATTAACATGAGATTTTAATGCATACAGCTCTCAAAGGGTAACTATCTCCAATATACACTGCATTAACATGACAAAAATTATGCATATACCCACATACAGACACATATATGGCCCAGAGACACAGCACAGTCTAGTTCGGATATATACATACACATGGTGAGAATAACAAATTGTGCGTGTTTACCAGAGAGATGGCATAGGGAACAAAGGTGTTACAGAATCTGGTAGTCCTGATAGAAATACTTTGAAACCTCCTCCCAGAAACAGACCATGAAGTGGGTGTGTGGGTATTATTACCCTTGGGTGGAAAAAAACCCCCAACATATTACTAAATTCAGAAGGCTTATAGCAGTAGTCTTCAAACTTGGCCCTTTGATGACTTGTGGCCTTCAACACCCAGAATTCCTCAGCCAGGTATGCTAGACTTCCCATACCCAAATCCTGCAACTGTTCTTCATATGTTTTAGTCTTCTGGCCTTTGATCATTTCGGTTGCTCTTCTCTGCACTTTTTCCAAAGTCTCAGCATCTTTTTTGTAACATGGTGACCAAAACTGGATGCAGTATTCCAGGTGTGGCCTTATCATGATGGGGAAGGAGAGTTTGAATGCTCTGCAGATGAACTATTTGGAGCACTTGCCAAAGGGTGCAAATAACATTCAGAGATAAGGCTAATAGCAATCTTAGGTATTCTCATTAAACAGCCCTTGAAAAGAGAAAGCATTCCCACGGAGAAAGGAAGGATGCTATATACTGTAGATTAATTTACTAGGGACAGGAACCAGAAAGCAGGGACTATCCACAATAAACAGAGATCATTAGAGCATATATTTGAAGTGCCAGAATAATTTATTCGCCAGTGAAACCAGAGACTTAGTTTGTAATGACATGCTGACTCGGGGCAAAGGTCTGGATGTGAAGGTAAACAGTAAGATAAATCAGCAGGGCACAACTTTTTAATATTGCTGAGTGAAGTTTACACACTCCGGTGGAGATTGGATTAAAAAGAGAGGTGATTGAGCAGGCCATCCATTATGAGAGATGCGACACAGCGCCTGAGTTGAAAGGATTAAGATAATAAACGGGGATCACTATGGCACCCTCCCCGACTTGTTTACATTCTGGGCCTGCGAAGAACAAGCCTGATTAATGGAGTAAATCCTGGTTTATCTGATCAAGGACTTTTTCATTTCCAGGGATGTCATAACACAGCTTGGTTGTATATTTTGGGAAAGACACCATCTTGTTCATTCTGCACGGTTTCAGTCAGCTGGACTAATTGACAGGGATCCATCTGTCACTTTTCTTAATTTTTTTTACAGGGAATTACTGGTTTCAGGGCTGTTTGTGAGCTTTAGAACAGGTGAGAGCTATGAAAAAGATCTCCAAAAGAAGAAATAAACCAAGCTCATTTTGGGATCAAAGTCAATTTAATATGTTTTCTTAAAAAATACCTTCTTATACTACTGAAGTATTTCAATTCAATAAAGTTGTAACTTTATAGTTTATCTTGTGGGAATGCCTTACAATATCTGTTTCTATTCTATTCTATTCTATTCTATTCTATTCTATTCTATTCTATTCTATTCTATTCTATTCTATTCTTCACTCCTATATTCTATTCTATTCTTCATTCCTATATTCTATTCTGTTCTGTTCCATTCCATATACTCAGCACTTCACCAAGAAGAGGAATCAAAAGATTCCATAAGGATAAGCACAATGAACAATGAAAGTATGGATTTTCTCTGATGGTAAGTTGACTTGATGAAGATCTGGAGAACATTGCTTCTTACTGTCTTTTTTCCTACAGTATCTTTGGCTTTTGGATCTTAAAAAAATCAAGCCAGGAAGATAATTAATTCATTTGAGCTGTGGTGCTGGAGAAGGCTCCTCTGTATTCTTTGGACAGCAAAGGTGACTGACAAGCAAGTAGTGGAGAGCGTAACACCATGCCACTGGAAGGCAAAATCACAAAACTGTTTCTCCCTTATTTTGGCCATGTCATGAGGGGGAATTCACTGGAGAAAGCAATTATGTTTGGAAGAATTAGCAGTAAAAGGAAACCAGGTTGCCAAAGAACATGGTGGCTGGACACCATCAAAGCTGACACCAGCCAGAGTAGAGAACAACAATAAGCAGATGTGGAGAAACCTTAGAATTGCCAAGAATTGGACATGACTGAATGGACAACTACGTCTTCTTCTTCTTCTTCTTCTTCTTCTTCTTCTTCTTCTTCTTCTTCTTCTTCTTCTTCTTCTTCTTCTTCTTCTTCTTCTTATTCTTCTTCTTCTTCTTCTTCTCTTCTTCTTCTTCTTCTTCTTCTTCTTCTTCTTCTTCTTCTTCTTCTTCTTCTTCTTCTTCTTCTTCTTCTTCTTCTTCTTCTTCTTCTTCTTCTTCTTCTTCTTCTTCTTCCACCATACCATCACTATCATCTTTAGCTTGGAACACAGTCCAGAAAGTGAAAAAACCTCACTGGGTGGTAGACACCACTATTTAGTATATTTCTTCCATCCTGAAATTCAAGATGACATATATGGGAGACTTTCAAGATCCTGCTGTCATGTTTATTCTATTATTTGTGCTGAATGCCTAAACTTTAAAATGCTGCATTTTTTCCCCCCACTTTTCAATTCCATGCTGGAATGCTTTAATATCTTTAAGGCAGTGGTGTCCACACTGATGTTCTCCAGATGTGTTTGGACTGCTGCTCTCCAAGATTCCTGCCCAGCAGGGTCTCTAGCTAGATAGGAAGCATCATGTTGAGGAACAAAATAGCCCAAAGCATTTATTTGTTTGCAATCTCCATTTTCCGTTTCCCCTCGTTCTGGTGCTTCGGCTGTCAAGTTTGGAACGCAAATTGTCACCTCTGCTCTTCTAAGGGAATATTTATAAAATCCTGGGGGAAAGGCAGTCATGAACACAGTAGTTGTTTTTCTCATGCTGGGCTAAGCCATGGTTTCTTATAGCTATGGTTTGATGAAAAAGTCCTAGCAGATTGGCTCACACACTGCTAAGCCAAATTCAAGCAAAACTCATCCCAACTGGGAACAATGTGCAAACGTATCCGCCTGAAAAAGAGAAGTAGGAGACTTAAATTGGTTGAAATATACGAGTGTCTGGTATAAATATGGAAACTGCTTCTTAACATCAGTATAGTTTTATTTTCTCTGTACTTCTCGGAATATCTACTAGTCTTTACAGGCATTTGAATGTGATTAGACTACACACAAGCTGTATTGACCTTTCCTTCCTTCTTTTCTTCCTTCCTTCCTTCCTTCCTTCCTTCCTTCCTTCCTTCCTTCCTTCCTTCCTTCCTTCCTTCCTTCCTTCTACCTGCCTTCCTTCCTTCTTTCTTTCCTTCCTTCCTTCCTTCCTTCCTTCCTTCCTTCCTTCCTTCCTTCCTTCCTTCTTCCTTCTCTTTTTCCTCCTTTCTTCCTTGCTTTCTTTTCGCTCCTCCTTCCTTCTTTCCTTCCTTTCTTTCTTCTTTCCTTCCTTCCTTCCTCTTTTTCCTCCCTCCCTCCCTCCCTTCCTCTCTCCCTTCCTTCTTTCCTTCCTTCTCTTTTTTCCTTCCTTCCTTCCTTCCTTCCTTCCTTCCTTCCTTCCTTCCTTCCTTCCTTTCTTCCTTCCTCTGTCCTTTTCTTTTACCTCCCTCCCTCCCTCCCTCCCTCCCTCCCTCCCTTCCTTCCTTCCTTCCTTCCTTCCTTCCTTCCTTCCTTCCTTCCTTCATTCCTAAATCCTTAAAAGTGATAACTCATACCATTGGTCTAAGGGGTTAATTCCCTATTTGTAAAATGATAAATATGGGATAGTAAAACTCTAAAATATGTCTGCTTGTACTTGTATGTTAACTGATGTTCCAAATCTGGCAAGCAGATCCTAGCCGAATGTAAACTGCATGATGCAGAAAATTCCTGTCAAAAGAAGATTATTTTACTAGCGTGATCATGATAAATGAGGATAATTGTTCTATTGGAAACAGAGTCCTCTCACATTCTCCTCTCACCTTTCTTTGTAATAGAAGCCAAGAATACATTCTTGAAGGCTTTTCCAAGCCCAAATCCTGCTAAATATCCATCAGAATTCACAATATGAAACATCATAGTGAGTTAATGACATTTCTGGCTTCCTTAACAAATTAAATTAACATTATTAAGTAGAGAAATAATGATACTTAAACTTCTGCTGCAAGATTCTTCCTCAGAAAACCATTTCTTCTAGAAAATTCCCTTTTCTTGCAAGATAGCTATGAGGTGAGGTAAGATGTATGAATCCTGAGTCATGTTCCTTCTAGAAAGTTCCCTTTTCTTGCAAGATAGTTAGTGTGGTGAGGTAAGATGTACGAATCCTGAATCACGTTCTTTTTAGAAAATCCCCTTTTCTTGCAAGATAGCTATGTGGTGAGGTAAGATGTACGAATCCTAAATCACGTTCCTTCTAGAAAGTTCCCTTTTCTTGCAAGATAGCTAGTGTGGTGAGGTAAGATGTATGAATCCTGAATCAAGTTCTTTCTAGAAAATTCCCTTTTCTTGCAAGATAGCTATGTGGTGAGGTAAGATGTATGAATCCTGAATCACGTTCCTTCTAGATCTAGAAAGTTCCCTTTTCTTGTAAGATAGCTAGTGTGGTGAGGTAAGATGTACGAATCCTGAATCACGTTCCTTCTAGATCTAGAAAGTTCCCTTTTCTTGTAAGATAGCTAGTGTGGTGAGGTAAGATGTACGAATCCTGAATCACGTTCCTTCTAGATCTAGAAAGTTCCCTTTTCTTGCCAGATAGCTAGTGTGGTGAGGTAAGATGTACGAATCCTGAATAACGTTCCTTCTAGATCTAGAAAGTTCCCTTTTCTTGCCAGATAGCTAGTGTGGTGAGGTAAGATGTATGAATCCTGAATCACGTTCTTTCTAGAAAATTCCCTTTTCTTGCAAGATAGCCATGTGGTGAGGTAAGATGTACGAATCCTGAATCACGTTCCTTCTAGATCTAGAAAGTTCCCTTTTCTTGCCAGATAGCTAGTGTGGTGAGGTAAGATGTATGAATCCTGCATTATCAACCAACTATCAAACTCACTACATGGTTGAGATCAATTCATGTCTCTTAATTGGAGATTTTTAGTTCAGATATCTTGGTAATATGTATAGTTCTCATAACATTCACAGGATCTCCCTACCACCAATGTTGTGTTCAGAAAACACAACATTGTTGAAAACAGCAAAAAAAAAAAAAAAAAAAGGGTGGGGGGAAAGGAATAGGGACACCTGATTCCATCTTTATGCTCTTAAAGGTGTTCTATGAAAATGTAACAGCTCTAGGGGAAAAATAGTATTCAAGAATAGGAAATTAATATTCCAGTCTTTGTGGGCTGGATACCTGTGGGCCTAAGTACACAATATCAAGATGGCAGTCATATGATTGAAGCTCTGAAGCTTTGTACATACATTGATGTCACGCACACTTACGAAGGATTTTAATTTGTGCTGTTACAACTAAATTTGTAAATTTGCTCGACAGATGCCCCTAGCTGTAAAGAATGGCTGGGCTATTTAACCTGTCTCTCTGCATCTGCATTCATGGTGTAGATTATTCTGGTCAATGTTTTTTGTGATATGTGTTCAATTCTAATATTTTTCTTGAGCGTTACCAGTCATTTTTTTGTGTGTGTGAACTGGGTGTTGGGGCAGATAACTGGGTTTAAAGCTTTCTTGAAACGTCAACCCATCATGGACACCAAACAAGTTCTTTTCCTTAATAATATTATTTATTATGGTTCATCACACAACCAAATGTGTGATGGATTTGGCATTTTTGTCCGTCTATTGAGTCTTTCCCAAGGACCTGAGATAGGCAGATGTGGATGTTTGGTGGTGTTAGAGGTACAGTATCTTCATGGCAGAATCTAAGCTGTTCCAAGGAAAGTTGCCTTTTGCAATCATCTGATGGTGAATTTGTCAATGCCGATGGAGTTCAAGTGGTGCTACAGTATTGTTATGGTTGGTTGCACAGTCAACCAGATGTTCAGATTGGTTTTAGCATTTTTATCCACCTATAGAGTCCTTTCCAAGGACCTGGAATAGATAGCTGTGGATGTTACAGGTATCTGTTGTAAGATATAAGCTGTTCCAAGTAAAGCTGCCTTTTGCAATTGATTGATGGCAATTTTGTCAATGCCGAGGGTGTTCAAGTGATGCTCAGGATGGTTTGGGATTGCATCCAAGGTGCCTATTACTATTGGTTCTACTCTCTCTCTCTCTCTTTCTCCATCTCTCTCTCCTTCCTTCCTTCCTTCCTCCCTTCTTTCCTTCCTTCCTTCCTTCCTTCCTTCCTCTTTCTTTCTTTCTTTCCTTCTTACTATGTTTTCTGATTCACTACACCTCAGCAGCAATCATTTCACAAATGAACATGGGGCAGCCCCTTTGTGACTGTGCTCATGTAATGCCTGAAAAATATCAAATTTGCGAACTGCCCGCCAAAGCTTGGTTAGCCTTGGCTTAAAGCCCTCACAGTACTGAAGGGATAAAGTTTTTGATAGAAGCCACTGTAGCATTATATATTCCTTAGAGGAAGGGTGGGGAATAAAGAACGATGCATAACTAAAATGGCCCAAAAGGATTTTTTTTTTAAAAAAAACACTATTATATCATAATTTTTATGCTTAAGTGTTATATGCAAGCTGCTGTTGATATTATTTTATATACAGTAATGTCTTTACATGCAGTATTTGGCTTTCTACTGAAAATAGGGTTATGTCTCTTGCTAATCAATTTCTCAGTGTGTTTTGGACCCCTTTGTATGAACCCACAGAGGCATGAATACAATTCCCATTGGAAGAATGTCAGATTTTATTTGAAGCAGAAAATATAGATCTCTTACATTAGTAAAACTGAGATCATTTGGAGATTGGGGTGGCTGGAGAAACTCCAAGTTTTTGTTGGAAGTGAAATATGGGACAAAGTTAGTAGGGCTAATCAGGTGGTTAATATGATTCGAACAAGGTCAGTCGGTCTTGGATACTTTAAAATTCAAGTTCAGTGGAGCGGTCAGATCCTGCTTTGGGATAACAGTAGGCAGGAAGACAAGGTTTTACTAAGAAA
This sequence comes from Crotalus tigris, assembly GCF_016545835.1. Classification (NCBI taxonomy): domain Eukaryota; kingdom Metazoa; phylum Chordata; class Lepidosauria; order Squamata; family Viperidae; genus Crotalus; species Crotalus tigris. Next base: position 1,004,933 of record NW_024097056.1, read on the forward strand.
AAGTAAAGATTTTTTTTTAAAAAAAAGTTAAAACCATTACAAGCCATGAAATTCTGGGTGGGAATTATATGTGCATTATTTAATATTTTTCTACTGCCTGTACTTATGAAAATAACATCATTAAAAATCTCTCTCTCTGTGTGTGTGTATGTGTGTGTAAGAAAAAGAGAAAGAGAAAGAGAAGAAAGAGAAAGAGAGAGAAAGAGAAAGAGAAAGAGAAAGAAGAGAAAGAAAGAGAAGAGAAAGAGGAGAATGAAAAAGAGAAAGAGAAGAAAGAGAAACAGAAAGAGAGAGCGAAAGAGAAAGAGGAAGAAGAGAAAGAAAGAGAAAGAGGAGAATGAAAAAGAAGAATGAGAAACAGAAAGAAAGAAGAAAGAGAAGAAAGAAAAAGAGAAAGAAAAGAAAGAGAAAGAGAAAGAGAAAGAGAGAGCAAAAGAGAAAGAGAAAGAAGAGAAAGAAAGAGAAGAGGAGGAGAATGAAAAAGAGAAAGAAAGAGAAGAAAGAGAAACAGAAAGAAAGAAGAAAGAGAAAGAGAAAGAGAAGAGAGAGAGAGCAAAAGAGAAAGAGAAAGAAGAGAAAGAGGAGAATGAAAAAAGGAAAAAGAGAAGAAACAGAAAGAAAGAAGAAAGAGAAGAAAGAGAAAGAGAAAGAGAAAAAAGAGAAAGAGAGAGCGAAAGAGAAAGAAGAGAAAGAAAGAGAAGAGAAAGAGGAGAATGAAAAAGAGAAAGAGAAGAAAGAGAAACAGAAAGAGAGAAGAAAGAGAAGAGAAAGAGGAGAAAGAAAAAGAGAAAAAAAGAGAAGAGAAAAAGAGAAAGAGAAAGAAAGAGAAGAAAGAGAAAAAGATCTCATACAGATAGTCCTTGACATACAACAGTTTATTTACAACACAGAGAACCGGTTGTTCACATATTTGAATCCCACCACTGTATATCAAGAGATATAAAGAAAGAACATCAAGATTTCTCAAACTCATGACTGCTTTGAGACAAGCTTAGGAGTTCCTTCCAAGCCCAAACACGGGAAATAAAACCATCCCTCTATGAGACTTTCAGGAAAAGTGAAAACAGGAATAGCTAGCTTTTTATCTTTAGGGCCAATAATAAGAAAAGGAAAGTCCTCCCTAAACATAATTTGTTATTCAAATTTGGTATTAGAGATCATTACATGGGAACATCTCAATGGGGGAATCCATGCAACAATTAGAGCCTGTTGGAAATTTTCCTAGTTTCCTGTTGCTTAAATCACAAATGGAAGATAAATTAAAATTCGTGGCACGTTGAGAATCCAATATGGGTTTGTTCTGGCTGGAAATTCCACTTATTTTGTTCCATGTAACTAAATATAGAGAATCTACAGTTTATTCTCTCAGCAGTAAACTATCTTAAAAGCCAGGGCCTAACCAGAATAACACTTGCTTTCTGAGGTGGGTTTTTTGTAAACAGTGATAGGCTCAGAGGGAGGGGGAACTTTTATGTGAAAGTTCCTGGAACGGAGGAGTCAAACGCATAAGGTTAGAACAATATTGAAAGAGATAACCATACTTATTTATGTAAGTGTACAGTGTATGTCTACAGTGTAAAAACCCTGTTGAACCTAGATAGCTCCTACTCTGTCTTTCTCCTCATTTTAAACCTCCAAAATTGTCCATTTTGAACTAGAAGACCTAAAGTATGGTTGTTGTTGTTGTTAGTTGCGAAGTCGTGTCCGACCCATCCTGACCCCATGGACAACGTTCCTCCAGGCCTTATTGTCCTCTACCATCTTCTGGAGTCCAATTAAGCTCACGCCTCCTGCTTCAGTGACTCCATCCAGCCACCTCATTCTCTGTCGTCCCCTTCTTCTATTGCCCTCAATCTTTCCCAGCATCAGGCTCTTCTCCAGTGAGTCCTTCCTTCTCATGAGGTGGCCAAAGTATTTGAGTTTCAACTTCAGAATCTGGCCTTCTAAAGAGCAGTCAGGGTTGATCTCCTCCAGGACTGACCGGTTTGATCGCCTTGCAGTCCAGGGGACTCGCAGGAGTCTTCTCCAGCACCATAGTTCAAAGCCCTCCATTCTTTGGCGCTCAGCCTTTCTTATGGTCCAATATGTATGGATAAAAGAAATTATCTGTAGCTCAAAGGGTGAATTGTGGTGTCCTTGGTGCTCTCTGAGCTTGGTGGTTTTCTTGCAGACGTTTCATGACCAAACTAGGTAACATCATCAGAGCTACCCATAAGGAATGGAGTTTGCTCTCATTTTATATTCTAGTGGCTTGTCCTGTCAGTGTTAGTGGGGGTGGTCTTGGCACTCAACAGGCACATAGACATAAACAACATCTATATACCATTCAAAAGAGACAATCAACAAGGCAAAATGAGTTGACCCCCCCCTCTTGTTTGTGGCAGCCCCTCAGATGTTGGAACACTGCTTTTAGGTCATCCTTAGTTTTTATTTTCACCAGACTAGACATATCCAAATTCTGCAACCATTCTTCTTCAGCCCCATCCTCTGATGGGAAATGTTTTTGTACTGCTGAGCCCTCATCTCATTTCAGTAGAGGCCATCAAAGCAGTTGAATCTTTTCAACTGCACCATTAAAATATTGACCAGAAAAGAGCATGTACTGTTTGAGTATAGGTAGTCCTTGACTTACAGCTGTTCATTTAGTGATCATTCCAACTTGCAATGGCACTGACTGCAAGGTGATCAAACCGGTCAGTCCTAGAGGAGATCAACCCCGACTGCTCTTTAGAAGGCCAGATCCTGAAGTTGAAACTCAAATACTTTGGCCACCTAATGAGAAGGAAGGACTCACTGGAGAAGGGCCTAATGCTGGGAAAGATTGAAGGCAAGAGAAGAAGGGGACAACAGAGAATGAGGTGGCTGGAGGGAGTCCCTGAAGCAGTAGGCGTGAGCTTAAATGGACTCCAGAAGATGGTAGAGGACAGGATGCTAATGTTGTCCGTGGGGTCGCGATGGGTCGGACATGACTTCGCAACTAACAACAACAACATCAGAGTAATCTTTGACAGTGGCCTGTCAAAGATTTCCAGGGAAAGGTCTTGCTAAAAAAAATCAATGAATTTTATTTACAGCAAGATCTGCTGATATAAGTTGGTAGAAATGGAAGAGAAACTAAACCAAAACTAAATTCAGAGAAATAATAACTCTCTCTCTCTCTCCCCGCTTGGAAGTTCATCGATCAGGTATGCAGAAAATGAAACAGACAAGAAGAATAGCTTAGCTAAGAGTTTCCACCAAGCATCTCTAAAAATCAGACTACTGTATGTTGAATAATGAACGCTCCATAGATAGAAAACAGATGCGGGACTAAAAGCAGGCAGTTCTAAAATATTAAAATGGTTATATTGAGAAATAATAAATTGCACTTTGAGTAGGTTGCAATTATTAATACCTGTTTCTAATTTTGATAAATTTATGGGGTAGAGAAAAACGCTGAGTTAAAGCAAAGTCACAGGGGATAAAATTGATTAACTGGGATAACAATATAGAGGCAAGCAAGAATTAAAGAGAGAAAGTTGAGCAAATAAATCCTTAATACCTGATCCCATAATGTATATTGGAGAAGTACTGTGTTTGGGGGTTTCTCAGAGGCTTTTGGCTAACTACATATTGATGGAGGACATTGTGGTTGAGGATGTAACAGTTAATTGGTTCAACCTACAGCCATAGAGCAGGTTTCTAAGCATACAGATAGTCTTCAACATGTAACTATTTCTTTAGCGGCTGTTCAAAGTTACAAAAACACTAAAAAAGTGACTTATTTATTTATTTATTTATTTATGAGACGTATATACCGCTTTAAGTGCAAGCACTCTCTAAGCGGTGTACACCAGTAAGCAATGTATATATATATTTACATTGCCCCCAACAATCTGGGTCCTCATTTATGACCGTTTTCCACATTTATGACCCTTGCATTGTTTCCGTGGTCACCTAATCAAAATTCAGATGTTTGGCAACTGACTCATATTTATGACGGTCACAGCATCCCGGGGTCATATGATCCCTTTTTCTGACTTTCACCGTCTTACTAGCTTAACAACTGCAGTGATTCACAACAGTTGTGGCAAGAAAGGTAGTGGGCAAATGGGGCAAAACTCACTTAACGAATGTCCCTCTTAGCAACGGAAACTTTGGGCTCAATTGTGGCTTTAAGCCGAGGACTTTAGTAAAGCCACACCTGGAATATGGCATCCAGTTTTGGTCACTGCAGTACAAAAAAGATGTTGAGACTTTGGGAAAAAGTGCAAAGAAGAGCAACCAAGATGATCAAAGGCCTGGAGACTAAAACATATGAACAACCGTTTGCAGGATTTGGGTTTGGCTAGTCTAATGAAAAGAAGGACTAGGGGGGGTCATGATAGCAGTATTCCAGTATTTGAGGGGCTGCCACAAAGAGGAGGGGGTCAACCTATTCTCCAAAGCACCTGAAGGTAGGACAAGAAACAATGGATGGAAACTAATCAAGGAGAGAAGCAACCTGGAATTAAGGAGAAGCTTCCTAACAGTGAGGACAATTAACCAGTGGAAAAGAAGATGCCTCCAGAAGCTGTGAATGCTCCAACACTGGAAGTGGGTGCTCCATCAGTGGAGGTTTTCAAGAACAGACTGGACAGTTACTTGTCTGAACTACTATCGCAGGGGTTCTCAACCTTGGCAACTTTAAGACTTGTGGACTTCAACTCCCAGAATTCCTCAGCCAGCTTTTCTGGCAAGGAATTCTGGGAGTTGAAGTCCACAAGTCTTAAAGTTGCCAAGGTTGAGAACCCCTGTAATAGAGTCTCCTGCTTGAGCAGGGTGTTGGACTAGAACAGGGGTCTTCAAACCTGGCCCTTTTATGACTTGTGGACTTCAATTCCCAGAATTCCCCAGCCAGCATGCCTGGCTGAGGAATTCTGGGAGTTGAAGTCCACAAGTCATAAAAGGGCCAGGTTTGAAAACCCCTGGACTAGCAGATCTCTAAGGTCCCTATTCTGATTGATTGATTGATTATCTGTATTGACTTTTGGGAAAGACTTTGAATGAGCCATTTCTCTTGAGCTTCAGGCTTTTTCTGGCCCTTTGTGTGAAAAGTAACTTTTGCCTAACCTATTAACTATTACCACAGCATGGAAGTCTAACGTGTCAGACAAGCATTGAGTTTAAGAAGCATCTAACCTGGGGATCAATGCACTCCTACACAATCCGGTTTCTGATATAGGATCAAAGATGTCGGTCTGTAACAGCCATTCTTACTATAACAGAGTGCATTATTAATGAGACAGGAATATGTCAGAACAGCAGCCCTACCACTTCAAAACTCCATTGTTCCTGCTGCGGGAAAGAGGGAGAGTTTGCCAGAATTCACTTAGATAAAGTAATCCTTTTTTTTTCTTTCTTTTTTTCGAAAAGAACAGAGCAGGAAATACGGCTTTTTACCCTACTGTTCCTCCTAACTTGTCACCCTGGCAGCCAACGTAGCTGTTCATCCTTCTTTATCATGGAGAGACTGGATTAATTCCGAGATGCCGTAAAGCTCCGTTTCTGCAATTTGGGATTCCGTTATCTGTAAATCAGAACTCTTCCTACAGTTTTCGCGTTTCGTAACATGACACATGGTCTGTTGGAGGAAATGTTGGCTTGGGTCCTCTTCTTTTACGCCAAGAAGACAAAATGCAGAAGGACTATCTTTGTGAGAGTGGGGTGGCCTTAACAAATGAAACTGAAGCAATCGCTCAGTCAAACTTTATGATTGAGTTTGATGCTTGTTTGGTTTCTACAAATTCTATGCATTACTTCTACGCTCTTGGTATATCCACTGAAGCAGTTGGATAGGTATTCCAAAGGTGCTTTTTCAAAAAGCAAGTGGCTTTTGTTTTCCCCTGGAGCTGTTTGGCTTCTCACCCAGTTCAGTTCCTCTTCTTCTTCTTCTTCTTCTTCTTCTTCTTCTTCTTCTTCTTCTTCTTCTTCTTCTTCTTCTTCTTCTTCTTCTTCTTCTTCTTCTTCTTCTTCTTCTTCTTCTTCTTCTTCTTCTTCTTCTTCTTCTTCTTCTTCTTCTTCTTCTTCTTCTTCTTCTTCTTCTTCTTCTTCTTCTTCTTCTTCTTCTTCTTCTTCTTCTTCTTCTTCTTCTTCTTCTTCTTCTTCTCCTCCTTCTTCTCCTCCTCCTCCTCCTCCTCCTCCTCCTCCTCCTCCTCCTCGTCATCATCCAAGAAGATTGTTCAGTTCAGTTCAGTTCTGAATGAACTGAAGAAGCTTCTTGGATGATGATGATGATGATATGATGATAATAATACTAATAATAATACTACTACTAATAATAATAATAATAATAATAATAATAATAATGTTGGAAGAAACCTTGGAGGTCATCTAGTCCAACCCCCTGCTCAGGCAGGAAACCCTATACCATTTCAGACAAATGTTTGTCCAATCTCTTCTTAAAAACTTGCAGTGTTGGAGCATTCACTGCTTCTGGAGACAGGTTGTTCCACTGGTTAATTGTTCTAGCTGTCAGGAAGTTTCTCCTTAGTTCTAGGTTGCTTCTCTCCTTGCTTAGTTTCCATCCGTTGCTTCTTGTCCTGCCTTCAGGTGCTTTGGAGAATAGCTTGACTCCCTCTTCTTTGGGGCAGCCCCTGAGATATTGGAACACTACTATCATGTCCCCCCTCGTCCTTTTCTTCGTTAAACTAGACCTACCAAATTCCAGCAACCGTTCCTTATATGTTTTAGCCTCCAGTCCCCTGATCCTCTTTGTTGCTCTTCTCTGTACTCTTTCTAGAGTCCCAACATCTTTTTTACATCGTGGTGATCAAAACTGGATGCAGGATTCAAAACTGGATGAGAAGCGAAATGTCTTCAAGGAAAAACAACATCCAGTTGCTTTTTGAAAAAGCGCCTTTGGGAAAACCATGACCTGGATGAACTGAGAATCTCCATAGACAGTTGGATCAATGGGTGTTAAATTTCCCCCCCTAGCATCTTCAAGACTGAAATGATTTTGAATGTCTTGATAGAAAAATTACGGCTACCGAGTCCCCTAGGCTAGGTCTGTTATTCTAAATACGTCTTCTAAATTGCTGTTCAAATGATTGCTTTCTCTTACAAACAGGCACAGGCACACACAATTAAAAATATCTCATTTTTTCTCATCTTTTGAATTTTACATCCAGACTAATTAAGTTTTTTAAAAAAACTTCTCCCTTCTCCTCTTTAATGAATTTCAGCACCTGAAGGTAGGACAAGAAGCAATGGATGGAAACTGATCAAGGAGAGAAGCAATCTAGAATTAAGGAGAAATTTCATGACAGTGAGGACAATTAGCCAGTGGAACAGCTTGCCTCCAGAAGCTGTGGGTGCTCCATCAGTAGAGGTTTTTAAGAAAAGACTAGACAGTCACTTGTCTGGAATGGTATAGGTTCTTCTGCTTGAGCAGGGGGCTGGACTAGAAGACCTCCAAGGTCCCTTCCAGCTCTATTCTATTCTATTCTATTCTATTCTATTCTATTCTATTCTATTCTATTCCATTCCATTCCATTCCATTCCATTCCATTCCATTCCATTCCATTCCATTCTATTCTATTCTATTCTATTCTATTCTATTCTATTCTATTCTATTCTATTCTATTCTATTCTTCAATAAAACAAGGTCATCTGACAGGAACCAGGAAAGCATGCCTTCTCTTTCATTGTTCCTCTCTCTGGAACAGTATTCCCTCTGGAATTTCTCTTGCCTCCTCTTTTATATTGCTTTAAAAAGTCCCCAAACCCTTAAAAAGCCTCGGATTTACTCATGACTGGGTCCCCAATAGTTCTCTTATCATGTGAGGGAATGCTACATCTTCTCTGCACAAGTTCAGAGAAGAGCAACTAAAATGATCCAAGGCCTGGAGACTAAAACATACGAAGAACGGCTGCAGGACTTGGGTTTGGCTAGTCTAAAGAAAAGAAGAATTAGGGGTGACATGATAGCAGGGTTCCAGTATCTGAGGGGCTGCCATAAAGAAGAGGGGGGTCAAATTATTCTCCAAAGCCCCAGAGGGCAGGACAAGAAACAATGGTTGGAAACTGATCAAAGAGAGAAGCAACCTGGAATTAAGGAGAAACTTCCTGACAGTGAGGACAATCAACCAGTGGAACAGCTTGCCTCCAGAAGTTGTGGGTGCTCCATCACTGGAGGTTTTTAAGAAGAGACTGAACAGTCACTTGTCTGAGATGGTACAGGGCAGTGGTGGCGAACCTATGGCACGGGTGCCAGAGGCGGCACTCAGAGCCCTCTCTGTGGGCACGCGTGCCATCGCCCCAGTCCTAGGCCTTCAGCTTGGTTTTATAAAACCTTTTCTCTTTGGGCCTCCGCCGCCATGTGCAAAAAAAAAAAAAAAGGTTCAATCAGTCAATTTCAACTTCTCGTGGGAAAAATAAAAGATCTTGCAAAGCTGGAATTGATTGATTGAACTTTTTAGTCCCACCCAGTCTGCCGTTACCACCGCAGCCACACCCACCCAATGGGCCACACCCACTGGATTGGCCACACCCACCCGGCACTCGAGAATGCATAAGTGGGTTTTGGGTTGCAGTTTGGGCACTCAAGGTTCGCCATCACTGGTATAGGTTGTCCTGGTTGAGTAAGGGGGCTGGACTAGAAGACCTCCAAGATCCCTTCCAGCTCTGTTCTATTCCAATGGAGGTAAATATATATGCAGCCTTCTCTGTTTCTTCTGGAAGAGATCTTGGCTTCACTTTCTCTTAGAATTAGTCTCTGGGGTTTGCGTTCCTGAGCTTTTTCAGAAGATATTTTCTTCCTTTCTGGAAAAAGTAAGCAAGATTGCAGAAGACAGCAGAAGAGAGATTGGTAAGCAACATCTGCTTTTAGCAACTAAGTCCCCAATGGTCGTTATCGTATCTAAGCAATTTTGCCCTCTACAGCTTTTCACTAAGACCCAAGTAAATGGACAAAAAAGTCAAAGGAAGCTTTGTAAGAGCCTGGGAAAGCAAAGGCAACACAATATTAATCTGCCACTTGAGCTGCTTTACATCCAAAATCATGAATGATATTAAGCATCAGGCTTTCTGCTGGTTTTGAAAAGAGTAGCATTGGAGATTCTGCTTTTCCTCAATCCAAATCATGAAGGATTCCAAAACTGAAAAATAGAAAAAGGCCAGGCTGAGTTTACAAAGACAATGGAGCCTACAGTATACAAGGCAGTTCTTCTATGCACAATAGAATAGAACAGAACAGAACAGAATAAAACAAAATAGGACAATAAATTAGAATAGAATAGAATAAAACAAAATAGGACAATAAATTAGAATAGAATAGAATAGAATAGAATCCAATGAGAATAGAATAGAGTAGAGTAGAGTAGAATAGAATAGAATAAAATAGAATAGAATAGAATAGAATAGAATAGAATGGAATGGAATGGAATGGAGTGGAGTGGAGTGGAGTGGAGTGGAGTGGAGTGGAGTGGAGTGGAGTGGAGTAGAGTAGAGTAGAGTAGAGTGGAATAGAATAGAATAGAATAGAATAGAATAGAATAGAATAGAATAGAATAGAAATAGGATAGAATAAACAGAGTTGGAAGGGACCTTGGAGGTCATCTAGTCCAATCCCCTGCCCAAGCAGGAGACCCTACAGTACCATTTTTGACACATGGCAGTCCAATCTCTTCTCAAAAGCTTCTAGTGATGAAGCTCCCACAATGCTCCGAAGGCAACCTCTGTTCCTTTGGTTGATTGTTCTCACTGTCGGAAAAATTCTCCTTATTTCTAGGTTGAATCTCTCTTCTGTAACTACAATATTGTAACTGGAGCAACTGGGGGGGGGGGAGTAAGGCATTTTGCAAACACTTTTAATCCCCTGCCACTCACCCCCATCCAGGATGGCATGTCATGCTTCCTAATGCAACCCTTCTTCTTCTTCTTGTTGTGCCCTATCCGTTATCGGACATTGGCGATCATGTTGGCGATCCTGTTTCTATCAGCAGCTGCACGAAAAAGGGCTGCTGAGTTTTGTCCAAACCAGTCCCTTAGATTTTGAAGCCACGATGTTCTTCTGATGCCTGGACCTCGTTTGCCTTCCATCTTTCCCTGGAGGATTAAATAGAGCATGCCGTATTTTTCTGGGCGTCGCATCACATGTCCGAAATATTCTAATTTTCATTTTTTAATTGTTTTGATGATTTCCCTTGGCTTTCCCAGGCGGCTTATCACCTCCTCATTTCTGATCTTGTCAGCCCAGCTTATACATAACAGCCACCTGTAAATCCACATTTCAAATGCTTCTAGTCTCTTCAGGTGGCCTTCTGTCAGAGAACAACTCTCTACTCCATAGAGCAGGATAAAAAAAATATAGCATCTGACCAGCCTGATTTTCAGTCTTAGGCTTATGTCGTGACTGCAGAAGACCAACTCTCTATTCCATAGAGCCCTTGGCCTAGCTATTATAAACTGTTTTCACACCCCCACATTACATTCCCAGACGTTTTTATATTGTGTCATGGGGTGCATACAGTGGAGAAAAAAACGCACACGCTTTGTTGTCGTTCCAAATGATGGCTTCCAACAGAAAAGCAAACAAAGGCATTGAAACGCTCCTCCGTGCACAGATCACCCAGAATGGCACAGCAGGTGCCCTCATCCATGTCGCAGGCATTACAGAGGGCAGAAAGACACCAAGAATGTGTTGTTGTTGGTTTTTTTGTGTGTGGTGTGTGTGAGTTATTAATTGTTGCTGATGACCACAAATGTGGAAGCAATCAACTCACCGCCCTGGCTCGGTGTTGTAACTAAGCCCACACTGTGTTACTCATCAAAGAACTGACAACAGATTGTTCGTTCCCAAGTTGGCTTCCCAATCTCAAAATCTGAGTCAATTTTTCTATCTGGAGATCTATTAGCTCCGGTCATATCCAAGCCGCGGCTCCAATAGCTGGAGAACCAAAGTAGCATTTTGGAAAGAGGAAAGCGAATATGACTCATTAAAGAATATTTATGGGTTCCCAGGGGTGGCAATGAAATAGAGATTGCTGGATGGTTTAATTATGTTTTTTCTTTCTCAGATGCTTTGATGCTAGAGGCCTGATGATGTTTTCCTTCTTGGATTTCCTGGTTCCAGAACTGTAGCCATGCTTGGGGTCCATTCATTTCCCCCCCCCTCCATCAGGAATTTTGCTCTGTGTTAAAGTTGAAAGACCCTTCTGTTGGCTAATCTTGGGGCAATAATAGATGAGCTGTGATACGATGAATGTTTGCAAATTTGTTAAATGGGATCAATGTGCTGGACATGCCCTTAATGGATTAAAGGTACCCAGTCTCAAGATAAAATACAGAGTAACAGAGATGGGAGGGATCTTGAAGATCTTCTACTAGTCCAATCCACTGCTCAACCAGGAGACCCTATACCATTCCAGACAAATGATTGTCCAGTCTCTTCTTAAAAGCTTCCATTGATGGAGCACCCACAACTTCTGTAGTTGTTCAACTGATTAATTGTTTTAACTGTCAGGGAGTTTCTCCTTAGTTCTAGGTTGGTTCACTCCTTGATTAATTTCCATCTCTTACTTCTTTTCCTGCCTTCAGGTGGTAAGGATGAACACAATTCTTTATTTTCCAGCCATGTTGATCCTACAGCATTTATTAGACCTGCATTCTCTTTTGCTCTGGTTTTTTAAAAACTATCTACAAAAAGGCTCCTCCTCCTCCTCCTCCTCCTCCTCCTCTCTACAAGCCCCACTCCCTTGTAGCACTGATGATGTTACCTAGTTTGGTAATGAAACATCTGCAAGAAGACAAACAAGCTCAGAGAGCACCAAGGACCCCACAGTCGTCCTCCTCCTCCTCCTCCTCCTCCTCCTCCTCCTCCTCCTCCTCCTCCTCCTCCACCACCACCACCTCCTCCTCTCCTTCTCCTATCCACAAGCCCCACTCCCTTCTAGCACTGATGATGTTACTTAGTTTGGTAATGAAACATCTGCAAGAAGACAAACAAGCTCAGAGAGCACCAAGGACCCCACAGTCCTCCTCCTCCTCCTCCTCCTCCTCCTCCTCCTCCTCCTCCTCCTCCTCCTCCTCCTCCTCCTCCTCTCCTTATCCTTTCCACAAGCCCCACTCCCTTCTAGCACTGATGATGTTACCTAGTTTGGTAATGAAACATCTGCAAGAAGACAAACAAGCTCAGAGAGCACCAAGGACCCCACAGTCCTCCTCCTCCTCCTCCTCCACCACCACCACCACCACCTCCTCTCCTTCTCCTTTCCACAAGCCCCACTCCCTTCTAGCACTGATGATGTTACCTAGTTTGGTAATGAAACATCTGCAAGAAGACAAACAAGCTCAGAGAGCACCAAGGATTCCACCAGGACTATATCTCTGGCTGAAATGTCCCTAGCTACTGCTCAAATGGGGAAGGAGCTGTGGAGTTAAAAGATGCCATCTGTGTGAAGGGACATTACTGGATCATCAACAGGTGTGATTTATGTGCACGGAAAAGCAGAAAGGCAGGGCATATCATTCAAATGAACTTCAGTATAAACCTGGATCTCAAGGTGCTGTGATCAAACTGTCTTCCTAGATCAACGGTTCTCAACCTGTGGGTCGGGACCCCATTTGGGGTCGAACGACCATTTCACGGGGGTCGCCAAACAATGCAGCCCGCCATTTTCCCCCCCTTTTCCTTAGCTGTGCTACTCCCTTTTATTCTATTGGTTTTTGAAAGCCAATAGAATAGACTCTCTTGAATAGGAATTGTCCAGGCTGTCTCTGCCCTGCTGAGCCCGCCAAAGGTCCCATTCTGCAAAAGGTGCTGCACCAGTTGAGTAGTCCTCGACTTATGACCGGTTGGGGGTCACAGCATTAAAAAGGTAGAGAACCACTGTCCTAGATTCTTCATAGTCATCTCTGCAGTTCTGAAAGGCAAAAGAGACCTAAGGTGATTTTTGCTCTGTATGGCACATTTATTTCCTTTCAATATAAAATTCTCTTTATCTCTTCTCCACTAGGTAAGACCCGTGGTGGTGCAGTGGTTAGAATGCAGTACTGCAGGCTGACTCTGCTCACTGCCAGCAGTTTGATCCTGACCGGCTCAAGGTTGACTCAGCCTTCCATCCTTCCAAGATTGGTAAAATGAGATTGTTTGAGGTCAATCTGCTGACTCTGTAAACTGCTTAGAAAGGGTTATAAAGCACTGTGAAGTGGTATATAAATCTAAGTGCTAGTGTGAAGGAAGGAAGGGAGGGAGGGAGGGAGGGAGGAAGGAAGGAAGGAAGGAAGGAAGGAAGGAAGGAAGGAAGGAAGGAAGGAAGGAAAGAAAGATGATGGCACAGTATGCAGAATGAATTATTGCAGGCTAACTCTGCCCACTGCCAGGAGTTCGATCCTGACCAGCTCAAGGTTGACTCAGCCTTCCGTCCTTCTGAGGTCAGTAAAATGAAGACCTAGATTGTTGGGGGCAACAGGCTGACTTTGTAAACTGCTTAGAGCGTTCTGCAAAGTGTTACAAAGCGATATATAAGTCTAAGTGCTATTGCAATTGGTACTATGCATTCATTAGCTCAGAATACCAGAATTTATTAGTCATCAGATAATAAAATGGATTTCTGCCTTGATTCAAGTCCTTGATATTGACTGGAGATCCTTTGAATAACTTCAGAATGAGACTGAGGAAGGCAGTCTCCTTTTGTTTCCCAAAAGCTTTATTTTAAAAAGCATCAATATTTGTCTTTATTATTTAATTTGCCTCAAACGTCTGGAAGGCAAAGTCCTAGTGTTCGGCTGCCTTTCATACAGAAGCTATCACATAGTCTCACAAAGATAATATTAATGATCTCTGGTTAAAATCTCCATCCATAAATACCTATTTTTTATAGATTTGTTGGAAATGCACAATGCAGAGTATTAATATGTTACTAGAGGTGTCACTTGCTAGCTTTGTAAACTGTTGTGAATTGGCTTTGTGATAAGGGGTGCGAGTAAACCCTTTGGGCTACCCAACGTGCACGGGTGGTATAGAATTCAGTCTAAAAGGGCTCAACTGTAAGACAGTTATAATATCATTTAAATCTGAAATAACAAACTGTGTGAAACATGTCTTTGTCAGCTGAAGGTTGAAAAACAAAGCTGCCTTTCAACTAGGCCTGATTAAATAAATATGGGCAGAGAACTCAATGGATTCAACAACCAGTAGAGGCATTTAAAATATTTTCTCAAACTGAGCAGTCTCTTATATTCAACCCCATCTGATATTTTCAATGTCTTCTTTCCTTCATTTTCAGAACTACTTTTGAGGTCTTTCTCGTCCATTTAATTTCTGCATTAGTATTTTTTTATATGATATTTTATTAATTTTCTATTTTTACAGATCCTAAGTGCTTAGTAAACAGAGTGTCGTTTGAGTCCATTTTTTTTACTGAATAATACATATTAAATTCCTAATCACTGCCCCTTTTTTCCAGCCAATGACAAACTACATCTCATATTTAAAATTATTCCATGTCTTCTTTTTCTTTATCCTTCAATATCGATCTGTCCATTTCTACACAGTCCGGTGTTTCCTTGTTTTTTAGGTAATGTTTCTTCATTTTTCCAGCATTAAGCAAATACAATTCTTACTGCTATTAATACATACAACATTAAGTATATACTTCCTCATCATAGTTTTCTAATATTATACCTAATAAAAATATTTCCAGTTTATAACATCTTTTCTAGCCAATTTATATCTCAGGTGTATTTGAAACTGAGGCCACCTTATTAAATCAATACCCTGCTCTTCCAACTCTTACTTCAATTTTGATTTCTCTTCAATATTCAAAATATCTTTATAGGTTACCATTTTCTCAACATTGATTATTTATATTTTAATAATTTTTGCATCACTAATTTTGAAGAACACAACATGTCCCAAAGAAAAATTAGCTATATAACCCAAGGATAAAAATTAGTTCAACCAACTGAAAGACTTTCTATTGCTAGCAATTTTTTCCTCTTAGCTGGGTTTTCCTTAAGCTTTATGAATACAGATTTTGAACATTTATGCTTCTAAGGAAATGTCTATCAAATACCCGCTTCATTGTGTACCCTAATTTATGAGGGCTGAGTTGAGCAAGGAGATCCGGTTCAACAAGGGGTTGGACTAGAAGACCTCCAAGGTCCCTTCCAACTCTATTATTCTATTTTCTATGAGTTTGGAAATTAGTTTTGAGATGGTTTAGGCCCTGGAATAAGAAACATAGGTATTGCTTGTGTGGCCTCATGATAGCACCATTGGTTTTATTGCTGGGGAAACTAAAGGAGTTTCCAAAATGATAAATTTTATAGTGGTGTATTCTTATTGGGAAAATGTATATGGCCATCCATCTTGCAAAACACTACTCTGGGTGGCTCACAACTATAATAAAACCAAACATGAGGGGAAAAATGAGAGAAAAAAAACCTAGGTGCCTAATTCATCATTTTTCATCTATTAAGCTATATTATTGCCAGGTTGATAAAAATCAGCCTTTTACGGCTATCTGGAAGGCTAAAAGTATGAGGAGGGGACTGCCAAATTCCAGAGTTAGAGGTTGTTCCATGGAGTAAGGATGTGCTTTATAGGTCCTAGATGAAAACAGTTAGGGGAACAGGATCTGCAGTTCCCTATACCAGGGGTAGGCAATCTTGGCTCTTTTATGACTTGTGGACTTCAACTCCCAGAATTCCTGAGCTGGCAGGAATTCTGGGAGTTGAAGTCCACGAGTCATAAAAGAGCCAAGGTTGCCTATCTCTGCCTTATGCCATATAGCCTAGTAGAATGGGTAGATGCCTTCAGGAAGAGGCAGTCTGGCAAATAACCTGGCCATCTATTAAAAGACTGTTTGGCTAAGCAGTTTCCATTTATTTGAAGACCTCGTGGCCATGGTGGACTTGAAGACCCGACCCCAAAACCACTCTGTTGGAGCTGTCCAAGGTGCTGCGTTGAGACTTCCTTGCCAGGTACGAGCAGGACAATTTGATGGCTATTACACCAGCAAGGAGGAGATGCGATGGTGGCTAAAGATGCCAAGCTGGTCAGCTTGAGACACTGCAACCATCATAAGTCTGAGTCAATTGCCAAGTGAACAGATTTTGATCTGATGACCCTGGGGATGCTGTAAAGGTCCTAAGTGTGAAAAATGGTCATGTCACTTTTTTCAGTGCTGTTGTAACTTTGAATGATCAGAAGCTGATAAGAGCTAAGCTAGGCTAAGCTAGGCTAAGCTAGGCTAAGCTAGGCTAAGCTAGGCTAGGCTAGGCTAGGCTGGGCTGGGCTGGGCTGGGCTGGGCTGGGCTGGGCTGGGCTGGGCTGGGATAGGATAGGATAGGATATGATAGGATAGGATAAGATAGGATGGGATGGGATGGGATAGGATGGGATGGGAAGGGATGGGATGGGAAGGGATGGGATGGGATGGGATGGGATGGGGTTGGACTGGATGGGATGGGATGGGATGGGACAAGACAAGACAAGACAAGACAAGACAAGATGATAAGGTAAGGTGAGGCAAGGCAAGGCAAGGCAAGGCAAGACAAGACAAGACAGGTAATGTAATATAATGTAAGGTAAGGTAAGGTAAAATAAGGTAAGGTAAAATAAGATAAGATAAGATAAGATAAGATAAGATAAGATTTGTTACCATTTTTTACTGTGAGAACAGGGGCACACATTAAACATGAAATTCTGTTGCCTGCTCTCAAAAGAAAATATATGTCTACCCATACACATACAGGCCATGAAGAGGATGTGTAGTGTCCCAGACAATCCTGCGGACCCTGCTCAAGCAACGCTTCTGTCCTATGTCCTGGATGGAAGGGAGGGAACTGCCAATGATCTTTTCAACTGTCCTCACCACTCTTTGCACCGCCTTCCTATCCGAAGCAGAGATGCTTCCAAACCAGACTGTGATGCAATATGACAGGATGCTCTCAATCATCCCCTTGTAGAAAATAGTAAGGACGGGGGAAGGAAGACGTGCTTTTCTCATGCGACACAGAAAATGCAGGCACTGCTGTGCCCGCTTCACCAGTGTCTCTCTATTGAGCGACCAAGCTAGTTTACCCAGAAACTTGATGCTGCTAACCACCTCTATAGGTGAATCACTACTACACAGAGGTGTGTGGCTGTGCCTGCCACTAAATGAACTGTTGTAAGTCAAGGACTATCTGTACTAGATATCACCCTGCTTGCTGATTTCCATTAATTACAATTTGGCCTCAGTTCCTCTAATTATATTCTCAGATCAGAAACTCCCATCTTATAGAGAACAGATGCAAAGATCTCCTTATTGTGTCTGAATGGTGTAGCCCACATTTCTTTTTTTGATAATAATAATAATAGTAGTAAAGTTGGAAGGGACCTTGGAGGTCATCTAGTCCAACCCCCTGCTCGGGCAGGAAACCCTACACCATTTTGGACAAATGGCTGTCCAGTCTCTTCTTAAAAACTTCCAGTGTTGGAGCATTTACTGCTTCTGGAGGCAAGCTGTTCCACTGATTAATTGTTCTCCCTGTCAGGAAGTTTCTCCTTAGTTCTAGGTTGCTCCTCTCCTTGATTAGTTTCCACCCGTTGCTTCTTGTCCTACCTTCAGGTGCTTTGGAAAATAGCTTGATTCCCTCTTCTTTATGGCAGCCCCTGAGATATTGGAATACTGCTATCATGTCCCCCCTTGTCCTTCTCTTCGTTAAACTAGACATACCCAATTCTAGCAACCGTTCCTTATATGTTTTAGCCTCCAGTCCCCTAATCATCTTTGTTGCTCTTCTCTGTACTCTTTCTAGAGTCTTTTTTTATTCTTTTTATTGTTTTATCTTTTTTTTATTCTATATTCTTTTGAGGGTTGGCTATGATTTCAAATAGGAACACACAACATTTTCCACTCACCTTCTCTCCTACCTCTTTATTGGAAGGAGGTGAGCAATTTTTGTATTTTCAATTATGCAAAATAAACATTTTTTGTCTTGCTGGACATTTTGAACGGAAGAATTAAATAAATTAAATTAAAAGTTCTCATTCAACTCGAAAGGCAAAAGAAAACCTATGTGGTTCTTAAGAAGGCTGAGTATGTTCATTATTTAAAAGGCAAAAAAAATAATAATAATACTCCAAATGCTAACACTCAGATGCCTAGACATGTAAATATTGTTTCTAACTAACTCCTTCTAGCATGAAGAAAGGAATTTACAAACCATAACATTCCAGGATTGTTGCAGGTCACACTTGTATTTTTTAATAAATAATAGCTTGCTCACTCAGCTTCCCTGAAGTAGTAAGCTAAATCTATGGACCTGAAGCTTAACAAAGGTCTCCATTCATAAGAATGTCGGGATAAATGTTCAAAACATTTTCTTATTTTAATGAGAAATGTGGGCCAAAAATCTCCTTAGAAGTTGAGCCCTTCCACTATATAAAAGTGCTGTTTTTTAAATATGTATAAATAGATATGTAACTTGCTTTTTATAAAGGGAAAGGAAGGAGTCAAACTGGTTAAGAAGGGGTAGCTTATAATATTGAGAATGTGCTGTGGTTTGAACGCTAGCCATGCCTCCTCGTTTTAAACCCATTGAAGTAACTTGATGAAAATCCTTGTGGAAATCAAGGAAATTTTTCCCATTGATTTGTTGGGCGGTGGTCAAAAACATGTGTGAAATTAGGAAAACAAAATTTTTAAAAAAAATATTTGCAAGGCTGAAACATAGAACAAATGAAAACTGATACAAAATTATTTAGATTGAATGATGGATTGTTGAGCTATTTTACTTGAAATTCTGAATTGTTTTTCTAAATGTTAATGTTGCTTTTTATATACATATATATAGTGTATATCGACTTCCCTCTTCAACTTTTGATAAATTAAAAAAAAAACATATCTGCACTTCATCATACTGCATTGCCTAAAGTTACTGGTGTCTTCCAGAATAATGAAATATTTAGATAAATGGAAAAAAAGACAGCCTTCCTTCCTCCCTCCCTCCCTCTCTCCCTCCCTCCCTCCGTCCCTCCCTCCCTCCCTCCCTCCCTTCCTTCCTTCCTTCCTTCCTTCCTTCTCCTGTTCTTCCTCCCTCCCTCCTCCCTTCCTCTTCCTTCCTTCCTTCCTCCCTCCCTTCCTTCCTTCTTCCTTTCTTCCTTCTCCTGTTCTTCCTCCTTCTCCTCCCTTCCCTCCCTCCCTTTTTTCTTTCCTTCCTTCCTCCTGTTCTCCCTCTCTCCTCTCTCCCTTCCCCTTCCCTTCCCCTTCCCTTTCCCTTTCCCCTTTTCCTCCCTCCCTCCCTCCCTCCCTTCCTTCCTTCTCCTGTTCTTCCTCCCTCCCTCCTCCCCTCCCCTTCCTTCCTTCCTTCCTTCCTTCCTTCCTTCCTTCCTTCCTTCCTTCCTTCCTTCTCCTGTTCTTCCTCCCTCCCTCCTCCCTTCCTCTTCCTTCCTTCCTTCCTTCCTTCCTTCCTTCCTTCCTTCCTTCCTTCCTTCCTTCCTTCCTTCCTTCTTCCTTTCTTCCTTCTCCTGTTCTTCCTCCTTCTCCTCCCTTCCCCTTCCCTCCCTCCCTTTTTTCTTTCCTTCCTTCCTCCTGTTCTCCCTCCCTCCTCTCTCCCTTCCCTTCCCCTTCCCTTCCCCTTCCCTTTCCCTTTCCCCTTTTCCTCCCTCCCTCCCTTCCTTCCTTCCTTCTCCTGTTCTTCCTCCCTCCCTCCTCCCTTCCTTCCTTCCTTCCTTCCTTCCTTCTTCCTTTCTTCCTTCTCCTGTTCTTCCTTCTCTCCCTCCTTCTCCTCCTTCCCCTTCCCTCCCTCCCTTTTTTCTTTTCTTCCTTCCTCCTGTTCTTCCTCCCTCCTCCCTTCCCCTTCCTTCCTTCCTTCCTTCCTTCCTTCCTTCCTTCCTTCCTTCCTTCCTTCTTCCTTTCTTCCTTCTCCTGTTCTTCCTCCTTCTCCTCCCTTCCCCTTCCCTCCCTCCCTTTTTTCTTTTCTTCCTTCCTCCTGTTCTCCCTCCTTCCTCTCTCCCTTCCCTTCCCCTTCCCTTCCCCTTCCCTTTCCCTTTCCCCTTTTCCTCCCTCCCTCCCTTCCTTCCTTCCTTCTCCTGTTCTTCCTCCCTCCCTCCTCCCTTCCTTCCTTCCTTCCTTCCTTCCTTCCTTCCTTCCTTCCTTCCTTCTTCCTTTCTTCCTTCTCCTGTTCTTCCTCCTTCTCCTCCCTTCCCCTTCCCTCCCTCCCTTTTTCTTTCCTTCCTTCCTCCTGTTCTTCCTCCCTCCTCCCTTCCTCTTCCTCCCTTCCTTCCTTCCTTCCTTCCTTCCTTCCTTCTTCCTTTCTTCCTTCTCCTGTTCTTCCTCCTTCTCCTCCCTTCCCCTTCCCTCCCTCCCTTTTTTCTTTCCTTCCTTCCTCCTGTTCTCCCTCCCTCCTCTCTCCCTTCCCTTCCCCTTCCCTTCCCCTTCCCTTTCCCTTTCCCCTTTTCCTCCCTCCCTCCCTTCCTTCCTTCCTTCTCCTGTTCTTCCTCCCTCCCTCCTCCCTTCCTTCCTTCCTTCCTTCCTTCCTTCTTCCTTTCTTCCTTCTCCTGTTCTTCCTCCTTCTCCTCCCTTCCCCTTCCCTCCCTCCCTTTTTTCTTTCCTTCCTTCCTCCTGTTCTTCCTCCCTCCTCCCTTCCTCTTCCTCCCTTCCTTCCTTCCTTCCTTCCTTCCTTCCTTCCTTCCTTCCTTCCTTCTTCCTTTCTTCCTTCTCCTGTTCTTCCTCCTTCTCCTCCCTTCCCCTTCCCTCCCTCCCTTTTTTCTTTCCTTCCTTCCTCCTGTTCTCCCTCCCTCCTCTCTCCCTTCCCTTCCCCTTCCCTTCCCCTTCCCTTTCCCTTTCCCCTTTTCCTCCCTCCCTCCCTCCCTCCCTCCCTCCCTCCTTCCATCCTTCTTTCCTTCCCTATAACCACTGTTAATAAAAAGATGTCAGTCAATTTCTTTGAAAATAAAGTTTCTTACTATAACAAAATATCCAAGCAATATATTAAGATAATCCCAATTGATCATAACGCGATAATCATAGAAAAGAACCATTCGCATAGTACCGTAAATCACCAAGCTGCATTTTAGTAAGGTGATATTCATCATCCTCTTCTACCTTATGTGCTCATTATATTGTTCCATTCAATCTATCGACGTTGCTAATAAAGTTAAAGGTTCTTCTATTTCTTATGTAAATCCGCGTGAGTTTAAACATAACCATCTTTCATCACTTCCCTTTATATATAAACGGTATCCAGATACAGTGTATTAAGTAAACCAGCTGGGAAAGTTTTGCTTTCCTTAAATATACTGCTAAACTACTTTAAATGTTTCTTTGGCAGAGCTGAGACTTGAAATTTAACCCTGGATATTTTTTTTTTTATCTCTCCTCCATCATTGCACTCAAGGGTTTGATTAGTCTAAAAAGGATTAACCGGGACCCATTTAAAGGTTTTCTCAAATGTATTACGTAATTAATGCATTTAACTACATATTCAAGAAAGGCTACCGGAGACCAACTGTCTGGAAGGAAGTGATCGCTCGGGTGTCCTGTCCATTTGCAAGTGATGGAAATGGCTCTTGTACGGAGGGGTCCCGTGTGTGTACCCCATCCCCACCCAAGGGCTAGCTTTGTGCATGAGTCATTATTAAAAACAGCCCAGTAATTGAACAGCTTGCTCTTTGGAACTGGGAGCGATTCAATCGGTTTCCATTTTCCAACTTCTCTGCCAAATGGGTGGAATATCAGATTTTGCAATTAAATAAGGTGCCCATGGCCCTTGTCTCCTGGCCTTACGTTTTCTTAGCCAGGACCCCCATCTCTTTATGGTAACCATTCCGTCATCATCCTTTGCAAGAGACAAAATACGGAATAACGGGGTTGGAAGTTCTTCAAGGAACAAAACATGGCATATCAGAATAACACAGTTGGAAGGGACCTTGGAGTTCTTCTAGTCCAACCCCCTGCTCGGCCTACATTTTCAGCACTGTTGGAAGTGGTTGTTGAATGATGCAGGCAGTAAGTGAGGACTACATGTATCTACCAGTGATTGCCCTCATAGGCAGTGCCCCAATTCAGGCCAAAGTAAATAGCCTATGGTGCATATATGGCATTAGAGAAATATCTAGGGAGAGAAAAGAAAACACAGTGCTGGGCTGCATGAACAGAGGGATAGAATCAACATCATGTGAAGTATTAATACCACTTTACAAGGCCTTGGTAAGGCCACACTTGGAATACTGCATCCAGTTTTGGTCACCACGATGTAAAAAAGACGTTGAGACTCCAGAAAGAGTACAGAGAAGAGCAACAAAGATGATCAGGGGACTGGAGGCTGAAACATATAAGGAACGGTGGCTGGAATTGGGTATGTCTAGTTTAACGAAGAGAAGGACGAGGGGGGACATGATAGCAGTGTTCCAATATCTCAGGGGCTGCCCCAAAGAAGAGGGAGTCAAGCTCTTCTCCAAAGCACCCGAAGGCAGGACAAGAAGCAACGGATGGAAACTAATCAAGGAGAGAAAGCAACCTAGAACTAAGGAGAAATTTCCTGACAGTTAGAACAATAATCAGTGGAACAACCTGCCTCCAGAAGCGGTGAATGCCCAACACTGGAAGTTTTTAAGAAGAGATAGACAGCCATGTGTCTGAAATGGTATAGGGTTTCCTGCCTGAGCAGGGGGCTGGACTAGATGATCTCCAAGGTCCCTTCCAACTTTATTATTATTATTATCTTTTTTATAATATGGTGACCACAAATGGATGTTTTTAAGTTTTTTGTCCAAAATGGTATAGAGTTTCCTGCCTGAGCAGGGGGCTGGACTAGATGATCTCCAACTTATTATTATTATGGATCATCGCACAGTCAGCCAGATGTTCAGACTGGATTTGGCATTTTGTCTACCTATCGAGTCCTTACCCAGGACCTGGGATAGGCAGATGTGGATGTTTGATGGTATTACAGATATCGTCTCAGGATGGAAGCAGTTCCTAGTAAGGCCGCCTTTTGCAATTGACTAATAGCAAATTTGTCAATGCTTTATTATTATTATTATTATTATCATCATCGCACAGTCAGCCAGATGTTCAGACTGGATTTGGCATTTTGTCTACCTATCGAGTCCTTACCCAGGACCTGGGATAGGCAGATGTGGATGTTTGATGGTATTACAGGTATCGTCGCAGGATGGAAGCAGTTCCTAATAAGGCCGCCTTTTGCAATTGACTAATAGCGAATTTGTCAATGCCAATGGTGTTCAAGTGGTGCTCCAGTTGTTTTGGGATTGCACCCAAGGAGCCTATGACTATTGGTACTACCCTTGCTTGCTTTTGCCACAGTCTTTCTATTTCTATTTGTAGGTCTTTGTATTTTGTTATCTTCTCCAGTTCTTTCTCTTCTATTCTGCTATCTCCAGGCACTGCCACGTCCACTATCCAGACTTTTTTGTCTTTCTTATCGACAATTGTTAAGTCTGGGGTGTTATGTTGCAAGTGCTTGTCTGTTTGAATTCTGAAGTCCCAGAGCAGTTTAATTTTATCATTTTCTACGACTTTCTCTATTTTATGATCCCACCAGTTTTTGCTTACAGGCAAATGATATTTTTTGCAGATCTTCCAATGCACCATTGTTGCTACTTTGTCATGTCTCTGCTTGTAATCAGTCTGTGCAATCTTCTTGCAACAGCTTACCAAGTGGTCCACTGTTCTTCAGCTTCTTTGGACATAATTTACTTGGACTTCAGTAAGGCATTTGATAAAGTAGATCACAACCTACTACTTGACAAGATAGAAAAATGTGGGGTAGACAGAACCACCACCAGAGGTCCGAGTGGTCCTCAATGGAACTGCATCTATATGGAGGGAAGTGTGTAGTGGGGTGCCCCAGGGCTCTGTTCTGGGCCCAGTACTCTTCAACATCTTCATCAACGATTTGGATGAAGGGATAGATGGGGAACTCATCAAATTTGCAGACGACACCAAGCTGGCAGGAATAGCCAACACTCCAGAAGACAGGCTTCAGATACAGAAGGATCTGGACAGACTTGAACACTGGGCACTAACTAACAAAATGAAATTCAATGGTGAAAAAAGCAAGGTTCTACATTTAGGCAAGAAAAACCAAATGCACAAGTACAGCATAGGTGGCACCATGCTCAATAGTAGTAACTGTGAGAGGGACCTCGGAGTCCTAGTAGACAATCACTTAAATATGAGCCAGCAGTGTGCTGCAGCTGCCAAAAAGGCCAACACAGTGCTAGGCTGCATTAACAGAGGGATAGAATCAAGATCACGTGAAGTATTAATACCACTCTTCAATGCCTTGGTAAGGCCACACTTGGAATACTGCATCCAGTTTTGGTTACCACGATGTAAAAAAGATGTTGAGACTCTAGAAAGAGTACAGAGAAGAGCAACAAAGATGATTAGGGGACTGGAGGCTAAAACATATAAGGAACGGTTGCGAGAATTGGGTATGTCTAGTTTAACGAAGAGAAGGACAAGGGGGGACATGATAGCAGTATTCCAATATCTCAGGGGCTGCCATAAAGAAGAGGGAATTAAGCTATTTTCCAAAGCACCTGAAGGCAGGACAAGAAGCAACGGGTGGAAACTAATCAAGGAGAGAAGCAACCTAGAACTAAGGAGAAACTTCCTGACAGTGAGAACAATTAATCAGTGGAACAGCTTGCCTCCAGAAGCAGTAAATGCTCCAACACTGGAAGTTTTTAAGAAGAGACTGGACAGCCATTTGTCCGAAATGGTGTAGGGTTTCCTGCCCGAGCAGGGAGTTGGACTAGATGACCTCCAAGGTCCCTTCCAACTTTACTACTATTACTATTACTGTCTGTTGCTGTCTTCTCAATTTTGACTTTGTATGCATTTGTCCTTAAGGCTTGGTCTTGTGCAGCCAGAATTAATCCCTCGGTCTCTTTCTTCAATTTTCCTACTCTTAGCCATTGCCAGGTTTTATTATTATCTGCTTTCCCAGCTATTTTTTTAATGTATTGGCCATGTAGTGCTTTGTCTTCCCATGCCTCTATTCTGTTCTTCATTTGGTCTTTCTTGTAGGCCAGTTTGGTCTCTCCAGTAGTTAGTAAGCCTTCCTGATATACTAATTTCAGTGCATCTTCATCATTGTTCTTCAGATATTCTTCCAAAGCCATTTTTTCTTCTTCAACCATCTGATGTACTTGTAGCATTCCACGCCCACCTATTTGCCTTGGTAGATAAAGTCTATCAATGTCACTGCGTGGATGAAGGGCATGATTCATTGTCATTATTTTTCTGGTCTGCCTATCCATTGCTTTTAGTTCTGCTTGAGTCCAGTCCACTATTCCAGCTGTGTACCTAATGACTGGGATTGCCCAGGTGTTGATTGCCTTTATGGTATTTCCTCCATTGAGTTTGGATTTTAAGATCTTCTTCACTCTCTTGATGTATTCACCTCTAATCTTTTTCTTGACTTCAGTGTGCTTGATGTTGTCAGCTTGAAGGATACCCAAGTATTTGTAGTACTCTTCCTCATCCAGACTCTTAATGTTATTTTCGTGGGGCATCTTGATTCCTTCAGTTTTCACTATTTTTCCTTGTTTGATAGTAAGTGTGGCACATTTGTCCAAGCCAAACTCCATTACAATATCTTGGCTATATATACGGACAGTGTTGAGCAGCGATTCTATTTCAGATGATGTTTTTCCATACAGCTTCAGATCATCCATGTAAAGGAGGTGGGATAGTCTAGCAGATGTTTTTGATGTTTGATAACCATGTCCTGAGTTATTCAGTATTGTTGACAGAGGAAACAGTGCAATAACAAATAGTAATGGTGATAATGAATCTCCTTGAAATATTCCTCTCTTGATATTAACCTCTCCCAGCCTCTCACCATTGATCTGCAACTGTGTCTTCCATTGTGCCATTGATTTTTGCACAAATTTTCTGATGTTTCTACTGACTCCTGTTATTTCTAGGCACTTGATTATCCAGTCATGTGGCAGAGAGTCAAATGCCTTTTTGTAGTCAATCCATGCCACATTCAGGTTGGTCTTCCTTCTCTTGCAGTTTTCCAAGATCATTTTGTCTATTAGGAGTTGATCTTTTGTTCCTCTGCTATTGGGGCGGTTTCCTTTCTGCTCAGGTGGAAAGAGATTGTTTTCAACTAGATGCTGTTGTACTGCATCAGCTTACCACACCAGTTAGTAATTTGAAAGTTGTTGGTAAGCAGGTAATTGGCCTGTAGTTACCTGGTGTTGCCCCTTTTGCTGGATTTTTCATTATTAGGTAGGTTTTCCCAGTTGTTAGCCACTTTTCAATTTCTCCTCCTTGTAGTATATTGTTGAACTGCTTGGCAATGAGTGGGTGTATAACAGTTAGATGTTTCAACCAAAACCCATGCAGTTCATCTTCACCTGGTGCTGACCAATTTTTGATTTTCTTTGCTCTTTTTTCTACCATTTTTGTTGTTATTACTAGTTCTTTCATTTCAACTTCTGTTTTATTTGCATCCACCTCTTTTAACCAAGCCGCATCCTTGTTGTATTTCTTTGGGTTATCCCATATCTGCTTCCAGAACTGCACTGTTTCTTCCTTGTCAGGTACTGACTGATTCCTTGCAGTTTCTCCATTGATGGATTGGTAGAAACGTTTCTGATTGGATTGAAATTGGAGGTTCTGCCTATAGTTTGCAATTCGAGCTTCATATCTACTGATTTTCCTGGCTATAGCTGTTATTTGTTGCTTTATTATTTCCAGTGCTTCCTTGATCTTCCTTGTTTCTAAGTGGTATTTCTTGATTAGGTATTCTTTGGTCTTCTTGTTCTTCAGCTTCTTTTCTTTCATCTGTTCTAGCTTGCTTGCATGTGATCTTAACTTGCTGATCTTATTTTCTAGTCTAACCTTCCATTTTTGTGGTGCACTGTTTGTTTGTTTTTCTTTTTTGTTGATTTTACATCCCAGGTATTCTGTTATAACTGCAGCTGTGCTGTACATTAATTGGTTTGTTTCTTGCAGTGAATTGGTGCTTATACTTGCTATTGCAGTATTTGCATCTTTTAATGCTTGTGCTAGCTGTTTCTTTGGAACAAGCTTCAATGCAGGCAGCCTTATTCTGTTGTTTTTGTGCTGTTCTAGATGCTCAGTTATTCTTTGTTTCAATTCTTTTATTTCTTTAGTTAGAGGGTTTTGTTCTTCCTGAGGAAGAGGTGCCTGGTTTCCAAATGAGAACAGTTGTATATCTCTACTGGATTCTTCACTGCCAACTCCCCCTGGTTTGCCTCTACATTCTGAATTACTTCTTGTAAGGCTTTGATTTCTTTGCCCTGGGTAAACCTTTGCAGTTCGTCCAATTCTGTTTCTGTGAATACTTTATTTCGTGTTATAAATCGGCGTTGATCTGCTAGTCTCTGTTCTGTTATTTCTGATTCTGGATGTTGTTCTTTCCAGAATTGGTGCATTCGTTTTAGATATCCTCGTCTTGTTGGACTTGATCTGTAGTAACAGATCATTATTTCTTTGTTTTCCATCACTGTGTATCTGCGACGGGTAAACACCTTTTCTTCCAGTAGTTCTGCAGCTGCTGGCCCTGGTTGCTCAGCCAACAGTCCTGAGTCCTGTAACCCATTTTTCACCAGATATCCAGGAACTCCAATATCTAGTGCGGACCTTGTTAACCCGGGCGACGTCCGAGCCGGTATGGCATTCTGAAATTTACGTCTCACCATATTTTTTATGGGAGAGACACTCTTTGTCTGACTCCTCTGATGAGACCTGTCCAGTATGGTTGAACCTCTGGCATAGCTCTCATCTTCCTCAGAGTACACAAGCCCCACAACCACGTCAAGGTAGTGCCTCACTGGGGGATTATTATTATTATTATTATTATTATTATTATTATTATTATTATTATTATTAGGATTATAGCTGGAGTGCTGTCATAATTCTATATTGTTCAAGTTCCTTTACATTTGTTTCAACATTGTCTCTTGTTCAAGCATTCCAGACAAATGGCTGTCCTGTCTCTTTTTGAAAGCCTCCAGTGATGGAGCATCCACAACTTCTGAAGGAAAGCCTTTCCACTGAGTAATAGTTCTTCATTGTCAGAATACTCCTCCTTAGTTCTAGGTTGCTTCTCTCTTTGGTTGATTTCCATCCGTTGCTTCTTGTCTTTGCCTTCAGGTGCCTTGGAGAATAGCTTGACTCCCTCTTCTTTGGGCAGCCCCTGAGATATTGGAAGACTGCTATCATGTCTCCCCTTGTCCTTCTTTTCACTAAACTAGACATATCCAATTCTTGCAACCCGTTCTTCATATGTTTTAGCCTCCAGTCCCCTGATCATCTTTGTTGCTCTTCTCTGCTCTTTCTTTAGGGTCTCAACATCACTGCTCAAGCAGGAGACCCTATACCATTCCATACAAATGGCTGTTCAGTCTCTTCTTAAAAGCCTCCAGTGATGGAGCACCCACAACTTCTGGAAGGCAAGACGTTCCACTGATTAATTGTTCTCACTGTCAGGAAATTCCTTCTTTGTTCTAGGCTGGCATTCTGGGGGAAGGAAAACCCAGACATAACTATTTGGTCTGAAAGTCAGCTCTTCATTAGCATCATTCCTTGCAAAAAGCTACATTTTTTTCTGTAAAAAAAAAACCTCACTCTGGGAAAAAAAAAACCCTTGTCGTTTTTGCCTCTCCCACTGTTATGACGATGGAGAAAGAACAGCAGGTTTTCAAGATATTTTAGGGTGATTTGGAGGATCAGCGAGCATATTAATAGACCTGGTTGAAATACCATAGGAACATTCTGTTTCTGAAATTAAGTTGATGGCCCCATGTCAAATGCAAGTCCATTACAATACAAGTTGTTGAGGAGAGTAGACTTTCTCAAGAGATAATGGAACCCTTTGTCTGTAGATATTCCAGCCTTGGCCAACTGGAAGGGATGCCCAAGTAGCACGGGGCACTGGATTAATCCGAGGAATGTTTCTTCCTCCTCCAGCCTTTCCCACAAAATATCCTCTGATTCTTGAAACAATCAGCAACCCGTAAACATGCCTTTTTGAATGTGCCCACATTCCAATATTTGAGGGGCTGCCACAAAGAGAGGGTCAATCTATTCTTCAAAGTATCAGAAGGCAGGACAAGAAACAATGGACGGAAACTAATCAAGGAGAGAAGCAAACTGGAACTAAGGAGGAATTTCCTAACAATTAACCTGTGGAATAGCTTGCCTTCAGAAGTTGTGGGTGCTCCATCACTGGAGATTTTAAAGAAGAGACTGGACAGCCACTTGTCTGGAATAGTAGGGTATGGGGTTTCATGCTTGAACAGGTTAATACCACTTTACAATGCCTTGATAAGGCTACACTTGGAATACTGCATCCAGTTTTGGTCACCATGATGTAAAAAAGATGTTGGGACTCTAGAAAGAGTACAGAGAAGAGCAACAAAGGTGATTAGGAGACTGGAGGCTAAAGCATATGAGGAATGGCTGCTGGAATTGGGTATGTCTAGCTTAATGAAGAGAATGACAAAGGGGGACATGATAGCAGTGTTCCAAGAAGAGGGAGTCAAGCTATTCTCCAAAGCACATGAAGAAAGAAATAATCGATGGAAACTAACCAAAGAGAGATGCAACCTAGAACTAAGGAGAAACTTCCTGACAGTTAGAAACAATTAATCAGTGGAACAACCTGCCTCCAGAAGCTGTGAATGCTCAAACACTGGAAGTTTTTAAGAAGAAACTGGACAGCCATTTGTCTGAAATGGTATAGGGTTTCCTGCCAGGACAGGGGGTTGGAATAGATGACCTCCAAGTTCCCTTCCAACTTTATGATGATGATGATGATGATGATGATGATGATGTGGTTGGACTAGAAGACCTCCAAAGTCCCATCCAACTCTATTATTCTATTCTTCTGATATGCCAGGTTTCATTTTTTGGAGAACTGTTTCACGAGACGGTTGTGAAATAAGCATTATTGTCATTCTTTATGCCTACCGCGCCATGGGTAAGATGTAGTAATTAGAAATCCTGTCAAAACAATGCATTCTAACTCTAATTCATAGGCTTTGAGATCTTGTAAGACTCATAAGCACTTTGAAAAGCTCTTTATGGGTCTTTCTGTCATCAGAAAATAAGTTAATGCAGAACCCTTTCAGGAGATTAAAACAAGAACCTCCCTACAATCAACTCATTAATGTTGCTTTTATGCCTTGGTTTATTGCCATTTTAAATAGAACCGAGCTTTAATTTGATATGATTTTTGCCTTGAAGTGCTTTTTACAACTTCTGCTGATCTAGTGCAAATGCACAATATGCACTCCTTTCAGAATTTTGAACATTTTAATCCTCTCTCTCTCTCTCTCTCTCTCTCTCTCTCTCTCTCTCTCTCTTTCTCTGTATGTGTGTGTGTGTATATATATAACTTTCTCAACATAGCGCAGTTAACACAAGACGTCTCCTTGTAATAATAAACTGATCTGTACCACTATCCATCCATAAACTATTGCAAACAGAGAAGAGAAGCTTTGTTGAAGCTGAGATTGATGGACTCACTTTTATGATTCATAGACTAAAACCTCCTTTATGTCTTAGACTTACAGACAGTGCATTGTTGCCGTTTGAATTCCCATTAATGAATAATTCCCAAGAATTGTGTGGCCTTTTCCACATGGGCTGCAATTTGAGAGCTGTCAAATTTTTTAAATTTGAGGATTAGCCCAGAATCTGCACTAGAAAAGGAATGACATAATGAGGAGAGGTGAATAAAATATATGGCTTCTTAGAGTTAATAAATACCCTGATGCTTCTAACAGTTCAGGTTTATCCTGGATATACGAGTAGAAACAAAGGAATAAACTCCGGGATATATACACCAAGTGAGTCATAAAGTAAAGTACTTATGCACGATAAAAGGAAGGAAGAAAAATGGGAAGGTCCTAATAGGTTGGTTAAAAATGCTCAGCCCGTTGATTTATGACCATCAGCATGGATGTAACGCTGAGTCAGGTAATAGGGGATCTTAAATTAAGGATTGTAGCCATGGAGCCTTTTCTGAAAGCCGATAGCAGCCTTTGGGATGGTTGGAAGGGAGAGGAAGTTGTGAGTTTGCATCACATCTGCACAACATTTGTCTTCTTTGAGTCCCTTCCAGATACCTCCAGATTCCAGACAGAGGCTTGATGGAGCAGTGGAATGGAGTAAGAGTTTTCGTTCACAAGGAGTCCTAAAAGAACGATGGAATATCCTGAAAACAAATCTTTGATTCTGGTAGATTTTTTTGGAAAGCATATATTAATAAAGGTGGATATTTGTAGCTCAGAGATTTGAACTATGGAGTCCTAGATGCTCTCGGAGCTTGGTTGTTTCTTGCAGATGTTCCATGACCCAACTAGGTAACATCATCAATGCAACGAAGCATCTATTGGCCAGGATCTAAAGTGGGACAAAGCAAGGAGATGAAAGTTAAGAAGATATAAACCCCGCTGAGAAAGCTAAAGACAGTGGGGTGGTCTTGCCTAAGAAAACTTTATAATTAAATAGAAATCACATGTTCTTTTTAAGACAATGGAAGGTAAACGAGATACAGCCTGAAATGAAATTACATCATGCCCTTTCTCACATTTTTATGTTCCTGTCTTTCTAAGTTCAGCATTTACTTCAGGGAGAGCTTTGTCGCCACCCAAGATCAGTGCTGGAAGCCTTGTGCAGACTGGTTTATATACGGATAATATTTGTGTTAAATAAAATGATGGAAAAGAAAAATGGATGATGAATAATGATCACTACCATATCTGAGTTGGGGAAAGAAAAGGAAGATAGAAGAAGGGAAAGGAATAGAAGGAAAGGAAGATAGACGAAGAAAGGAAAGGAAAGGAAAGGAGAGGAGAGGAGAGGAAGATAGAAGAAGGGAAAGGAATGGAAGGGAAGGAAGATAGAGGAAGGAAAGGAAAGGAAGATAGAAGAAGGGAAAGGAATAGAAGGAAAGGAAGATAGATGAAGGAAAGGAAAGGAAGATAGAAGAAGGCAAAGGAATGGAAGGGAAGAAAGATAGATGAAGGAAAGGAAAGGAAAGGAGAGGAGAGGAGAGGAGAGGAGAGGAGGGGGAGGGAGAAGGGAGAGATGAGAGGAGAGGAAAAAGAAAGAAAGAAAATAAGAAAGAACAACATGACTGTATGACATCACAGCACCATGATCATCAATGATCTTGAGAAGCTATGCAGGGTCTGATCTGGTTAGTACTTTAATGGGAGAACAATAGACAGTCTCAGGGTTTACACCAGATAGGATGTCAAAAAATCAACTCAGGAGAAAGATGGCAACAACTTTTATACTGTGGTGAGCAAAACAAGGGATACTTTACTGTCGAGGGATACTTTACTTTTAGGACTTTACTGGTAAACACCCCAGGAAACCATACCTCAATCCACCGTTTTTTTTTTCCCCCCTGAACATAACAAGAACTCATGTCCAGTTTTTCTTCTCCCACACAGCACATCGTTCATGATTTGGTAGACCAAAGGTGAAGCTAATTCACAGCTTCCTTCTCCTGATTTTGTTATTGTGGTCATCATTTAATTTGGAGCTGCATGATTTTGAAACAATGGCTAAAGGATGTTATACCGACATTCAGTCATCCAAATATGCAATTGCGAAGTAACCCAAATTATTGAACTTTGATAAGCTTTGTTACAAAATCAGGCAGCTGCCTAGAAAATCTATGGAAATCTTTTCTTTTCTCTCTCCCCCCCCCTCCCTCCCGCCAATCAGCATTGAAGCAAGCTGGACGAAGATCCAATCTGTGGCTGTCATGTTGTATTATGTGAAAGACCGAATTATTTAATAACTGGAACAAGGCGTGTCTTTATCTCTATCCATAATGTGACTTTTCTATAAATAGCACGTATAAATCTGCTCCACCTGGAACGCTCAATAACTTTAAGATGATAGATAAGTGAGCTTGGACCAAGAAATAGATTCTGTGTGCTGGTGTTGTTAAATAAATAAATAAATAAAAAACAGGGCTGTTTTTTTTTTCAAATGTGACTCCAAATTCAATTAGAAACATAATAAGGAAAGGAGCATCTTTGCAGATGGATATTTCCTTGTAGGGAATATAAAAAACGTTCAATAAATGCAACATATTTTGCAATGCTTCTACTTCGATTTCTACCTAAATGAACGCCTTAATCTTCTGTATAAAACTAATTCCACTTAATAAATAGGGCCATCTGAAATGCCAAAGTGTGATTACTTAATAAATCTTGTTGTTAGTTGCAAAGTCGTGTCTGACTCATCGCGACCCCACGGACAACGTTCCTCCAGGCCTTCCTGTCCTCTACCATCTTCTGGAGTCCATTGAAGCTCACACCTGCTGCTTCAGGGACTCCATCCAGCCACCTCATTCTCTGTCGTCCCCTTCTTCTCTTGCCCTCCATCTTTCCCAGCATTAGGCTCTTCTCCAGTGAGTCCTTCCTTCTTATTAGGTGGCCAAAGTACTTGAGTTTCAACTTCAGGATCTGGCCTTCTAAAGAGCAGTCAGAGTTGATCTCCTCCAGGACTGACCGGTTGGATCACCTTGCAGTCCAGGGGACTCGCAGGAGTCTTCTCCAGCATCATAGTTCAAAGGCCTCCATTCTTTGGCGCTCAGCCTTTCTTGTGGTCCAACTTTCACAGCCGTACATTGCAACTGGGAAAACCATGGCCTTGACTATACATACTTTAATAAATCTTAATAATTAGTAAATTAGTTAATAAGGAGTCCTCGGGGGTCTCTGAGCTTGGTTGTTTCTTGCAGATGTTTTGTTACCCTAACTAGGTAACATCATCATAGTAAGGAGTGCTGTTTGCTGTCTGTTTATGTGCTGAGGTCTTTCCTGTTTGGATGGCTGGGGGGCTATCTTAGGGATTCTGTGGTTGGGCTGTTTACTAACAGCTCTATGGCAGTTTCTTGATTGGGGTGTTGCTTACTTGATTGTTGGTCTGAAGTTGACCTTGGAGCTAATCTATGGTTATCTGAGTGCTGATTACCGGTGGAGAGGTGCTGGAGCCTTGTTCTCGTTTGGGCTGGTTGATTGTCTCTTTTGCCTACTCTATAGATGTTGTTAATGTCTAAGTGTCTATGGATGCCTGATTTGTCTAGCCATCCAGACATCACATATCTAAAAATCCCCTGGCATTTTTGCATTTGGCCCAGTCTAGGATGGTCCCATTTTCCCAATGGAAATTATGGTTAAATCATTCTACATGTGGTGGAATTAGAAGGTTTTTCATCAATAAGTTAATAAAGAAGCAGAATACCTAGGTTCTGTCATACAGTAGTGGCCAAAATTGTGGAAACCTTTTGGGAAAAATTGTACAGTAGAAATGCCACCTTTGGTTAAGTTCCCACACATTTTTCTTCTAATTTCTTTATAACTGTAGCCTTGTTCACTTAATAATACTATTTTACATCGCTTGCTGGGCAACCTGTCAACTCTTTGCACCATTGCTTTAATTTTATTATGTTTTACACGCTTACTAAATGAAAGAACACACAAAAAAACCAACCAACTTGATAGCGATCACATAACACACTAACAAATGTTCTCCTCTCGGCTTCAATACATGACATCAATCACTGAATCCTACTGTGATCTGATTGGCTCATGGCCAAAACAAGATGACGCCTGATTGGCTCTTTAAACACTCGTGCTCATTGGCTACAATCAGATGAAGGAAAGCTACCTGATATCAAGTTGTGCTTCCTTTTTCTGGTTATTTGGCTATAACTTTTCATAGAATACAGTACAGATAATAGAACAAACTTTGTTACATTACATTCTTGATTAAATTATCTTTCTACTGATATATAATTTTATGGCATTCCCCGCCCCCCCAAAAAAGTGGTGTTATTAGCCGTCAAACCTCAAAAATACACTTTCCCCAATAGGTTTCCACAATTTTGGCCACTATTGTACTCAACACTCACTCATTGTTGTTGTCCTTTAATGAACTGAATATAATTAATATGGAAATACATATTTTTTATTTGATGTTTTGCCATCAAAAGATTTGAGAGAAACCAAGATTACAATCCTGGATACATGTACTTGGAAATGAGTCAGCTAGGCAGATTAAAGATGTCACTGCAGATAGTTAATAAACTGAAAACCGTTCCTAGACTACAATTTAACCACGGATGTGTTCCACATTCCAAGTCTTAGTTTTACTAGATTTAAAATCAACACTGCAATCTTAAGAGAAATCAGATTTCGAGAGTCGACTTAATTTATTATAGCCTAGGAGTCGAGTCAGTGAATTATACTTTGCGAGTCAGGTGTTTTTACTTTGAGGCTTAATAGCACGTGCTATTTTTTCTTTAAAAAAATGGCCTCATGGGTTTCACAAATTTAATGAATAACTAATGATATAGAGAAGAACTCCATAATGTTGAAAAATTGTAATCTCCGTCATGTTTGTTCACTTGGATCTCATTAACCTCGTTGTATTCTTTTTTATTCATTTTGAATGTCTCCATCCTTTATAGTCTCCTTCATGGATTACTGCCTTGTCGTGGCGAAGGGGCTTGCATAATTCAATGAAGCTATGAGTTATGCCATGCAGGG
Organism: Crotalus tigris; assembly: GCF_016545835.1. NCBI lineage: Eukaryota > Metazoa > Chordata > Lepidosauria > Squamata > Viperidae > Crotalus > Crotalus tigris. Next base: position 1,040,478 of record NW_024097056.1, read on the forward strand.
CCACCCAAGACGGACAGGTCATAGCAGAGACTTCTAACAAAATGTGATCCACTGGAGAAGGAAATGGCAAACCACTCCAGTATCTTTGCCATGAAAACTGTATGGATGTATATATGGAAGTATGTTGTGAAAGTTGGACTATAAGAAAGGCTGAGTGCCAAAGAATTGAGGCCTTTGAACTATGGTGCTGGAGACTGGACTGCAAGGTGATCAAACCAGTCAGTCCTAGAGGAGATCAACCCCGACTACTCTTTAGAAGGCCAGATCCTGAAGTTGAAACTCAAGTACTTTGACCACCTAATGAGAAGGAAGGACTCACTGGAAAAGGGCCTAATGCTGGGAAAGATGGAGGGCAATAGAAGAAGGGGATGACAGAGAATGAGGTGGCTGGATGGAGGCACTGAAGCAGTAGGCGTGAACTTAAATGGACTCCAGAAGATGGTAGAGGACAGGAAGACCTGGAGGAACGTTGTCCATGGGGTCGCGATGGGTCGGGCACGACTTTGCAATTAACAACAACAACAACAATCCTTTATAGTATGTATCGTGTTAAAAAATGTTCAATTAAAAAAAACCTCAACCCCTCCAAAAATATTCTCCAAAACATGGCAGCGTAAGAATGTTTCGTGAAATGTTTGAAGTGACCTTAAGCTAAACCTAACATAGGCTTCAATTCACTTACACAAAATTTCTTATAGGGCAATTAGCGGTTTTGGAGAATAAGGAAATAGCCTGTTCAGAATTGTAGACCTCTCCTCCATTTGAAACAAAAAGGGACCAGAATATCTAGAGACAAATCTTTTTAAATAATAATAATAATAATAATAATAATAATAATAATAATAATAATAATAATAATAATAATAGACAAGAAAGAACTGGAGAAGATAACAAAATACAAAGACCTACAAATAGAAATAGAAAGACTGTGGCAAAAGCAAGCAAGGGTAGTACCAATAGTGATAGGCTTCCTGGATGGAATCCCAAAACAACTGGAGCACCACTTGAACACCATTGGCATTGACAAATTCGCGATTAGTCAATTGCAAAAGGCGGCCTTACTAGGAACTGCTTCCATCCTGCGACGATATCTGTAATACCATCAAACATCCACATCTGCCTATCCCAGGTCCTGGGTAAGGACTCGATAGGTAGACAAAATGCCAAATCCAGTCTGAACATCTGGCTGACTGTGCGATGATCCAAAATAATAATAATAATATTGTTTTCTTGGTTAAAAAAAAATTCTAATCTATCTTGAGGGATTGATTCCATTATCACTGAACAGACATGCTATCCATTCTTTTCTTGTATTTACCACTAGAGGGAATATTTGTTCCAAAGTCCTATCCTGGGAATAGATCTTCATTTTTCTGAAATAAAAGTTCTTCAAGACTATTTATCATTATCTTTTTTGATTTTTACTTGATGGTATCCTTCCAGGGCTAGAGTCTTTCAGCAATGAAAAAAAAGTGTTTATACTAAACATGGGTTATACTAAATCATGAAATGTTTAGTATAAGTATTAATGCAGAGAAGAACAACTAAGGTGATTAGGGGACTGGAGGTTAAAGCATACAATATCTAATGAAAGGAAGAACTGAACACTGAATATCTTTCAGTATTTGAGGGGATGTCACAGAGAAGTGGGGGGTCAAACTATTCTCCAAAATATCTGAGGGCAAGAAGTAATGGATGGAAGCTTATCAAAGAGAGATCAAACTTAGAATTAAGGAAAAATTTCCTGACAACGAGGAGAATTAATCAGTAGAACGACTTGCCTCCAGAGGTTGTGGGTGCTCCATCATTGGAGCCTTGGAGATTGGACAGCCATTTATCCAGAAGAGTATAGGATCTCCAGCTTGGGCAGGGGTTTGAACGAGAAGACCTCCAAGGTCTGTTCCAGCTCTGTTATTCTGTATTCTGTAAATGACAATCTTGAAACAAATGTAAGGGAACATGAGCAATCCAGAGCTATGATACCACTCCAGATCTCCCTGTAGATATTTCTCTAATGCTATATATGCACCATAGACTATTTACTTTAGCCTCAATTGGGGCACTACCTATGACAGTGATGGCGAACCTTTTAGAGACCAAGTGCTCAAACTACAACCCAAAATCCACTTATGTATCGTCGGGTGTTGGGTGGGCGTGGCCCAATTGGGTGGGTGTGGCCAATTGGCTGGGTGTGACCAATGGGTGAGTGTGGCCCATTGGGTGGGTGTGGCTGCGGTGGTAACAGCAGACTGGGTGGGACTAAAAAGTTCAATCAATCAATTTCAACTTTGCGAGATCTTTTTTTTCCTGTGAGAAGCTGAAATTGATTGATTGATTGAACCTTTTTTTTTTGCACACGGCGCCAGAGGCCTAAAGCGAAAAGGTTTTATAAAACCCAGCTGAAGGCCTAAGACTAGGACGACGGCACGCATGCCCACAGAGAGGGCTCTATGTGCCACCTGTGGCACGCATGCCATAGGTTTGCCACCACGGACCTATGTGATCAACCGCTAGTAGATACATTTAGTCCTTGCTTACTGACTGTGTCATTGAACAACCATGAGAATAGAATAGAATAGAATAGAATAGAATAGAATGGAATGGAATGGAATGGAATGGAGTAGAGTAGAGTAGAGTAGAGTAGAGTAGAGTAGAGTAGAGTAGAGTAGAGTAGAGTAGAATAGAATAGAATAGAATGGACCTTGGAAGTCTTCTAGTCCAGCCCCCTACTCAGACAGGTCTCCTCTTAAAAATCTCCAGTGATGGAGTGCCCATGATTTCTTGAGGCAAGCTGTTCCACTGGTTGATTGTCCTCACTGCCAGGAAGTTTCTCCTTAATTCCAGGTTGCTTCTCTCTTTGATCAGTTGCCAACCATTGTTTCTCGTCCTGCCCTCTGGTGCTTTGGTGAACAACCTGGCCCCCCTCTGCCTTATGGCAGCCCCTCAGATACTGTAGCACTGCTCTCACGTCTCTCCTTTTTCTTCTTTTTTTTAGACTAGCCAAACCCAAGTCTCAAAGTTGCAACAGTATTGAAAAACTAGGTTTATGATCCATCCTCAAACAATTAAGAGGCGACAGATTAAAAGCTATTAATCTTTGGGTTGTTATTTCCTTTGCAGCTGCTGATTCAATCGTTGGCGCTTTCCCTTGCCCCCTTTGGCAGTTACTTGGCAGAATGGGCAGGCATTGAAACTCCTGGATCTATTTTCCTAAACCTTCCTTCCTCATCCTTCTTCCGTTACCACGGTTCATCTTCGAGAACTCCATTGGAAGCCTCCAACTTCAAAGAGAAGAATTGTTCAAATGTCACCAATGGGTTGGCAGTGGGGGACTCTGGTTATGGGTTTGAGTGCAGGAGAGGATCTTGCCAAGGTCAGGGATGTTTTACGTTCCATTGATTTCAGCTAGAAAAAGCAAAGGTGCGTTTCAGGTGGGCATCAATTCCAAATGCTTCACCTCCCCAGGAACGCGCCCAAAATTCTTTATTTCCTCTTCTAAATTGCATGCAGAAAATCCCTTTCTGCCAGGATAAATAAATAAATATTTATGTATTCATTTGTTTGTTTGTTGCTTCTAGTCTGATCTTCACATGTAGTAGACCTACAACTCGGAATGGTGCTTATTGTTTTAGCAAGCAAGAACTGGAGGAGAAGAGGAAGAAGAGGAAGAGGAAGAGGAAGAGGAAGAGGAAGAGGAAGAGGAAAGGAAGAAGAAGGAGGAGGAGGAGGAGGAGAAAGAGAAGAAGAAGAAGAAGAAGAAGAAGGAGGAGGAGGAGGAGGAGGAGGAGGAGGAGGAGGAGGAGGAGAAGGAGGAGGAGGAGGAGGAGGAGGAGGAGGAAAAAGAGAAGAAGAAGGAGGAGGAGGAGGAGGAGGAGGAGGAAAAGAGAAGGAGGAGGAGGAGGAGGAGGAGGAGAAAGAGAAGAAGAAGAAGAAGAAGAAGAAGAAGAAGAAGAAGAAGAAGAAGAAGAAGAAGAAGAAGAAGAAGAAGAAGAAGAAGAAGAAGAAGAAGAAGAAGAAGAAGAAGAAGAAGAAGAAGAAGAAGAAGAAGAAGAAGAAGAAAAGGAGGAGGAGGAGGAGGAGGAGGAGAAAGAGAAGAAGAAGGAGGAGGAGGAGATTTTCAGATCTTCCACTACTTTTGAGTTAATGCATCCTGTGTAATTTGATTTCCCCCCTGGTGCCATTCATTTAGCTTCTATATCACTGGGATTATGTTTCCTAGGCACCTAGTTTCCTATATTTTAAGTCTTTATTTGTCTGTGCGTGTGTTTCCGTCCGTCCGTGCGTACACACCTTCAAGTCAGATGTGGGTGCTCCATCACTGAAAGCTTTCAAAAAGAGAGTGGACAATTATTTATCTGAAACGGTATGGGGCTCTCCCGTTTCAGCAGACCTCCAAAGTACCTTCCAACTTTTGTTATTCCACGCTCTATGAAGCCTTGCTTGGCCTTCCATTATTCTTCCCAATAAATAGTTATTTGGATGTTGCTGCAAGTTAAGGAAATTTCCTTTATGAACGGGAAGTCTGACGTCCAGGAAGCCTGTTTTGGCACCGTCAGTTTGCACGGTCCTTTGTGTTGGGAAGAATTATTTCCAATACATGCAGACAGAATGTCATCCTGAAAAAAGAAAAAAGGAAAAAAAAAAAAGATGAGTAAAATGATGCATCAGCTTGAAATGAGAATTACAAATGCCTCAGGGGACCCCTTTGTCATTTTATAATCTACTCCTTTAGGCAGGGTTTTAAAACTACAGCCATTTCATTTATTGACTGAAACAAAATAGCATGCAGTCTTACAATTACTGTTCGGGTTTGTTCCTTGAAAAAAAAGGAAGACATTTTTTTCCCAAGTGCCCCAATATTTTTTTTAGTTTTTTCAATAGGGATCTAAATACAGGCAGTCCACAATTTACAACCACAATTGAGCCCAAAGTTTCTGCTGATCAGTGAGACTTTTGTTCGGTGAGTTTTGCCCCATTTCATGACCTTTCTTGGCACAGTTGTTAAGTTGGTAACACAATTGTTAAGTGAATCTGGCTTTCCCCCCCCCCCCAACTTTGCTTGTCGGATGACTTTGGGACACAGCAATACCAGTGAAGAAGTACCTGATTATTCTGAACTAATTGAGAAACATCATGAACAAGTAAATAAATTACAAAGATGATTAGGGGACTGGAGGCTAAAGCATATAAGGAAAGGCTGCTGGAATTGGGTAAGTCTAGTTTAATGAAGAGAAGGACAAGGTGGGACATGATAGCAGTCTTCCAATATCTCAGGGGCTGCCCCAAAGAAGAGGAAGTCAAGCTATTTTCCAAAGCCCCTGAAGGCAGGACAAGAAGCAGTGGATGGAAACTAATTCAAGGAGAGAAGCAACCTAGAACTAAGGAGAAACTTCCTGACGGTTAGAACAATTAATAAGTGGAACAACCTGCCTCCAGAAGTGGTGAAGGCTCCAACACTGGAAGTTTTTAAGAAGAGACTGGACAGCCATTTGTCCGAAATGGTATAGGGTTTTCTGCCTGAGCAGGGGTTGGACTATATGACCTCCAAGGTCTCTTCCAACTTTATTATTGTTGTTGTTGTTGTTGTTGTTGTTGTTACAAGAAACAGCTGGGGCCATAAGGAAGGATGGTTGGAATCCCTTGAAAGGGCTCAGCGATTGGATCCCCAACTTGGCTGGATGGTTAAAACAATTAATAATGTTGGGAATTTTAATACTGATAACTGGAATGATGGTTTGTTGTTGTATGCAGCTTGGACCAATGATGATGATGATGTGTGGCAAAGATGGCTTGGTCGGATGGAAAATGAAAGATGAGAGTGAAGTGGTTGAAAGGACGTTGAGACAATTTGAGAAACATGAGTGTAAAAATCGATACTGATTGTGAAAAGAAAAAATTAGAGTGCAGTACTGCAGGCCACTTTAGCTGACTGTGTTCAGCAGGTCAGCGGTTCAAATCTCACCGACTCAAGGTTGACTCAGCCTTCCATCCTTCCGGGGTAGGTAAAATGAGGACCCAGATTGTTGGGGGAAATGTAAATATAGATATACATTGCTTACTGGTGTACACCGCTTAGAGAGTGCTTGCACTTAAAAGCGGTATAGAAGTCTCATAAATAAATAAATAAATAAATAAAGACATGCTAGCCTGTGAAGCAAATACATTGCATATATTTTAATCTCATGAGCTTAGCTCAGGGATAGGCAACCTTGGATCTTTTATGACTCATGGACTTCAACTCCCAGAATTCCTGAGCCAGCCATGCTGAGGGGACAGGGAGAGGTTTCCAAGCTGAGCCATACTGGCTCAGGAATTCTGGGAGCTGAAGTCCACAAGTCTTAAAGTTGCCAAGGTTGAGGACCCCTGATATAGGGCAGGGGTGGGGAACCTTGGCTCTTTTATGACCCGTGGACTTCAACTCCCAGAATTCCTGAGCCATCCATGCTGAGGGGAAAGGGAGAGGTTTCCAAGCTGAGCCATGCTGGCTCAGGAATTCTGGGAGTTAAAAGTCCACGAGTCATAAAAGAGCCAAGCTTGCTTACCCCTGGCCTAGCTTGAAGCTTGAAAACTGTATATAGGAAGGTCTCTTCTGCGCTGAAAACCCATCCTAACCAGAATCTTGATCACATGATCATGGAGAGGCTGCAAAGGTCGTAACTATGAAAAAGAGTCATCAGTCACTTTTTTTAGCACTGTTGTAACTTTGAACGGTCACTAAATGAACTGTTGTAAGTCGAGGACCATCTGTACAGCAGCCCTTTTTGCCAAGTGTAGTTGGCAGTCAATAAATAAATAAATATGTCCAATGTCTTCAATGGCAACTTTCAGGGAAATTAATAGGTCAAGGAAAGGATGGTTGAAGAAAAGAACCTGGCAAATAAATGTGGGCTCCAAATTCAGCTCATTTGTCTATAGAAATGCACAGATGTGTTTGGATTCTGCCCATTCAGAACCAGAGACGTGATCTCATTCGACTGCGGAGTCAATCAAGGCCTGGCTCCTTTTCTTAAAACTAATTGATTGGGGAGTGGAGAGACATGATGACATGCCATTATTCTTAAGGAAACTGAGAGAACAAAGGCTGTCTCCACAGTGTCATCTGGCAGTTATGATTGTCTTCCTCCCCCCCAAAAATAAATAAAGCTCTCTGGAAGTCTATTATTTCAGGGGTTCCCAACCCCTGGTCCGTGGATCAGTACTTGGCCGTGGCATACCAGCAACCGGTCCGCACAAACAAACGAAGCCCCATCTGCAGATTGCGGACAGCATACAAAACCATGCACCCTCCGGTCTGCAGAAAGACTGTCTCCATGTACGTAATGGAATTGAGAGTAAGACTGCTGCCATTTTTCCACTCCCACAAAAAGTGGTTTGGCCAAATTTCTGCAAAAAGGTTCATTGGCAGGGTCTGATATTTCCAGATTGGGTGGCAAGTCTATTGTCCGAGAGATCGTGGAGGCGCCAGTCAGCCAGAGTTGGCCTCGCTGGGTTAGATGAACCAAACTCATAGGACATAGAATAACAGAGTTGAAAGAGACCTTGGAGGTCTTCTAGTCCAACCCCCTGCTCAAGCAGGAGACCCTACATCACTTCAGACAAATGGCTGCCCAGTTTTTTAGTGAAAGCCTTCAGTGATGGAGCACCCACAGCTTTTGAAGGCAAGCCGTTCCACTGATTAATTGTTCTCACTGTCAAAAAATTTGTCCTTAGTTCTAGGTTGCTTCTCTCATGATTAGTTTCTATCCGTTGCTTCTTGTCCTGCCTTCAGGTGTCAGCTTTCCTACCGGACCCTTGCAGGAAAAGGAAAACACAGGAACAACTTCGTCCAACAAACTCCAGTTTACGTGAGGTAAAGCGACGACGTTCACACAGACCTTAGCAATCAGGTTCTATGCTTTACAAAGTTTGTGCTGGGAGCAACTGCCTCCCAGCTCTGTTTAAATACACTCTTGTAATTACTACCCCACCCTTCACCAATTACTACCCCACCCTTCACTAATTAATCCTAAGCCACACACCCGTTACACCTCTGCCTTACAACCCTGCCCGCTCGTGTCCCAACCAGCACCCGGCAGCAATCAGAGAAACCTCATCTACCCCTGTGGCTTCTCTGGGATGCCCTTGACTGTTAAGCCTAATTGTCAGCTACCACCCATCAGCTGTGCATCGGCTTGCCACTCGTCAGCTGTTTGGCGGCTCGCCCTTCTTCTGTGCAGGCGCGGCAGTGTATCTGCACATGCGCGGCGTCTAATGGTGTCCGGAATCGTCCCTTTGCTGCTCCAGCATTCAGAACAGCCGCTGGAGGATCTGCAGCTCACTCTTTCTTCTAAAACGGTGAGCTGTTTAGATCCTGTGCTGGTTCTCCTCCTCCGTCACCAGGCTGTCCCCCCCTTTTCTGTGTGTCGAGCCCGGGAGGGCTTGACATCAGGTGCTTTGGAGAATAGTTTGACTCCCTCTTCTTTGTGACAACCCCTGAAATATTGGAAGACTGTTATCATGTCCCCCCTCGTCCTTCTCTTCATTAAACTAGACATAACCAGTTTCTGTAACTGTTCTTTGTATGTTTTGGCTTCCAGCCCCTTAGTAATTCTTGTTGCTCTTCTCTGCACTCTTTCCAGAGTCTCTACTTGGGTTTCTTCCTATTTGGGCTATCCTAGCATAGAGGCCAAATAATTGTGTCATCTTAAATATTTGCATGTTCAGGTCACGAGTTTAATTTATTCTTCGAGAAGCAATGACATCAGGCCTGGAAGGATGAAGCAATGGATGGAAGCAATGGTTGGAAATGAATCCAGGACAGATTCCACCTAGAACAGGGGTTCCCAATCCCCCGTCTGCGGCATGCCAGCAACCGGTCTGCACAAACAAGCAAAACTCCATTTGTGGAATGCAGGCAGCACCCAAACCACACACTCTCCAGTCCATGGAAAAACTTTTCTCCATGGAACCGGTCCCTGGTGCCCAAACAGTTGGGGACCTCTGATCTAGAACTAAGGAGAAACCTCCTGACAATGAGAACAATCAACCAGTGGCCTTCAGAAGTTGTGGGTGCTCCATCACTGGAGGCTTTTAAGAAGAGACTGGACAGCCACTTGTCTGGAATGGTATAGGGTCTCCTGCTTGAGCAGGGGGTTGGACTAGAAGACCTCCAAGGTCCCTTCCAAGTCTGTTATTCTGTTATTCTGCATGCATTTTGATTTGCGATCCAATGTTGACAGCCTGGGAGTTAACTGAACTTTCCATGTCCTCCTCCAGGTTTAGCAACAATAAGAACAGTTGATCACATTTAAAAAAAGAAGAAAGAAAGAAAGAAAGAAATCAATAGATGTCTCTGGGTTGAAGTCACTTTTATTTTAGGTCAGGCTTGCTAGGCAGCAAAGAGCCGTTGTTTGCAAGGACTTGGGGATGATCTGTCATGAGGACTGTTCTGTTATCTCCATTTGACTCCCCTGGCCTGACCTTTACCCTTTCACCTCACTTGCTGCTTCCCAAATCATGATGTTGCTTTTGGTCTTTCACTTGCCTGACCTAAATAGTTGGAAGGTCAGGGAAGTAATGGAGAGCTAATTGCAAAGTTCAGCTTTGGTCAATTTCTGTACAGTGCTGTGTCACCTGTAAGGGTGAAAAACGAAACACGCAGGCTGAAAAAAAAAAAAGATATTTCAAGCGTTCTACTTTAAAAACCCTGCTAGGAATGAAAAATCTAAGTTGGTCTCTTGTTGACTGAGCCTGTCGACCCCAGAGAGAAAAAGGCCGATATTGAGTGACTTATAAGATCACCCCATTTAAAATGGAAATAGCTCCCATTGCCCAGGGTGACAGATTCATTTACAGTCTGCAAATTGACAGTCTGTGGTGGAATTCCTCAGCTGGGCCTTTTCAAAGAGTTCGGAGGTAACTAAACAAAAATGATGGGGATCTCTTCTCAGGAAATGTCCTGACACGTTGACAGTTCCTTAGCTGTGCTCTGCTTGAAGCCCATTGTGGAATAAGTTGGAGGTGTGCAGCGGAAATGAAGGAGAAGTTGGATCTGTCTAGTCTAGTGAAGAGAAGGACTAGGGGTGACATGATAGCGGTGTTCCAATCTCCAAGGAGCTGCCACAAAGAAGAGGGGGTCAAGCTATTCTCCAAAGTGCCTTAAGGCAGGATAAGAAGCAATGGATGGAATCTTTTCAAGGAGAGAAGCAACTTAGAACTAAGGAGGCATTTCCTAATAGTTAGAACAATAAACGAGTGGAATGGCTTGCCTCTAGAAATTGAGGGTGCTCCATCACTGGAAGTTTTTAAGAAGAGACTGGACATTCACCTGTCTGAGATGGTATAGGTTCTCCTGCTTGAGCAGGGGGCTGGACTAGAAGACCTCCAAGGTCCCTTCCAGTTTCTCTTCTCTTCTCTTCTCTTCTCTTCTCTTCTCTTCTCTTCTCTTCTCTTCTCTTCTCTTCTCTTCTCTTCTCTTCTCTTCTCTTCTCTTCTCTCCTCTCCTCTCCTCTCCTATTCCATTCCATTCCATTCCATTCCATTCCATTCCATTCTATTCTATTCTATTCTATTCTATTCTATTCTATTCTATTCTATTCTATTCTATTCTATTCTATTCTGAAATGGTATAAAATTTCCTGTCTGAACAGGGAGCTGGACTAGAAGACTTCCAACTCTGCTATTCTGTTACTCTGCTGCAATGGTCATAAGTGTGAAAAATGGTCATAAATCCCATTTTTCAGTGCCATTGTAAACGGTCACTAAATACACTGTTATAAGTCAAGGACTATCTGGATTGTTAGAGACATGACAGCCATACTTTATAAAGTAGCTTTTTTTAAAAAAGGTCCTACAATGCTATAGAAGCTAGAGAATTTGAATGTTTTAGGTTTAAAGTGTTTGCCTACTTTTTTTTATGATTAGAACATGTTGGGTTTCGGAAGCTGACAATTTGTTACTGTGGTTGGCTTTCACGGAAGGATTGTGTACTTGGTGTTAAGATGTTTATTTGTCTTGATAAATAGTGAAAGACCAAAATATCCTCTTGACATTGCAATGAAATACAGTCCAATACTGCAAAAAGGGATATAAGGAGATGGGAACAGGATATTAAAGAATTATTAAGTTACTTTTTTAAAAAAAGCAATGGATTTTTAGAGGCAAAACTAAAAATCCTCCATGTGTTAAACAGTCAGGAAGAAAAGAAGAAATGGAATATGGAACAACTTAGGGAAAACAAATCAACACTCCACTCAAACAATTGGAAATAAGGCCGCCTTTTGCAATTGACTAATAGCAAATTTGTCAATGCCAGTGGTGTTCAAGTGGTGCTCCAGTTGTTTTGGGATTGCACCCAAGGAGCCTATTACTATTGGTACTACCCTTGCTTGCTTTTGCCACAGTCTTTCTATTTCTATTTGTAGGTCTTTGTATTTTGTTATCTTCTCCAGTTCTTTCTCTTCTATTCTGCTGTCTCCAGGCACTGCCACGTCCACTATCCAGACTTTTTTGTCTTTCTTATCGACAATTGTTAAGTCTGGGGTGTTATGTTGCAGGTGCTTGTCTGTTTGAATTCTGAAGTCCCAGAGCAGTTTAATTTTATCATTTTCTATGACTTTCTCTATTTTATGATCCCACCAGTTTTTGTTTACAGGCAAATGATATTTTTTGCAGATCTTCTAATGCACCATTGTTGCTACTTTTTCATCATCGTCGTCATCATCATCATCATCATCATCATCATCATCATCATCATCATTATTATTATTATTATTATTATTATTATTATTATTATAGTACGTTGAGTTATTGAACTCCTGATGGTCTCGCAATAGAGTAAATCTATAAAGAAGTATTTCTGCTAAGAAAACTACATGGATATATGGCCTCCAGAGACTGAATTAAACAGCAGAGTTTTCTTTTTCCTCATTTAGTAAATCTGTCTCTTTGAAACTTAACCCCAAACGATGCTTCCTGAAAAAAAAATGCTTACTTAATTTCAGCAAACCACTGAACTCTTAATTCTCCCGAGAGCACCTCTTTGAGAATTGTTACCGAATACTTTGCATTTATATGGCGTTTTAAGACTATTCATAACACTTGGTGTGCATTATCTTTAATCTCAGAGCAGCATTCTAATCTACTTTCAGAATTTCCCCATCCTGACTGCACTGTTCAATTACACTCATATTGTCACAGGTTGGCTTTCCACATGACTTTTCCCTGAGAACTGTTACAGTTGTAATTATAGACGTCTCCAATATTTATTTATTGAAGCAAAACAATTCTGCTCTTAAAAGCTGGGGGTTAGGGCTTTTTGCTAAGAATATAAAATCAAACCAACATGGGATTTCCCAGAATTAATTTGCAAAATCTGGAGGATTCTGTAGGCATGGAGTCAAATGACCACTGTTTTTCTGTAGTCAAATGTGGGTCCGTGTGCAATTGCCCCAGTGCGGGAATATTTCCTGCCTACACATAATACAGGTAGTCCTCAACTAGCTGTGTCCGTACCATAAAGAAGAGGGGGTCCACCTGTTCTCCAAAGCACCTGAAGGCAGGATAAAAAGCAATGGATAGAAACTAATCAAGGAGAGAAGCAACCTTGAACTAAGGAGAAATTTCCTGACAGAACAATTAACCAGTGGAACAACGCCTTCAGAAATTGTGGGTGCTCCAACACTGGAGGTTTTTAAGCAGGGGGTTGGACTAGAACATCTCCAAGGTCCCTTCCAACTATTATTCTGAAGAGAAGATTGGCCTATCTAGTAGACTGAATGAGGCCTTTAATTTTGTAGATTTTACCAGAATGTGACACGCACTAAAGCTACCCAGTCTGCCAAAATCTCTGATTGCTATTCTGAAAATTCTGTATCATGATCAAGCAATTACCGTAAGAAATAAATCTGGAAATTTTTGTTGTTGTTAGTTGTGAAGTCGTGTCTGACCCATTGTGACTCCATGGACAACATTCCTCCAGGCCTTCCTGTCCTCTTCCATCTTCTGGAGTCCATTGAAGCTCACGCCTACTGCTTCAGTGACTCCATCCAGCCAGCTCATTCTCTGTCGACCCCTTCTTCTCTTGCCCTCCATCTTTCCCAGCATCAGGCTCTTCTCCAGTGAGTCCTTCCTTCTCATTAGGTGGCCAAAGGACTTGAGTTTCAACCAGGATCTGGCCTTCTAAAGAGCAGTCGGGGTGGATCTCCTCTAGGACTGACCGGTTGGATCGCCTTGCAATCCAGGGGACTCGCAGGAGTCTTCTCCAGCACCATAGTTCCAAGGCCTCCATTCTTTGGCACTCAGCCTTTCTTATGGTCCAACTTTCACAGCCATTCATTGCAACTGGGAAAACCATAGCCTTGACTATACACACTTTTATTCAAAATCAAATATATCATTGGAAGAATTGTGGGTTGTGAGTAAGAATTTCTGCCACAAATTGATCTCTCACTTGAGGGCATAGAAGTGACTGACTATAAAATGATAATTTTTGTCCCTTGTCTACAGAAGTTCTTTCAGTGTATTCATCCCTGTGTATTCATTCGCTTATCAGAGGTCCATGGGTTGTGTTGCCATTGTTCTAGATTGCTTATTTTGGATATGCAGAATATTTTTATTTCCAGGGATTGTGCATCTCTAAAGTATTCAGAAAAGATAAATGGCTCGTAATTGGACAGAGAGATCCCATTTCAATGGCAGATTTATCATGCTTGACTGTTCCAGCCATGTGATTAAATTCCACGGCACAATGCACAAGCTTTACTTTCACTGTAGTTCAGTATAGTGGAAAAAAACACCTTGATTTAATGTGTTTCGCATTTTTTTTTCTAAGTTGTGATGAATGATCATGATTCATAACAAAATCAGCACACAAGGAAATCCAATACCATTATCAGAACAATGAGGGGGGAAGTAGCAATAGAAGGCATGGCACATGTAAAAAAAAAAAAAATTCACAAAATCCACAAAAAACAAACAGCCTGCTGCAACTGGGGGTCATTAAATAGTTTCAGATAAAGGAAAACTATCAGCCACCTGAGTTATTGAAATATGCACGCTGCCAGATGGTGTTCGTATGGATTATGTTTGTTGTTCTTTAATTTCTATTCTCCGATTCAAGAGCCGAGTTCTATTCCTAGAATTAAACATTTTCCACGTGAGGTTTTAGACAGCACTTCTTAGACAGTAGCTTTCATGCCTCTGGAGAATTACATGGGAATGCTGCTCTTATGAATAATTTCTCTGGCTGGGTGCAGATTCCTCCATTGTGAGAAGTGGTGGCGAGAAGTAGGGGTGAAATATTCATTTATTGACTTAATCTCTCTCTCTCTCTCTCTCTCTCTCTCTCTCCTTTCCTCTGTCTGTCCATCTGTCCATCTATCCATCCATCCATCCATCTTTCATCTCTTTCTATCAATCCACCCACCCACACATCCATCCATAACTACCTATTATCTATCTATCTATCTATCTATCTATCTATCTATCTATCTATCTATCTATCTATCTATCATCTATGTATAGCTATCTCTCTTCATCTTTCATTTGTCTCTCTCTCCATCCATCCATCCATCCATCCATCCATCCATCCATCCATCTATAACTATCTATTATCTATCATTCCTTCTCTCTCTTCTCTCTCTCTCTCTCTCTCTCTCTCTCTCTCTCTCTCTTATCATCTATCATCTATCATCTATCTATTCCCCTCTCTCTTTTACAGTGTCTGCCTATCTATGGTGCTTTAAGTTCTATTTCTGATGCAACTTGTCATAAGAAACTTTGTGCTTAGTCTATCTTGCTTCTATCTCACTTGGTGTTTGGAAGGATTCTCAAGTTTTTTTTTTTTTTAAAAAATCATAAATTCTAATTGTTCAACAGGGATGATTTCTCTGTAAGCAGTTCTTGGAGCAGAGAGCCATAATACAGCTAAACCTTTGCAGCCATGGAGATGTGTGTATGTTCTGATGGTCCTTCAAGCATTCAAAAATGCATGGAGCACTTGTAGGGTTGTCCAAGTTAACCACCTGCTCTACTATGTTCAGCCAAGATATTGGCCTACAATTTATATATTTTTGACATATCTAATAAATTCTATACATGTGTATTTCTTGGCATGAGTCATAGTCTTGTAGCAAAAAGAGTAACTTACAGCTTCCAGGAAATACATATTATTTGAAAATGCATTGGGTGGGGAACGCTGATTGGCATGAATGATTATGCTTAAAAAGATTCCATGCAGTTCCAAGAAAAAAACCCTACTCTTTCCAGCATATAGATGATTTATATAACTTTTTTTGCCATTTGGGAAACTCTTGAACATCTAGAGGTATAAAACAATAGAAATTAGCTCATCTCGGGCATTTTGACTGATCACAGTGTTTTCACTTGTGGGCTTCATAACTTGTTTTTGGAGAAAGATCTAGACTATATCTTGCAGTGTGGCTTTTCTGAACGCTTATTCTGTCATCAATTAAGCAATCAATCAATCAGAATAGAGCTGGAAGGGATCATGGAGGTCTTCTAGTCCAATCCCCTGCTCAAGCAGGAGACCCTACACCACATGTGTCAAACTCGCCATGTCACATGACGTGTCGTGACATATTGTGACTTTTTTTGCATTGTTGGAACTGGGGTGGGGGCACTCTCTGCATGAGGCAACCGGCCCATGGGTCAGCAGTTTGACACCCCTGCCCTACACCATTTCAGACAAGTGGTTGTCCAGTCTCTTCTTAAAAGCCCCCAGTGATGGAGCACCCACAACTTCTGAAAGAAAGCCGTTCTACTGATTAATTCTCACTGTTAGGACGTTTCTGCTTAATTCCTTAATGCTTCTCTCCTTGATTAGTTTCCATCTATTGTTTCTTGTCTTGCCTTCTGGTGCTTTGGAAAATAAGTTGACCCCCTCGTCTTTCTGGCAGCCGCTCAATTATGGAATACTGCTCTCATGTCACTTCTAGTCCTTCTTTCTCTAGACTAGCCATAGTCTATGTTGTGGATTGGCCATACCATCCATAGTGGAGTCTAGCTATATGAACTCTCGGCAGAGTTTTATAAATGTTTACAAGATATATTAAGTTCACCATTGAAAAATGCATGTAATGAACTTCTGTTGGAAGCAAAACTCCCAAATACATTTATTGATTTAATTTATTTATTTATTTACAAAATTAAAACAATCATCTAACAATAAAACAATAAAATAATACAATCATACCGCAAGTCCGATCATATCCCACCCACCCCCGGCGGACATCAGCCCCAGGCCTGCCGGAACAGGAGAGTTTTAACGGCTTTCTTAAAGGCCGGCAGGGTGGGAGTTGTTCGAACCTCGGGGGGGAGTTGATTCCACCAGGTCGGAGCCACCACAGAAAAGGCCCTTCCCCGAGGGCCCACCAGCCGACATTGTCTGGCCGACAGGACCTGAAGGAGGCCCAATCTATGGGACCTCACCGGTCTCTGGGAACTGTGCGGCAGTATGCGGTCCTGTAAGTAACCTGGCCCTACATGGACAGAAGCTAATGTTACTTTGATACCAAAAGAGGACTCAGATCTGACCCAGACCTAAAACTATAGACCGATATCACTACTGAATGTGGACTATAAAATCTTCACTTCAATAATAGCTGAGAAGCTGAAAAGATTTTTGACTGAATTCATACACCCCAGATCAAAATGGATTTTTGCCAAAGAGACAAATAAAAAAATAATTTGAGGGTAATACTAGATACATTGGAATATTATGAATTTCATCCAGGGAAACAACTGGCTTTTATATTTTTAGACGCCCAAAAGACATTTGATAATGTTTCTTGGCAAATTATGATTCAACAACTAAAAACAATGGACTTTGGTCAAAACTTTATAAATACGATTCAGACAATATATCAGAATAAATCAGCAAAAGTAATTGTAAATGGGGACTACACAGAGAATTTGGATACACGAAAAGGCCATTCTGCAGTTATGCTTCCCCTCTGAATGTGTGTAAAAGTAGTGCCTAGAAAGAGAACGAAATGCAAATTGCAGATGATGCTGGGTCTCTTTATATGCAGCTGGTGGAAAGTTAAAACTGCTTCTTGGACGACTGTCAGCCAAAAAGGTTTACACCCTTTCTAACAATACTTGGAATCCTTTGACAAAAAACATTATTTCAAGTAGTTATATAGCCGTTAGATAAGGTCACCAACTTTTTTACAATGAAAAGGAGGACACAAATAAATTGAAGAAAAAAAATATCGTAAAAGCTGGCTTGGCCCATGGAAGGTCAACTGCCCGCCGCGCCCCGCCTGCAGCCACCCCGCCAGCACCGCTGCTCTGCTGTGTAGAGCGGGCCCCGTGGCTCCCAAAGCACCAGCCGTGCTGGCTCTGGCCCTGGGGGGCAGCCCGCCGTCGACACACCCCGCCTGCAGCTGCCCCGCCAGCATCACTGCCCACCCTGCACAGCCCCATGTAGCCGGCCACTGCCACCCCTCACAACCCCGCCTGCAGCACCCCAGCCACCCCTGCCTCTTGCGCCCCCAGCAGAGCTGAAGATCAAGAGAAACTTACCGCTCCAGTCTCCTCCAGGTATCTTCGGAACTAACTAGGAGATGGTGTAGTTGGGTAGCAGGGAGGGGTGCAAAGTTCCTGCCAATTCGCCTTCGCTGCAGACAACTTACATGTGCAAAGTTTGCCGGCTGGGTGTTTTGGTGCGCTCAGCAGCAATTCCTATTGGCTTTCGAAAGCCATTAGGGGGAGTAGCACAGCTCATGCAAAAGTTGAAAAAAAAAACATTAAAAAAAGGTGCCGGAATGCCGTTCTGAACATTCTATGAGAAAAAAAAGCCCTGCAGATTAGTCTTCAAATATCGAAAAAGAGGACATGTAGGAGGACACTTTTCGAGGGAGGACAAAACTTACAAAAGGAGGAGTGTTCTCAATTTTCCCTACTGAATTACAGGCCGCGTTCTGCAGTCTGCCGCCAAATAGTATTAATTCTTTTCATTTGTTGGTGATAACAAATGAAGAGTTTTGCTGCAGTCAAAATAACAACATCAGGATACCAGAGTGAAATGTTCCTATCAGTTCTTCCGATTTCAAACTGATAATGGAAGAGAAACTTTCAATTTGTTTTGGGCTTCTTCAGATCAGAGCAACACAAATAAATTTAAGACCACTACTATCTTTAGCCTTGATTCTCCTTATGCTACTTCTCAGTTATTTAATTTAGTGCAAGATTTTTATTGTACCTTTCTCAAGAAGCATAGAATTATGATGTAAATTATGGTTATATTCAACAGAATTAGAATCCCGGTCTTCATTAAAGAACAAGTTAGTGGGATTGTGATTAGTGGGAAGGCACATAATGTGAAGGTAATGTTTTTTTGGGTAACATTTTTATTATTTTTTTCCATACAATTCAATAGCACTTATTCAACAACGTGTTGTCTGAGTTTATCATTCACTAATACAAAATTTAATTCCTAATCCTTTATTTTTTTTCTCTCCAGCCATTGATAAAATAAGTCCCAAGTCTGATAGTATTCTGTTTCTTCTTTTTCTTTCAACCTCAAAGTAAGTCTGTCCATTTCCGCCCATTCTAGTATTTTTTAAATTATTTCTTCCTCTGGTGATATTTCTTCATTTTTCCAATATTGTGCGAATATGATTCTTGCCGCTGTTATCATATGTAAAATCAAATCTGTACTTTGTTTCTGGCATTATACCTTCACATACATCTGTGAAATCATATATTCAAGGAAAATAGCAAAGGCCAATGAGATCCCCTTTTTAAAATAATATTTTTTTTTAAAAAAGAGATAAAACTACTTTGTTCTGCTTTAACAGCCTAAAATGATCTAATCCAGTGGTTCTCAACCTTTTTAATGCCGCGACCCCCAACCAGTCGTAAGTCGAGGACTACTCAACCGGTCGTAAGTCGAGGACTACTCAACTGGTGCAGCACTGTTTGCAGAATGGGACGTTTGGCGGGCTCAGCAGGGCAGAGACAGCCTGGACAATTCCTATTGGCTTTTGAAAGCCAATAGAATTAGACTCTATTCAAGAGAGTATATTCTATTGGCTTTCAAAAGCCAATAGAATAAAAGGGAGTAGCACAGCTAAGGAAAAGGGGGAAAAAATGGCGGACTGCATTGTTTGGCGACCCCCGTGAAATGGTCGTTCGACCCCAAATGGGGTCCTGACCCATAGGTTGAGAACCACTGGACTAATCTATGAAATAAAGTGAAAGGGCTACGATAAAAAATAAATGATTTAATTCTGCACTCTTATTTAAGACAAATGGCTGAGTTTTTAAGAGACGTTCTCATGTTTAGTGTAGATTACCTTGCAAGGATCCCTTCTTCAGTGTTGCAAATGTTCTCATTTGTAAATTTTCTCGAGGGCAACATAATATAGGCAATATTTGTATGTCAAAACGTTATTTTGGAGTCGTTTTATATATGCTTTGGAGGCTGGTGATATATAATGCTGTAACGATTTATTCTGAATGCAACAAAGCCAAGAACCACATACTCACAGTATATAAAACTGCTGGAATCTAACTCACCACAGTCTGTGCTTTGCATTTTCAAAGCTCTTTCATTTATTCCTGGTGCCTAAGATGCATTTCCAAAGCAAGCCAGATGTGGAAAAGGGTAACATGTAAGATCCATTTTTAATTCCAGACACCAGCTGTGGTGTTTGACGCTTCCAAATGCTGGCTTAAAAATAAAACAAAACAAAACAAGACTGCAGAATTTTGTAAGGGAAAAAAAAAGCGTATTACAACTATCTTATATCCTTCATAATGCGACCCCAAAGTGAATTATTCGGTTTCAGCCTGAGCTTTAAAAATTCTATATCCTCTTTCAATAAACAGGAGGGATTTAATGACCAGTGATTAAATCTTAAAACAGTGAAAAAATCTCAATGGATCTCACTTTCTTCAGTCTTTTGAACATTAGATTTGTGTGGTCTTCCAAGAAGATTTTTGATAGTTCACTGCACATTTGCAAAATAAAACTCCATAATGGTTTAAAGATGTGGTCTTCTCTCTGTCCAGCCCACACCTATGATGTGGTAACCAAGATGTTTCTTGTTTCTGAGCAATTCTAATCAGAAAAAAAAGGCAGACAGGTTTTTCTTATCAGTCATACAAATATTATTACAACATAGATCATTTTCTACCACATACATTATTCTACATGAATGGGTTTTGCACAGAAAATAATCTAGATTTAATTTAAGAATTGCATGAAAGCTGAATAGTTCAGGAATGTAGTATGTAGGTTTGAATGTAGGTAAGAATAAAATTAGCATTTCATTTCTCCTATTCCAACTCCAGATAGGAAATACATTCTTTTTAAATTCCCCAGGACTTAAATCCTTACAATGGTGTAAATATCCATTGTTTTTCCATTTCTAATTGAAAAGAAGACACAACTACACACATTTGTTACTGCATTTCCTGATCCCCTGTCTATAACATTGTTCTTTCTAATTCTAAACGTTAGCAACCTCGCTCAAAATAATCCTCTATAATTAGAAAAGCATTTTTCTTCTACATTAGAATACAGTTAATTGGCCCCATTTTTAAAATAATGGAGCTTGACTGTGTGACTAAATGCTAAGAATATATGGCTTATAATTTAGAATATATAATAAATCCATTAGTCTTGGCCTTTAGTCACACTGTCAGTCCCAGTGATAAAAAATGGGATTAATTAACTGTTTTGTGTACAGGTCTTTTTAAAATGTCTTTTTAAAATCTTCAGCTTGCTTATTTAGGTAAGGCGTGGGTCCTGTTTGAATTTTCTGTATATTTTTCTTACTATCAAGAGGCCATCTGGATTTTAGTAGATAGGCTCACCCTAAAATAAACCTCTATTTAATCACCAACACTTTGTATCAACTAAATAATGCATCAAGTGAAACCTTAATATTGTAATATATTATTGAGTTAAATTGCATTTAAGACTAAATTCAGATTAATTGTGTAACTGTTAAACTCTTATTCTTAAACTCTCTTCTCTTCTCTTCTCTTCTCTTCTCTTCTCTTCTCTTCTCTTCTCTTCTCTTCTCTCTTCCTCTTCTTCTTCTCGAGAAATTGTAATGTTAAACTCTTAAAAGCTCTGATTTTTAACAAACTTTCTTTTAAGGCTACAATGCAAGAGCTGCTTATTTACAACATACAGTTTCCCATCATAGGAGAGGCAAAAATGCAGTCCTTAAGGGGGCATTACATGGCATCACATTGCCCAATTTTACAGCCTTTTTTTTGACATGGTTAATTAAGTGAGATAGGGGGCCATAACTGCTGGCTTCTGCATTGAATTTGCTTGTTGGAAGCCCATGGAGAAGTTTGCAAATGGCTATAATGTGACCCTGGGATGCTGTAACACTTATAAATACCTGCTGTTTTCCGAGTGACTGAATCACAAGCAGCTAACCACAAGGATGCTAAAACGGTCATAGGTAAAAGGAGCAGCTGTGGTCACTTTTTTCAGTGCTGTTGCAATGTTGAACAGTCGCTAAATGAACAATCCTAAATTGAGGACTATCTATCCTACCAGAATTTAATTCAATCAATCAGAATAGAACTGGAAGGGACCTTGGAGGTCTTCTAGTCCAACCTCCTGCTCAGACAGGAGACCGGTATACAGAACAATTGGAGACAAGTGGCTGTCCCGTCTCTTCTTAAAAGTCTCCAGTGATGAAGCACCCCAGAACTTCTGAAGCAAGCTGTTCCACTGATTGTAATAGAATCATAGAGCTAAAAGGGACCTTGGAGGTCTTCTAGTCCAACCATGTCAAGCAAGAGACCCCATGCCATTCCTGACAAATGGCTGTCCAGTCTCTTTAAAAAACTCCAGTGATGGAGCACCCACAACTTCTGGAGGCAGTTAATTGTTCTCACTGTTAAGAAATTTCTCCTTAATTCCAGTTTGCTACTCTTCTTGATTAGTTTCCATCCATTTTTTTTTCCTTGTCTTGCTTTCTGGTGCTTTGGAGAATAGGTTGACCCGCCTCTTCTTTGCAGTCCTCAAATTCTGGACTGCAATTTACATTGTAGGCAAATTTTGTTTACTGACAGTTTCAAATGAAAACAGTAATATTCTCCAACACTCCTAAGGTCTTAAGAGACTGTCCCTTTTCAATTTCTAGCTCAGTTAATTTATTAACTTTTACATTAAATGAGCATTACCAATAACCCATGGGACTGGATAATCTGCACCTTTTCCTATAGGATATCACTGGGGCTGGAGAATCTCAAGCCTATTTAATCCTGGATATTTTTTAAGGATTCTGAGATCCGAAATCTTATTCTGGAAGACAAAGCTCATCTATCAGTTATTGCCTCAACAAAAACAGACAGTGTTTTCATAGCTGGAGTTATACTAAAATGAAAAATAACAGTTTTGTTATTTTGCAATATTTTAAGCTAATTTAATACATAGGCAAAGCCCACAGGACCATTAAAAACAAAACAAAAGCTGGCCTCTGATTGGCTTATACCAAGGTCAAATTTATCCTTATTTGCATCTGCAGTTGCTCTTCTCAAATCTGCCTCTAATAACGGAATGTGTGCATGTGTGTAAGTTTTGTCTGTGTAAGAAGAGATGTTTAGGTTTAGATCATATACACAAGCATCCTTCAAAGTTGTTTCCTGCAGTTGGGGAATTTTATCAGAAGATGGGAAGATGGCTTAAGGAACTGCACTTTAAAAATATTTGTACTTTGGACCAACAATTGTAGATGGACTCAGTTTATAGTTAGTCCTTCAGTTGCGTGCAGAGATACACAAAAAGGAAAAGACATTTTCAAAGTTCTAAAGAGGGCAGAGAATTCTTGAATGCACCAAAGTTTCTTTACCGTTACTTTATGCCAAATAACTCTAGAAAAATAACATGGTCACCTTTCCCTCGCCCAACAGCACCATGTTCCACCTCTTGTAATAATTCTTCAATTTTGGAGATTCTTCTAGTGTAGTCCATCCCCCTGCTCAAGCAGTAGACCCTAAACCATTTCAGACAGGTGGCTGTCCAGTCTCTTTTTAAAAGCCTCCAGTGATGGAGCACCCACAACTTCTGAAGGCAAGTTTATCCACTGGTTAATTATCCTGACTGTTAGGAAGTTTCTCCTTAATTCCAGGTTGCTTCTCTCCTTGATTAGTTTCCATCCATTATTTCTAATTCAAAACTGTCACTTACATGGTTACACTAGTGGCCAAAATTGTGGAAACCTTTTGGGAAAAGTGTATTTTTGAGGTTTGATGGCTAATAACACCACTTTGTTTTAGTAGTATCATAAAATTATATATCAATGGAAATATAATTTAATCAAGAATGTAACGCAACAAAGTTTGTTCAATTATCTGTGCTGTATTCTATGAAAAGTTATAGGCAAATAACCAGAAAAAGGAAGCACAACTTGCTCAGGTTGATATCAGGTAGCTTTCCTTCCTTTGAATGTAGCCAATGAGCACAAGTTTTTAGGGAGCCAATCAGGTGCCATCTTGTTTTGGCAATGAGCCAATCGGATCACAGTAGGATTCAATTATTGATGTCATGTATTGAAACTGAGAGGAGGACATTTGTCAGTGTGTTATGTGATCGCTATCAAGTTGGTTGGGGTTTTTTGTGTTCTTTCATTTAGTGAGCTTGTCAAACGTCATAAAATTAAAGTAATGATGCAAAGAGTTGACTGGTCGCCCAGAAAGCGATGTAAAATAGTATTATTAAGTGAACATGGTTACAGTTATAAAGAAATTAGAGGAAAAATGGGTGGAAACTTAACCAAAGTTGGCATTTCTATTGTACATTTTTCCCAAAAGGTTTCCACCATTTTGGCCACTACTGTACACTTTGGTGAAAGTGTAAAAAAAAAAACAGTATTTTCCATATGAAGGTAGAACACAAAGTCATCATCTTTCTATTCAACTTTCTATGGGCATCGGCGTTGCTTCTGATAATTTCCCTAAAGCTCTGCAAGACCTTCTGTGGACTGTCATTGCTGAAATCCAGCTGACCCTTAGCAGGAAGATACGAAAGCGTGTTCCTTTTACATTCGTTGTGCGGAAGAAGCGTGGAACGATGAATGAACACATTCTTTCCGATGCTTTAACGGTGGCATTCTTTCTGCCTAATGCACGGCTCTTGGATTTGATTCCACGTCAGCTTCGGAGGTGGACAAAGAAGGCATTCAAGACATCGCAGACTTTTGAAGGCACGACATGTGAACTGCTCAGGAAATCCATCAAAGGGATTTTATATCCCACATTTCTGGGCCGGCAGGAATAGTTCAGAGGCCAAGGCGATATATCTAGACATGTCACTTGACACTTGACTTCTCTGTTTGCTTAGTCCTTATGACGGCTGGTATCTTTCCCCCCACCACATTCTAACCAAGGATTAGAGGCAGTTGGAGGACTGTTTTCCTATCAATTGATTTGCTAACAGGCTTTGTGAAAAGGGGCGTTCTCTTGGGCACAAAGACACGGGGCGTGAATTGCAGTCAGCTCTGCCCTTTCATGGATGCTGATGACCTGGAACATCTCCAAGGTCACCTTGCATATGGTCATATACTCTGGCCATCTGTCTCAACGCATGCCTGATCCATCGGGGAGCAGCTGCTCAACTTCTTGAAAAGAAGCTGAACAGCAGGAGGCAGTTGGACAAGCGACAGCCACAGGCATTTCAAATAAATAAATAAATAAATAGAACGGTGCTCCTGACCCCTCACGGTTTATCATGAACTTGTGGCATGCACACTTTTACACTCAGCTGGTCATTAAAGCTCTTGGATAAGCCGAAGGAGGCTGCTGGAAGCTGGACAGGTCTTTCTCTTCGGCTTAGCAGATGGGACCAGTTAAGCACTGATGGCATTTTTCTGGCCTCACCGATCCCAGGAAACGTAAGAACTTCTGCAAGGAGCTGAAACAGTCGACATTTTGTCTTCTTCTTCTTTTTTTTTAATTATTATTTTTAAGGTGTGCGATTCCAGGCACGTTTCTGACAATGAGGCTTTCAGATTCACAATATTTCAGCCTTGCTAGGAGAGAAGGCGGCTGATCGAAAGAACGGTGCATGTGTTTTATAAGAAGCTTTTAGGATAGGCGAACATTGGACCACGTGGACCCCCGTTGGTTCTGTTTTTGTGCATTAAATACAAACACCAGGAAGTAATAACAATAACAACAATAAAACGTCACAGGTAGGCATGACCAGTCTCCGTGCATCTAGAACAGTGGTTCTCAACCTTTTTAATGCCGCGACCCCCAACTGGTCGTAAGTCGAGGACTACTCAACCGGTTGTAAGTCGAGGACTACTCAACTGGTGCAGCACTGTTTGCAGAATAGGACTTTTGGCGGGCTCGGCAGGGCAGAGACAGCCTGGACAATTCCTATTGGCTTTTGAAAGCCAATAGAATTAGACTCTATTCAAGAGAGTCTATTCCAGGGGTAGGCAACCTTGGCTCTTTTATGACTCGTGGACTTCAACTCCCAGAATTCCTGAGCCAGCCATGCTGAGGGGAAAGGGAGAGATTGCAAGCTGAGCTATGCTGGCTCAGGAATTCTGGGAGTTGAAGTCCACGAGTCATAAAAGAGCCAAGGTTGCCTACCCCTGGTCTATTCTATTGGCTTTCAAAAGCCAATAGAATAAAAGGGAGTAGCACAGCTAAGGAAAAGGGGGAAAAAATGGCGGACTGCGTTGTTTGGCAACCCCCGTGAAATGGTCGTTCGACCCCAAATGGGGTCGCGGCCCACAGGTTGAGAACCACTGATCTAGAACTTGTTATTATAGAAATGGCTGGTATATTTGTTGTTAATTGCGAAGTCGTGTCCGACCCATTGCGACCCCATGGACAACGTTCCTCCAGGTCTTCCTGTCCTCTACCATCTTCTGGAGTCCATTTAAGTTCATGCCTACTGCTTCAGGGACTCCATCCAGCCACCTCATTCTCTGTCGTCCCCTTCTTCTCTTGCCCTCCATCTTTCCCAGCATCAGGCTCTTCTCCAGTGAGTCCTTCCTTCTCATTGAGGTGGCCAAAGTATTTGAGTTTCAACTTCAGGATCTGGCCTTCTAAAGAGCAGTCGGGGGCTGGTATATACGACTATGTAAAAATAAAACGTTGAGGTTGTGTATTATCACTTGATTGTACTGAGCTCAAAAGAATCAGAAGTCAATGCTTTTCTTCTTTTCTTTTCCTCTTTTACCTTACTTTTTTTCCCCTCTTCCCCCTTTTCTTCCCAACTTTCTCATTGTTTTCATTTCTCTTTGCATTTCATATTTGGATAAACTAATAAAATTAGAAGCCGAAGCCCAGGGCTAGCCAACCTAGACCCTAACTCTTCAATCATTTTTCGCCTTGAGATTTTGCATGGCTGGGGAAAGTTTCTTATCAATGAGCCAATAGATGCCAAGCTAATGTTTCTGGGCACTTAGACCAATAGTTTAAGAACAGGATTGGCAAGAGAAAAATACCCTATTTTCTGTAGGCTTCATTTTGAATGCTTTGAGATGCTTTCCACCTGGGCTAAGTTGCCATTTATGAGATAAGCTGTCCTGGACCACGGATTTCTCTTCCATCCAACCAGAAACAATGGTTGGAAACTAACCGAGGTTGGAGACTAACCAATAGTTGGAAACTAACCAAGGAGAGAAGCAACCTAGAACTAAGAAGAAATTTCACAGTGATGAGAACAATTAACCAATGGAATAGTTTGCCTTCAGAAGTTGTGGGTGCTCCATCACGGGAGGCTTTTAAGAAGAGACTGGACAAACATTTGTCTGAAATTATACAGGATTTCCTGCTTGAGCAGGGGGTTGCATCAGAAGTTCTCTGATGTCCCTTCCAACTCTATGTTCTGTGTTCTGTGTTCTATGTTCCATGTTCCATGTTCTATGTTCCATCTTCTATCTATCTTCTATCTTCTATCTTCTATCTATCTTCCGTCTTCTGTCTTCTATCTCCTATCTTCTATCTTCAGCCTCCCTATCATCTCCCACAATTGGTGGCTCTTGTAGCTAAGGGTAGACGTGACCTTCATTCCCATGGTTTGAATCCCAGCCTTTAAACTGCCTTTCTCCCAATGCCTAACTATTTGACGCTTGCTCCTGGGGAGGAAAGTTATGGCAAATCTAGACAGCATACTAAAAAGCAGAGACATCACCCTGCCAACAAAAGTGCGTATAGTCAAGGCCATGGTTTTTCCAGTTGCAATGTATGGCTGTGAAATTTGGACCATAAGAAAGGCTGAGTGCCAAAGAATTGAGGCCTTTGAACTATGGTGTTGGGGAAGACTCCTGCGAGTAACCTGGACTGCAAGGCGATCAAACCGGTCAGTCCTAGAGGAGACCAACCCCGGCTGCTCTTTAGAAGGCCAGATCCTGAAGTTGAAACTCAAGTACTTTGGCCACCTAATGAGAAGGAAGGACTCACTGGAGAAGAGCCTGATGCTGGGAAAGATGGAAGGCAATAGAAGAAGGGGACGACAGAGAGTGAGGTGGCTGGATGGAGTCACTGAAGCAGTAGGCGTGAGCTTAAATGGACTCCAGAAGATGGTAGAGGACAGGAAGGCCTGGAGGAACATAGTCCATGGGGTCGCGATGGATCAGACACAACTTCACAACTAACAACAAATTTTGTGTATGCTCTGAGCACAACATAGTTCTGTTGATCTTCATTCATTTTACTTTTTGCGTCATCTTCAGGGAACACAAGACAAAGAGGTGAGCTTCACCATCCTTAGCAACAGAACAGCTTCGTTTGTCCTGTTTGTGCAAGGCCTCAGTCAATTTGCACATCAGCTGAAGAATGCCTTGTCCCATCAAGTCTGTATTTTTATACAGCCGGCTTGCTGCTGTAAGGTCAAGGGTTGGGAAGCAGTGGTTAAGGCAAGGAATTAATCCTGAAAACAGTGAAGGGCCCTGGGGATCCATGAGCACATGAATCAATTTTATATTTTGTTTATGTAAAAGAAATTGGCCTGGAGAAGTTTTTTTGTTTTTTTTTTGCCAACCTGGCATACAGCCCTGCTTTGGGACCATTCTTGTAAGATGCTCATAGTGATCATTTTTTTATTTGTAGCAAACAACTGCCATTAGAATTCCAGGCAAAAACATGCACAGTGCCTGTGTGTCTGTGTCTATGTGTGTTTGTCTCTTTATTCTCCTCCTTCTCCTCCTCCTCCTCTTCCTCCTTCTTCTTCTTCTTCTTCTCCTCCTTCGGATTTATGAGCAATATTCATTCCTTTAGAGCTAACTAATGCATCTTGCAAACACATTCATTTTAAATATAGCCTGATGTCTTTGGGTATTCTTGGAAACTAATCAATGTTTAGCTAAATAATTTTTTGGGGGACATCGGTCCACACATCAAATCAATTCATAATGATTCCTCACTTGTTGCACTATCCTTATGCTTTGCCTAGCACTTTTTCAAGAAGGTTCCAGCCATATATTAAAATCTGAAATGACTTCAATTTGTGAAATCAATTATTTAAGTGATCATGATACCCAGATATTTCCTGACTCTCGTTATTCTGATGTATTTAAGCAGCGCTGTAGCGATCCATCTCTCTCTTGTGAGTTTTCTTTAGGCAAAGGATGCTGAGTAAAATAGTGGATTTCTTTTCCATCGGAGGCAAAATATCTAGGTGCTTTCCACCGGATTTTCTTTCCTGATGATCATTCATCTACTCAAAAGTGCCTTTAAGTTTTAAGTGCAGCACATCAAGGAGATCCAATTTCTTTCCAGCTTCTAGGAAATCTGCCGATTTGTTTTGGGGATTCAGGAGCTGGGCATGCAATTTTTCCGTCTCAGATAACTGGAGAACAATTTAAAAAAACAACAAAAAAAACCCTGATTTCCTGAGCTTAAAAATAAAGCAGAGGGGGAATCTTACCTACTGCAGAAAAAAAAATGCAATATTCTGTTTGGTTTCAACCACCATCAAGCTTCTCTTTGAGATGCGCGGGTAAGGCCAGGTAGAGATATGGATCTCATAAATAACGATTAATTGAAAGAGCGGGCCTGGCTCTATAAAATAGCCAATGAGTTATTGTGCTGAACTGTAGCAAACTGGAGTGCTTCAAACCCAGAAGTGTTAAATCTCAACTGGGGCAACCAGAAATGTATTTGCTACCAGGAACAAATCAATCCTTGACATGAGACGTGTCTAAGAGAGTACGGCAAACTGTTTAGAGCTGACAATCTGGTTGATTTATTAAGAAGAGAGCCAAGGTAGTACAATGTGTAGGAGATTTCCCTTATGGGGATGAACAGAAATAGGCAGCTTTCTGAAATGTGCTTTCATCCATCCTAATGTTAACCTACTGGAGGTTCAATGAGCCATTTTGGACCGCTCTTACATAGCGGTAGTTAAATGAATGGTTTTCTACACTTGAAGTTGATGTTCTAGGGGTTCCTCAGGCCAACTGAAGCCAACTCTACAGCAGTGGCCAAAATTGTGGAAACCATTTGGGAAAAGTATACAGTAGAAATGCCAACTTTGGTTAAGTTTCCACCCATTTTTCTTCTAATTTCTTTATAACTGTAGCCTTGTTCACTTAATAATACTATTCTTCATCGCTTTCTGGCCGACCAGTCAACTCTTTGCACCATGACATTAATTTTATTACATTTTACAAGCTCATTCAATGAAAGAACACAAAAAACCCCAACCAACTTGATAGCGATCACATAACACACTGACCAATGTCCTCCTCTCAGCTTCAATACATGACATCAATAATTGAATCCTACTATGATCTGATTGGCTCCTTGTCAAAACAAGATGATATCTGATTGGCTCTCTAAACACCCATGCTCATTGGCTACAATCAGATGAAGGAAAGTTACCTGAGATCAACCTGAGCAAGTTGTGCTTCCTTTTTCTGGTTATTTGGCTATAACTTTTCATAGAATACAGTACAGATAATTGAACGAACCTTGTTGTATTACATTCTTGATTAAATTATCTTTCCATTGATATATAGTTTTATGGTACTACTCCAAAAGAAAGTGGTATTATTAGCCACCAAACCTCAAAAATACACTTTTCCTAAAAGGTTTCCACAGTTTTGGCCACTCCTGTACGTCAATGAGTTTTCTCACCAACATGTTCCAAAGTGACTTCTCAGTGCTTCCTTTATGGGGCTGAGAGAGAGAGAGTGACTGACTGGCCCAACATTACCCAAGTAGCTTTTGTTCCTAAAACAAGGCTACAACTCACCGTCTCCTTACTTCTGATCCACCATCTTTAGCTGCTACACCAAATCGGCTCTTTTTTTTTTTTTTAATAGTGACGCAACTTGAAACGGAATGCAGAGATTTCTTACCTTCCTTACTGCATTTTTTTTCCCCTATCACAGTGGTGGCAAACCTATGGCACGGGTGCCAGAGGTGGCACTCAGAGCCCTCTCTGGGGGCACGCATGCCGTCACCCCAGTCCTTCAGCTGAGTTTTATAAAACCTTTTTGCTTTAGGCCTCCGCCGCCGTGTGAAAAAAAAAAAAAAAAAGGTTCAATCGGTCAATTTCAACTTCTTGCAGGGAAAAAAAAGAACTTGCAAAGTTGGAGTTGATTGATTGAACTTTTTAGTCCCACCCAGTCTTCCGTTACCACTGCAGCCACGCCCACCCAATGGGCCACATCCACGATGCATAAGTGAGTTTTGGGTTGCAGTTTGGGCACTCGGTCTCTAAAAGGTTCGCCATCACTGCCCTATCCTCTTTAGGAGGACAAGAAATCATTGTAAAATATGCATTTAAGCCCTAGAGATGGGCTCCAGCATGAGTCCAAATGTTTGGAAGACAAAACCGCCTCTGGTCATGGTGACTAACCCAGATTGGATCCGGCAACCTCATCCTGGGACGCATATATTCGCGTTCATTTGTAAAAGGAATTAAATTTTAGAGAGTCAGTTTGGTCCAGTGGGAAAGGCATAAAGGTAAGCTGGGTTTCTCTCTCTCTCTCTCTCTCTTTTTTTGTACGATCTAGGTTAGGAAGTTTTTTTTTAAAAAAATCATTGGCAAGTCATTTCTATTGTACTGCCAAGGAAACTGCTTGTATCATCAGAAATTGAATTTTCGATTCAGTTTTGAAGGCAGCTTTGTCTTCCTGTAGAAGAAGAGCTTGACAGAACTTAGTGATTGATTTGGAGACTATCAGATCCCAAGATAGACCTCAAAATGTATCTTGAATTTCACATTCAAGATACATTTTGTTCCATCAATTCTCTCTCTCTCTCTCTCTCTCCCTCTCTTTCTCCTCCTCCTTCTTCTTCTCCCTCCCTCTCTCTCTCTCTCTCTCCTTCTCCTCCTTCTTCTTCTCCCTCCCTCTCTCTCTCTCTCCTTCTCCTCCTTCTTCTTCTCCCTCCCTCTCTCTCTCTCTCTCCCTCTCCTTCTCCTCCTTCTTCTTCTCCCTCCCTCTCTCTCTCTCTCCCTCTCCTTCTCCTCCTTCTTCTTCTCCCTCCCTCCTTCTCTCTCTCTCTCTCTCCTCCTCCTTCTTCTTCTCCCTCCCTCTCTCTCTCTCTCTCCCTCTCCTTCTCCTCCTTCTTCTTCTCCCTCCCTCTCTCTCTCTCTCCCTCTCCTTCTCCTCCTTCTTCTTCTCCCTCCCTCCTTCTCTCTCTCTCTCCTTCTCCTCCTTCTTCTTCTCCCTCCTTCTCTCTCTCTCTCTCCTTCTCCTCCTTCTTCTCCCTCCCTCTCTCTCTCTCTCTCTCTCTCCTTCTCCTCCTTCTTCTTCTCCCTCCCTTTCTCTTTCTCTCTCCCTCTCCCCCCCTCTCTGCATATGTGTGAGTATTTTAGCTTTTTAACAGAAAAACAGAATAACAGAGTTGGAAGGGATCTTGGAGGTCATCTAGTCCAACCCCCTGCTCAGGCAGGAAATCCTATACCATTTCAGACAAATGGCTGTCCAGTCTCTTCTTTAAAACTTCCAGTGTTGGAGCATTCACAACCTCTGGAGGGAGGTTGTTCCACTGATTAATTCTTCTAACTGTCAGGAAATTTCTCCTTAGTTCCAGGTTGCTTCTCTCTTTGATTAGTTTCCATCCGTTGCTTCTTTTCCTGCCTTCAGGTGCTTTGGAAAACAGCATGACTCCCTCTTCTTTGGGGCAACCCCTGAGATATTGGAACACTACTATCGTGTCATCCCTAATCCTTCTTTTAATTAAACCAGGCATACCAAATTTCAGCAACGGCTTTTTATATGTTTTAGCCTCCAGCCCCCTAATCATCTTTGTTGCTCTTCTCTGCACTCTTTCTAGAGTCTCAACATCTTTTTTTACATTGTGGTGACCAAAACTGGATGCAATATTCCAAGTGTGGCCTTTCCAAGGCATTGTAAAGTGCTATATACAGTCAAATGACATTGCAGAGACAGTCCCCATTTCTTTAAACCTGAAATCTGCCATATTTCTGAGATGCACACAATACTTCCTGTGCCAGCAGAATCTTCAGACTTTTTTTTAGCAGCACAAATCTAGGGCCCAACTCAAAAGAACAACCAGGAAACATTTTCTTCCCAAACTCAGCCAAACTGGCTTTAGAACAAGTCCAAGAGAAGGAATACATAATGAAGAATAATGATCCCTTAAGGCCATTGACCTCATTCTACAGTTATCTAATTGCAATGTTGGATCCTATCCATCATCTTAGGTAGAAGCAACTATCTACCCTTCCTAGAATTCTTCATCCTCATCTGTTTTTCCTTCATCCTAGTTTAAATAACAAAGCCTTTTCTGCTGGCTTGGTTAGAACGTTCATCTCCTTGCCTCTTCTATCCCAGAACAATCATTTATTCTATTTCATCATGCTATTAATTGGAAGCATTGGCATTTGAATGCATGGATTTTCTTCCTTTTTATGTCTTTTCCACTACTGGGAAAACCCAACTGTTATCATCCTTGAATGGGCAGGAAGTTCCATGGACATGACCTTCCTTCCTTCCTTCCTTCCTTCCTTCCTTCCTTCCTTCCTTCCTTCCTTCCTTCCTTCCTTCCTTCCTTCCATATACCCTTCCATCCTTCCTTTCATCTTGTCCAAGGCAGTCTCCAGGAGTCAAAAATGACTTGAAGGGACCAAAATAAGAAGGAAGAACTCTACTGTTGAAGACCAGCAATCCTAGATTGCATTAAGAGAGAGATTGCATCTGACCAGATTATTATTACCAAAATTCTAGAGTGTGCAGAAATGGATAGACTAACATTAGAAATGAAAGAAAAAGAGGATTCAATTTATTTTAGAACTTGGGAAAAAATTTATCAATGGTTAGAGACACATTAGAACTTGAAGGATTTAATATTTTAGAATAGATGACTGTTTTTAATTGAGTTCTAACTAACATTTTGATGATACGATTACTTTTCCTGATTTACTGATTTTCATTTGTTACTTTTGATTGTTAGGATTTATTTTTTTGTGATTTTATTAGTAGTGTTTACTTAATAGATCAACGTATTTGTTTACTAATTATTTTTAATATGTTACAGTTTAAGCTTTGTTAAAAATGGTTGAATATGATACTTACTCATTATTATGAACTGGATGGTTGCTTGT
Source organism: Crotalus tigris (assembly GCF_016545835.1). NCBI lineage: Eukaryota > Metazoa > Chordata > Lepidosauria > Squamata > Viperidae > Crotalus > Crotalus tigris. The sequence continues at coordinate 1,073,995 of NW_024097056.1, forward strand.
TTGTTGAAATATGTGATTGTACCTATCCTTATTTTACCCTAATCCCTTATTTCCTTCCCCTCCCCCTTTCCTTTTTACCCTTCCCTTTACCATACCTGTATTCTTCCTATTTTTCCTTACCTATATAAATTTAATAAAATTTTGTTAAAAAAAAAGAGAGGAAAAGAATCACATGAAGTGTTAGTACCACTTTATAAGGCCTGGATAAGGCCACACTTGGAATACTGCATCCAGTTTTGGTCACCCCAATATGAAAAAGATGTTGAGACTCTGGAAAGAGTGCAGAGAAGAGCAACAAAGATGATTAGGCTAAAACATGTGAAGAATGGTTGCTGGAATTGGGTATGTCTAGTCTAGTGAAAAGAGAGACATGATAACAGTCTTCCAAGATTTGAGAGGCTGCCCCAAAGAAGAGGAAGTCAAGCTATTTTCCAAAGCACCAGAAGGCAAGGCAAGAAACAATGGATGAAAACTAACCAAGGAGAGAAGCAACCGAGAACTGAGAAGAACTTTTCTGACAGTGAGAATAGTTAACCAGTGGAACGGCTTGCCACCAGAAGTTGTGGGTGCTCCATCACTGGAGGCTTTTAACAAGAGACTGCACAGCCACTTATCTGAAATGGTATAGGGTCTCCTGCTTTAATAGGAGGTTGGACTAGAAGATCTCCAAGGTCCCTTTCAACTCTGATGATGTTCTATATCAGTGATTCTCAACCTGTGGGTCGGACCCCATTTGTGGTCGAACGACCGTTTCACGGGGGTCGCCAAACAACGGAGTCCGCCATTTTTTCCCCCTTTTCCTTAGCTGTGCTACTCCCTTTTATTCTATTGGCTTTTGAAAGCCAATAGAATAGACTCTCTTGAATAGAGTCTAATTCTATTGGCTTTCAAAAGCCAATAGGAATTGTCCAGGCTGTCTCTGCCCTGCTGAGCCTGCCAAAAGTCCCATTCTACAAACGGTGCTGCACCAGTTGAGTAGTCCTCGACTTACAACCGGTTGAGTAGTCCTCGACTTATGAGGGGTCGCGGCATTAAAAAGGTTGAGAACCACTGTTCTATATTCTGTGTTCTAAGACATGGTATAACCAATTGGAAACAAATTATAAAGCAATATGCTATGGATATTCTCAGTTTTGCAAAAACCTATTTCTTTTTAATGTTGCCTGGATATACAGTATATTTTCACTGTTATGATTTTAAATGTTTTCATGCAGGAAGCTGAAATCCTATCATCTTGGCTTATTTAAAAATAGTTTCTGGTAGGAATTGTTTTTTTTTAATGTCTATCTTTATAATAAAATATAGCATAAAGTACAATGTTATACTAGCAGTGTAAATTAAGAAAATATTTGAGCAATATTTTCTCTTTCCAACATTTGGTTTATTTTAAAAATACTTTCTAAGTTGGAGGGGATTTTGTAGAATAACTTTATAATAAAAAAGGAAGTACAGAACAGAAGATATATTAAATAAAAATAATATTTGAGTAGTATCCTTTCATTTCCACATCCTGTAATTGTTTGGAAATATTTTTTTTTTAAAATCAGTGTACAGAACTTGGCAGAAGATGGCCTGCTTTTGTAGTTTAATCTTTCTAGAAAGTTAAGGTTTTTTAAAATGTTAAGTTAAAGTGTTATTTATTGTTACCCGTTTTATTCCTGTTGAACACTGTAAGTCTTTTGAATCTTTTTGAAGTTGGAAAGCACAACAATGTTTGTCCAAACAACAAAAAAATAAAATAAACTGCCAGTGAGATGCTTTTGTAAAGCTTGTAAAGGCCTAAATCACTTTAGTTCAAGTCTATCAATGTGGGTCAAGACAATCACTTAAATATGAGCCAACAGTGTGTGGCAGCAGCCAATAAAGCCAACACAGTGCTAGGCTGCATTATTAAAGGGATAGAATCAAGATCAAGTGACGTTCTAATACCACTTTACAAAGCCTTAGTAAGACCACACTTGGAATACTGCATCCCATTTTGGTAACCACAATACACAAAAAGATATTGAGACTCTGGAAAGAGTGCCAGGAAGCACAACAAAAACGATTAGGGGGCTGGAGGCTAAAACATATGAAGAACGATTACAGGAATTGGACTATGAGTAGTCTGATGATCAGAAGGACTAGGGGAGACGTGATAGCACTGTTCCAATATCTGAGGGGCGCCTACAGAGATGAGGTGGTCAAACTTTTTCCCAAAGCACCAAAAGGCAAGACAACGGATAGAAACAACGGATAGAAACTTAAACGAGGAGAGAAGCAACCTGGAACTAAGGAGAAAGCTTCTAACTGTGAGAACCATCAACCAATGGAACAGCTTGCTTTCAGACGTTGTAGGTGCTCCATAGCTGGAGGCTTTTCAGAAGTGACTGGACAACTATTTGTCTGAAAGGGTATAGGGCAGCGCCTCCATGCTTTTGGACACCAGGGACCGGTTCCACGGAGAGAGATTTTTCCACAGACCGGAGGGAGTGAGGTTTTACATCAGTGGTTCTCCACCTGTGGGTCGGGACCCCATTTGGGGTCAAACAACCATTTCACGGGGGTCACCAAACAATGCAGTCCACCATTTTTTCCCCCTTTTCCTTAGCTGTGCTACTCCCTTTTATTCTATTGGCTTTTGGGTTGGATTAGAAGACTTCCGAGGCCCCTAGTTGCACAGAAAAGATTGTGTATTTGCAACCTCTGATAAAAAGTGCCAAGAAAAAGAGTGTCTCTTTGCAAAGGTGCCACACATCTCAAAAAAATGGTCTTCCTCACCATCATTTTGGCCTTAAATCTGATATCGGTAGAGACGACCTATTGGGTGTCTCACCAGCCTGATTATTCGGGCTTGCAGGATCGCGCAATCGTGGGGATTGCTGCATCAGCCGTAAGTGTGAAAAACGGCCATAAGTCCCTTCTTGCCCTGCTGTAGAAACTTTGAACGGTCACTAAAGGAACTGTTGTAAGTTGAGGACTTCCCGTAGTTTGTGCCTGTCTCCTCTCAAAGCTAGTAATAGGATGGATGCAGGTGTCCAAAATCTGTCTAAAAGGCATAATTAATGGCTAAAGGCTTATATGACAGATGCATCCTATTAACCCGATCTAGGCCAGGAGAGGGATCAGGACCTTCCCCCGGGGGGAATAAATGGGATTCAGCCGAAGCCAGTGGCTCTCTTCCAAGGGTGTGTTCCCAGTGATTCCAGTGAGTTTTGGAACTGCTCCTACATCCTATCACAGGGGAAGGTAAGTGTGGATTAAATATCCTATGTTTATGCATTCCTAAAGGCGAGCTGGGAGTTTTTCATTGTTGCAAGCAGCATCTACACCCCACGGCCTTGTAAACAAAGCAGCATCTCTACACCCAGGCTTTGTAAAGACAGCCTTTGGCCCTTTCAAATTGAAGCAGCTTCTTTCCCTGGTTCCAGATAATTTTGTTATAGTTTACAACGCATGCACTCTAAACAAAAAAAAAAAAAGAAAAAAGAAAAAAAGAAAAAAACCCAGCATAAACTAAAGATAAAAAGAAATGATAGAGAATCAAAAGAGAACAGGGAAAGAAAGAAAGAAAGAAAGAAAGAAAGAAAGAAAGAAAGAAAGAAAGAAAGGAAGGAAGGAAGGAAGGAAGGGGGAGAGGGAGGGGGAGAGAAAGAAAGAAAGAAAGAAAGAAAGAAAGAAAAGAAAGAAAGAGAAAAGAAAGAAAGAGAGAGAAAAGAAAGAAGGAAGGAAGAGAGGGAAGGAAGAAAGGAAGAGAAAGAAAGAAAAAGAAAAAGAAAGAAAAAGAAAAAGAAGGAAGGAAGGAAGGAAGGAAAGAAAAAGAAGAAAGAAAAGAAAGAAAGAAAAAGAAAGAAAGAAAAAGAAGGAAGGAAAGAAAGAAAGAGGGAGGGAGGAAAGAAAGAAAGAAAGAAAGAAAGAAAGAAAGAAAGAAAGAAAGAAAGAAAGAAAGAAAGAAAGAAAGAAAAAGAAAGATGATCAAAACCAAAACACAAATATATATAAAGAAGGACTTCCAACTTCTGGCTTTATATCCTTCTTCAAAGGATATAAAGAACATTTTCTTTTAAGACAGTAACTGTAACGAAATGTCTATTTCTCCCTCCTCAAAAAAGGGGGAATAATAATAATAAAATCTTTGTTCCCCTTTTTAAATTTAACAACCATCAAATCCCTATGTCGAAATTTGATTTTTCTCCACTGGCAAAAAAAACCCCCTCCAGATCTGCTTCTTTCTTGAAGGATGCTTTTTTTGTTTGTTTCTTTTTTGAATGTGTAGCATGTTGAATGAGCTTTCTGCTAGGAGGAAAACAGGAGGACAAGAACTTGGCTGACATCCCACAGTTTTCAATTTATTTAAAATCTTGCAAGTATAAAGCTATATAGCATCTCTTAGTTTCATCCCTCAGAAGCGTGGAGAATTGGGCTGTCAAAGAAGTCTCACAATTATATCATTTGCTACTGTTTGATGTGTGTTCATCTAAAAGGTTTCAGCATGGATCTGAGCAATGTATGCAGGCATAATAATAATAAAGTTGGAAGGGACCTTGGAGGTCATCTGGTCCAACCCCCTGCTCAGGCAGGAAACCCTAAACCATTTCAGACAAATGGCTGTCCAGTCTCTTCTTAAAAACTTCCAGTGTTGGAGCATTCACCGCTTCTGGAGGCAGGTTGTTCCACTGGTTAATTGTTCTACTGTCAGGAAGTTTCTCCTTAGTTCTAGGTTGCTTCTCTCCTTGATTAGTTTCCATCCGTTGCTTCTTCTCCCGCCTTCAAGTGCTTTGGAGAATAGCTTGACTCCTTCTTCTTTGGGGCAGCCCCTGAGATATTGGAAGGCTGCTATCATGTCCCCCCTCGTCCTTCTCTTCATTAAACTAGACATCCCCAATTCCAGCAACCATTCCTTATATGTTTTAGCCTCCAGTCCCCTGATCATCTTTGTTGCTCTTCTCTGCACTCTTTCTAGACTCTCAGCATCTTTTTTACATCGTGGTAACCAAAACTGGATGTCGTATTCCAAGTGTGGCATGTTCTAAACCAGAATTCCCTGAGTGTTAATTGTCCATATGGCAACTGTATATAGAATATAGAGAGTTCTCAACTTATAGCAGTTCATTTAGTGACCATTCAAAGTTACAGCGGCACTGAAAAAAAGGGACTTATTAATATTTTTCACATTTACGACCCTTGCAACATCCTCGTGGTCACGTGATCAAAACTGAGACGCTTGGCAATTGACTCCTATTTATGACGTCGCAGTGTCCCGGGGTCATGTGATCCCTTTTTGCAAAGTCAATGGGGAAGCTAGATTCACTTAACCAGGTTACTAACTTGTCAACTGCAGTGATTTCCTTAACAACTGAGGCAAGAAAGCTTGTAAAATGGGGCAAAACTCACTGAACAACAGAAATTTTGGGCTCCCTTGTGGTCGTAAGTCAAGGATCACCTATCTAACACTTCAGGATTATCGTAGGAAGGAATACAGTAAATGCTGTCTATTCCTGGATCTGCTTTCCTTAATTCAGCTTCCTGGACAGATGTCTTAGCATACTTTAAACATGGTCCAGAGTATTTGATAATCCATAAAAATGTCCATATTGCTAGCATGAACACAATCAGAACTTTAAAAGTATGTGAGCCACTAACTCTCATCCATCTCTCTTATTTATTGAAATCTGAAAAGAATCAAGCAGGCAGAACAGAAACATGCTTGCATAAAATAAAACTTTTGCTTTATCCTGTGCGCGAGCTATGCTTAGGATTGGAATATAATTCATTGTTTATTGTAGGAAATGGATTACAGTTGGAAAAGTTTTCAGGAGGGGATCAAAATAATAAAATTGTCAAAATGGTATATTTCTGGCCAGTGAAATAAATCTGGCCAGTAAAATAAATAAAGAATAGGAATTGGTGTTTGGAGTGAAGTTGGTGATTCTGTTTTAAAGGGGTTGTCTTGCTTCATTGGAATGAAACAAAGAAATATTGAGAAAGAAAGAAAAGAAAGAAAGAAAGAAAGAAAGAAAGAAAGAAAGAAAGAAAGAAAGAAAGGAAGAAAGGAAGGAAGGAAGGAAGGAAGGAAGGAAGGAAGGAAGGAAGGGGGAAGGAGGATGAAGAAAGTGTGTGTGAGAGAGAGAGAGAGAAAGAAAGAAAGAAAGAAAGAAAGAAAGAAAGAAAGAAAGAAAGAAGAAAAAAAGAAAGAAAGAGACAGAAGGGAGGTAAGGAGGGGAGAAAGAGTGTGTGTGTGAGAGAAAGAGATAGAAAGAGAAAGAAAGAGAGAAAGAGAAAGAAAGAGAGAAAGAAAGAGAAAGGAGGGAGGGAGGGAGGGAAGGAAGGAAGGAAGGAAGGAAGGAAGGAAGGAAGGAAGGAAGGAAGGAAGGAAGGAAGGAAGGAAGGAAGGAATCATAGCTAGAAAGATCTGGTCTTCTGAAATTCAGATGGTCTCAATCCTGTTGGCCTTTAGTAAGGCTTTGGTCCTGACCCTTTTTCAGAGGCATTGAGGAAATCCATTTCTAAGAGGTGTTGTAGGATATTGATTGGTGTCCTTGACAATTAATTTGCTTTCAATCAACCAATTTATCATGTCATCCTTTTTAATTTGTTTGCAAGTCACCAGAGCTGGGTGGCCGTACACGCTGAATGAACCCATACGTGAATGAAGTCTGTACAAGCTAAAGCAAACTCCGTCACTCTCCCACAGGTATCTGTCGGTTACGTTTTATGAAAAATCTCATTTCCTGTGGAATTTATATTTAAGTGGTCACACGGAGCGTTTTCCCGCATAGGAAAGAGGAGAAGAGAATGACTGCGCTATTTGCCGTAAGACTTGTTGATCTCTTCTTCCAAAGGAAATGACAAATGGACTTTTGTTTTGATTTTTTGGGGGGTGTGGTGGAGAATTTGTCATGTGGGATTGTGAAAGAGAGGAAGTCACAGGGAGCGACACATGCTGTCCTGATTTTTAACTTCAAGGGACTGTTCACAGCAAAAAATGAACTGAAAAGCACAGTTGCGATGCTGCAAATATATAAACAAATGTTCCCACGATATTAAAAAAATGAATAGTTAGTTCATTTCAGGTTGTGTACTCCAAATTTAAAAAGAACCCTTGATCTAGCAAGATAGCAACTCGTTTTAGGACTGTGTAAAGTGTGGATCACATAATATTTAGATTTTAACACACCAGATGCATTATTTGCAGATGTGAATCTTCCAGATTTCAAATGTTATAGTGTTTTGTCATTTGTCTCATTTTATAAATTTCAATTCTGATCAAAATTCAAGGCAGATTTTTTTGGGGGGTGGGGTGGGTGTTTGCTAAATTCCCCAAAATTTGTAAGAATTTTGTTGTTCTGACCTCCATATATCTGTTCGTTCTGATGGAATCGGTAAATAAAATGAATTGTCATTATTCTTTAAACTTCTTCCTTTGTTTTTCTGGGGCCAAACGTGTGGTTTTTTAACTGGGGAAAAAAATGCTGTTTTTCTTCTGCTCTATCATGAAGTTTAAATGATTTTTCCAGCCTGCAAAGATGATGATCTGAAGACTTCTGATGGAGAGAATTTTTTTTAAAGGTCTAAAGTGGGGAAAAAAATATTGTTAACGTTCAGAACTTTGGGTGAGATTAACACTACAGACACATCTGATTACATTTCCTGATTACAATAGTGGATGAAAAAAGAAACCGCCATTCCCATTTGTTTACACACATCTGTAATGTCTGCAAACCCATTTGTAGCATAGTATTTATTTGTGCTACAAATAATAGTTGGGCCAACATATTTCACATACTATTCCTTTCTTCTTGTTACTTAAAGAAAACAATCCTAGACCAAAATAGAAACACTGTCCACAAATAAAAGAAGTGGTATCTCTATAAAATAAGTCCCATTTTATAGAGAAGAATTAAGCTGTTTTTCGCTTTAACGGGAGCGAGACCCAGTGCTAATTTGTTCCAAATACCCATGGAGCAAGAGAATTTTGAAGGAATTTGATGCATTTCATCCAGAAGCAGCCAGACTGCATTTGGCACCAGGTGACCTCAGTTCTTTGGGAATTCGATTTTCAAACCAATTATTTCCCCACAATTATTTATTTGTTTTGCGTATGACTATAATTAATACAGATGTGAAAGAGGAAGGGGCTTCATTCTACCCATTTATCAGAAATTTTTAAGTATGGACCATGTACAGGAGGAATCCTGCAGAATTCCATGATCTGCCTCAGAAATGTTGCATTGAGGTACACCAGTATTGTACATTGTTCAAAAATCCAGACATTTAACAACAACAACAACAACAACAATAACAACAATAACAACAACAACAACAACAATAATAATAATAATAATAATAATAATAATAAAGTTGGAAGGGACTTTGGAGGTCATCTAGCCCCCCTAATCAAGGAGAGAAGCAAACTAGAACTAATGAGAAACTTCCTGACATTTAGAACAATTAACCAGTGGAACAACCTGCCTCCAGAAGCGGTGAATGCTCCAACACTGGAAGTTTTTAAGAAGAGACTGGACAGACCTTTGTCTGTAATGGTATAGGGCAGTGGTTCTCAACCAGTGGGTCAGAACCCCATTTGGGGTTGAACAACCATTTCACGGGAGTTGCCAAACAATGCAGTCCGCCATTTTCCCCCCTTTTCCTTAGCTGTGCTACTCCCTTTTATTCTATTGGCTTTTGAAAGCCAATAGAATAGACTCTCTTGAATAGAGTCTAATTCTATTGGCTTTCAAAAGCCAATAGGAATTGTCCAGGCTGTCTCTGCCCTGCCGAGCCCGCCAAAAGTCCCATTCTGCAAACGGTGCTGCACCAGTTGAGTAGTCCTCGACTTACGACCAGTTGAGTAGTCCTCGACTTATGACCGGTTGGGGGTCGCGTCATTAAAAAGGTTGAGAACCACTGGTATAGGGTTTCCTGCCTGAGCAGGGGGTTGGATAGATGATCTCTAAGGCCCCTTCCAACTCTGTTATCCTGTTATTCTGTTCCGTTATTCTATTATTCCTTTGAAAGGGTAGGTGTACTTTACTTTTTTAACCTATTACATTTTTATGCTGCCCATCTCACCGATTAGATGACTCTGGTTAGTTTTAAAAGAAATATTTGGGCTTCTTACAAGACATCAAAACCACATCTTGCTTTGCCTCCTTCTTACTTTTGCACAGAATTGGTAAACCTGCTCAAAAAAATGTCCTGCTAGGAAGGTTTTCCTCTTGTGACTTTCCATCAATTTTTTTATATATATATATATATATATATATATATATATATATATATATATATAAAATATTATTATTACTTTTAACCAACAAAACAAAACAAAACATAACACACATACACACACAGTATATAGTCCTTCCCCTTTTTTAACAGCGATTATGTAACAGTAATCTTCTATTATTTACATTTCCCCCTTATTCTTCTTTAGAATATTTGTCCTTATTGCCCTGTTGTTTCTTATTTACATTTATTTACATTTCACTTTTGACCTTTCCACATTTATTCTCCTCTATTATTTCTAGTCTCCAACCAGTCATACCACTTGTTCCATGTTAAATAGTACTCTGTGTCTTCCTTTTCTTTTATCTCTTTTGTTAATTTGTCCATCTCAGCACAGTCCAGGATTTTTCTTATCACTTCTTCCTCTGATGGTATATTCTCATTTTTCCAATTTTTTTATTGCGTAAGCTTTCAAGGATCACAGTCCCTATCTGGTTATACATTTCCTAGACAGCCTCCCCAAAGCACATTGCAGTTTATTCACCATGTCTCATATAATCTCAATTCCGGGACTGTCTTCTCCCTTTGGCCGTAAAGGCACCTGCTTTCGTTTTCACAAAATAGCATATTGTTTTTAATTTATTTCGCAGTAGTGGAAAAGGATAAGGATTTCTCCACATGCAGGCACTTTATGTGCCTGGACCCAGCATGGTGTCGATTATTACTTTTACTTGTCTTGTATGCAGCTGTTAAAGATGGGGGTCAGGAGAAAGAAAAGATGAAAACCATAATTTCAACATCATAAGCAGGACCGAATCTGTAGGGATTCAACACGAACTTTTGAAGTCTCGTGAATTCCAAATCTTCCAGGAAGGCTGAATTTCTCATTCCCAAGGTCAGACGGCCTTTTGTTTTATTTTAGCCTTAGGTTCTTTCCATTCCACTTTATTGAAAACGTTGCCAACTTTGATAAGTTCTTAGGGAGAAAAAAAATGAAACAAGCTGCTGTGTGCCTTATACAAAACAGGACTATAACTCATAGATGCCAGCCAAGCAAGGCTACATCTTGAAATATGCTCAAGAGGGACAAGAAGATATACATTTGAAAAGATGTTGTGTTGGCGCTCCCCTTGATCTGCCTCATAAAATATTGACTTTTCAAAAATACATTAGATAGATGGAGAGAGAGAGAGAGAGAGAGAGAGAGAGAGAGAGAGAGAGAATAGATGATGGATGGATGACAGATGGATAGATAGATAGATGATAGAGAGAGATAGTTTAGCTAGATGATAAATTGGATGATAGATGGAAGGTAGGTAGGTAGGTAGGTAGATAGATAGATAGATAGATAGATAGATAGATAGATAGATAGATAGATAGATAGATAGATAAATAGAGGAACAACCTGCCTCCAGAAGCGGTGAATGCTCCAACACTGGAAGTTTTTAAGAAGAAACTGGACAGCCATTTGAAATGGTATAGGGTTACCTGCCTGAGCAGGGGGCTGGACTTGATGACCTCCAAGGTCCCTTCCAACATGATGATGATGATGATGATGATAGATAGATAGATAGTTTAGATAGATGATGGATGATGGATGATGGATAGATAGATAGATAGATAGATAGATAGATAGATAGATAGATAGATAGATAGTTTTGATAGGTGATAAATAATGGATGGATGGATGATAGCTGGATAGATAGATAGATAGATAGATAGATAGATAGATAGATAGATAGATAGTTTTGATAGGTGATAAATAATGGATGGGTGGATGATAGCTGGATAGATAGATAGATAGATAGATAGATAGATAGATAGATAGATAGACAGATAGATAGTTTAGATGATGGATGGTGGATAGATAGATAGATAGATAGATAGATAGATAGATACTGTAGATAGATAGTTTTGATAGGTGATAAATAATGGATGGGTGGATGATAGCTGGATAGATAGATAGATAGATAGATAGATAGATAGATAGATAGATAGATAGACAGATAGTTTAGATAGATGGTAGATGATGGATAGATGATAGCTAGATAGAGAGAGATAGTTTAGCTAGATGATAAATGATAGATGGATGATAGATAGATAGATAGATAGATAGATAGATAGATAGATAGATAGATAGATAGATAGATAGAGAGTTTAGACAGATGAGGCAGAGGTCTTTAAATGGTGGAGGGAAAGCTTTGTAGTTCATTTCAGCTTCAGTCTGAACTATTAACTGGCTCATAGCCATTCTGCAGAATGACTTAAATGAAATAGTATGGGTAGACCTAAACCTATGACCACAACGGAGCCCAAAGGTTATGTAGCTAAGTGAGACATTTAAGTGAGTTTTGTCCCATTTTATGACTTTTCCTGCCACAGTTGTTAGGGGAATCACTGCAGTGGATAAGTTAGTAACCCGGGTGTCAAGCAAATCTGGCTTCCCCATTGACTTTGCTTGTCAAAAGGACGGAAAAGGGGATCACATGACCCTGAGGCGCTGCAACCGTCATAAATATGAACCAGGGGGCAATATTCTGAAACTGGATCACATGACCATGGGGATGCTGCAGGCAATCATTTGAAATTGGATCACATGACTGTGGGGATGCTGCAAGGGTTGTTAAGTGTCACTGTTTTCAGTGTTGTCGTAACTTTGAGTGGTCACTAAATGACCTGGTATAAGTTGAGGAATTACTGTATCGTCTTTTACCATCTCCATTTATGTTTTTTGTAAACTGCCAGGAATTAATTGAGCTGAGGGAATCTAGACCAGGGGTAGGCAACCTTGGCTCTTTTATGACTCATGGACTTCAACTCCCAGAATTCCTGAGCCAGCATGGCTCAGCTTGGAAACCTTCCCCTTTCCCCTCAGCATGGCTGGCTCAGGAATTCTGGGAGTTGAAGGCCATGAGTCAAAAAAGAGCCAAGGTTGCCTACCTCTGGCCTAGGCCTAGGCCGCTTTATGACTCGTGGACTTCAACTCCCAGAATTCCTGAGCCAGCATGGCTCAGCTTGGAAACCTCCCTTTCCCCTCACATGGTTGGCTCAGGAATTCTGGGAGTTGGTCCCCGAGTCATAAAAGAGCCAAGGTTGCCTACCCCTGCATTAGACATATATGCCAGCACTAACCTTAACGTTCTTGTCAGAAGATGTAGAATTCAAATTTCCAATTGCAGAACCGGACAGTTGTATTCCGGATTTTTTTTTTTTTTTTTTTGACATTAGTTGCTTTAGGGCAATTGTTGCAAAATTTCCTGTTGCTGCTGCAGAAATTCCTAATCTGTCAGACAATGCAATAATACTTGGCCGTGGGATCATACTAGCAGATGTACCTTTGCTAAACAGATAAGTTCTAGGGGATTTGATGGGTGGAGAATTGTTGGCTGAAGCTTATGTTTGGACAAAGACGTTGGAACAAAATTGTTGTGATGAACTCCATGGACGGTTTCAGAAGCCCTCCACTTTGGTCCATCTTTGTCTCCAGTTGGGATATAAGTTTTTAAAAAAATTCTTCAGATCATCCTCCGGGTTCCTGAACCGTAATGGCAAGGAGGGGAGGGGGAGAGGGTGCCACACCACAGGAATGCTTTTATGAAACTTCAGGACAAAAAAAATCAGTTTAAAAAAAAAGACGTCAATCTTTTTGGCCAGCTTACCATGCCATCCGAGAAGACATATCCTAAAGGAGGATTTAAGTAAATTTAAAGAACCGCCATCTGTTGCCTTGAGCTTCCAATGTTTTTATTTGACTGAACAGGTTGATGAATGGGAAATTCTGCATTAAGAAAAGATGTGTGCATTGTTCGGGTTGTGTTTTGTGTAGCTAACAGGCAACCATGAATCACCACTTTTTCTGATGGGCCTCATCGCTGCTCCTTCATTCTTCATGTTTACAACGGGAATTAAATTCAGCTGCAACGAGCTATGTACGTCCAGCACCCCATGTCTACAAACCTCTCCAAATCCAAGCCATATATCACAGCCCGTTATTCCTATTAATAGGTTGCAAAGAGTTACATATCATGTAAAAACTTCGTGTCCCCTCCTCACTAATGGGCTACAGATGGAAAACCAGAGGCCTCCTCTATTTCATTTGCACCATTTTCCTTTGCCTGAAGCAACTGAGCACATGTGAATATATAACACTGAAAAATCACTTGGTGATCAGGATACAATTACGACCCATGCATGTATTATTATTATTATTATCGATCATCGCACAGTCAGCCAGATGTTCAGACTGAATTTGGCATTTTGTCTACCTATCGAGTCCTGACCCAGGACCTGGGATAGGCAGATGTGGATGTTTGATGGTATTACAGATATCGTCGCAGGATGGAAGCAGTTCCTAATAAGGCCGCCTTTTGCAATTGACTAATAGCGAATTTGTCAATGCCAATGGTGTTCAAGTGGTGCTCCAGTGTTTTGGGATTGCACCTAAGGAGCCTATTACTATTGGTACTACCCTTGCTTGCTTTTGCCACAGTCTTTCTATTTTTATTTGTAGGTCTTTGTATTTTGTTATCTTCTCCAGTTCTTTCTCTTCTATTCTGCTATCTCCAGGCACTGCCACGTCCACTATCCAGACTTTTTTGTCTTTCTTATCGACAAATGTTAAGTCTGGGGTGTTATGTTGCAGGTGCTTGTCTGTTTGAATTCTGAAGTCCCAGAGCAGTTTAATTTTATCATTTTCTATGACTCTCTATTTTATGATCCCACCAGTTTTTGCTTACAGGCAAATGATATTTTTTGCAGATCTTCCAATGCACCATTGTTGCTACCTTGTCATGCCGCTGCTTGTAATCAGTTTGTGCAATCTTCTTGCAACAGCTTACCAAGTGGTCCACTGTTTCTTCAGCTTCTTTGCAGAGGCGGCACTTACTGTCTGTTGCTGTCTTCTCAATTTTGACTTTGTATGCATTTGTCCTTAAGGCTTGGTCTTGTGCAGCCAGAATTAGTCCTTCGGTCTCTTTCTTCAATTTTCCTGCTCTTAGCCATTGCCAGGTTTTAGTATTATCTGCTTTCCCAGCTATTTTTTTCATGTATTGGCCATGTAGTGCTTTGTCTTCCCATGCCTCTATTCTGTTCTTCATTTGGTCTTTCTTGTAGGCCAGTTTGGTCTCTCCAGTAGTTAATAAACCTTCCTGATATACTAATTTCAGTGCATCTTCATCATTGTTCTTCAGATATTCTTCCAAAGACATTTTTTCTTCTTCAACCATCTGATGTACTTGTAGCATTCCACGCCCACCTATTTGCCTTGGTAGATAAAGTCTATCAATGTCACTGCGTGGATGAAGGGCATGATTCATTGTCATTATTTTTCTGGTCTGCCTATCCATTGCTTTAGTTCTGCTTGAGTCCAGTCCACTATTCCAGCTGTGGACCTAATGACTGGGATTGCCCAGGTGTTGATTGCCTTTATGGTATTTCCTCCATTGAGTTTGGACTTTAAGATCTTCTTCACTCTCTTGATGTATTCACTTCTAATCTTTTTCTTGACTTCAGTGTGCTTGATGTTGTCAGCTTGAAGTATACCCAAGTATTTGTAGTACTCTTCCTCATCCAGACTCTTAATGTTATTTTCGTGGGGCATCTTGATTCCTTCAGTTTTCACTATTTTTCCTTGTTTGATAGTAAGTGTGGCACATTTGTCCAAGCCAAACTCCATTACAATATCTTGGCTATATATACGGACAGTGTTGAGCAGCGATGCTATTTCAGATGATGTTTTTCCATACAGCTTCAGATCATCCATATAAAGGAGGTGGGATAGTCTGGCAGATGTTTTTGATGTTTGATAGCCATGTCCTGAGTTATTCAGTATTGTTGACAGAGGAAACAGTGCAATAACAAATAGTAATGGTGATAATGAATCTCCTTGAAATATCCCTCTCTTGATATTAACCTCTCCCAGCTTTTCACCATTGATCTGCAACTGTGTCTTCCATTGTGCCAGCGATTTTTGCACAAATTTTCTGATGTTTCTACTTACTCCTGTTATTTCTAGGCACTTGATTATCCAGTCATGTGGCAGAGAGTCAAATGCCTTTTTGTAGTCAATCCATGCCACATTCAGGTTGGTCTTCCTTCTCTTGAAGTTTTCCAAGATCATTTTGTCTATTAGGAGTTGATCTTTTGTTCCTCTGCTATTGGGGCGGTTTCCTTTCTGCTAAGGTGGAAAGAGATTGTTTTCAACTAGATGCTGTTGTACTGCATCAGCTACCACACCAGTTAGTAATTTGAAAGTTGTTGGTAAGCAGGTAATTGGCCTGTAGTTACCTGGTGTTGCCCTTTTGCTGGATTTTTCATTATTAGGTAGGTTTTCCCAGTTGTTAGCCACTTTTCAATTTCTCCTCCTTGTAGTATATTGTTGAACTGTTTGGCAATGAGTGGGTGTATAACAGTTAGATGTTTCAACCAAAACCATGCAGTTCATCTTCACCTGGTGCTAACCAATTTTTGATTTTCTTTGCTCTTTTTTCTACCATTTTTGTTGTTATTACTAGTTCTTTCATTTCAACTTCTGTTTTATTTGCATCCACCTCTTTTAACCAAGCCGCATCCTTGTTGTATTTCTTTGGGTTATCCCATATCTGCTTCCAGAACTGCACTGTTTCTTCATTGTCAGGTACTGACTGATTCCTTGCAGTTTCTCCATTGATGGATTGGTAGAAACGTTTCTGATTGGATTGAAATTGGAGGTTCTGCCTATAGTTTGCAATTCGAGCTTCATATCTACTGATTTTCCTGGCTATAGCTGTTATTTGTTGCTTTATTATTTCCAGTGCTTCCTTGATCTTCCTTGTTTCTAAGTGGTATTTCTTGATTAGGTATTCTTTGGTCTTCTTTTTCTTCAGCTTCTTTTCTTTCATCTGTTCTAGCTTGCTTGCATGTGATCTTAACTTGCTGATCTTATTTTCTAGTCTAACCTTCCATTTTTGTGGTGCACTGTATGTTTGTTTTTCTTCTTTGTTGATTTTGCATCCCAGGTATTCAGTTATAATTGCAGCTGTGCTGTACATTAGTTGGTTTGTTTCTTGCAGTGTTTATTATTATTATTATTATTATTATTATTATTATTATTATTATTATTATTATTATTTAATTTTTTTAAATTTTCACCCTACACCATAAACCAAAACAAACTTAAAATACAAAAACATAAATCTTTTCTTTTAACAGAACAGTGCTATACATTTTAACCATTCTTTACATCTTCTTTACATTTTATTTACATCAATAATTATATCTTTTTCTTTCTCTGTTCTAGCCAATTATAACATTTATTCCAAATTTCATAAAATTCTGTTGCTTCCTTGTCTTTTAATTCTAACGTAAGTTTGTTCATTTCTGCGCATTCCAAGATTTTGTACATAATCATGTCATTTGTGGGTATATTTTCAGTCTTCCAACATTGAGCATATGCTATACGAGCTGCAGTCAATATGTGTATAATGATGTGTTGGAGTTGTTTTTCAATCTTTAAATTTATTATGCCCAAAAGAAATAATTCTGGTTTAAAGTCCATTTGTATCTCAGTTATTTCCTGTATCCCATCTCTTATTCATTCCCAATAGTTTTTTGCTTTGGGGCACAGCCACCACATATAATAAAATGTTCCTTCTCTGATTTTGCATTTCCAGCACTTCGAGGACCCGTGCATTGTTATCGGGCTTGACTTGGCGCAAATTAGACTTTTCCGTGTATTTTCCCATCAGTTGTTACCTGAGTGCAATGAATAGTTTAGACAAATGGATGCAGACAAATCCACTTATCTTCCAGCAGGTAACTCCAGACACAGAATAAAGCAATCTGATTCTTTGAAAAAGATGCATTTAGGAAGCTGTCTTTCCTTGGAACAAATCTGGATTTGATGAAGAATGGAAGGAGGAGTGTGGAATTCATAACCAAGGCAACTTAAATAAAGGTAATAGAGGGATAGAATCAAGATCACGTGAAGTGTTAGTACCACATTATGCTGCTGCATAAGTGTGTAAGACCACACTTGGAATAATGCATCCAGTTTTGGTCTCCACAATAGAAAAAAGATGTTGAGACTCTAGAAAGAGTGCAGAGAAGAGCAACAAAGATGATTAGGGGACTGGAGGCTAGGACATATAAAGAACGGTTGCAGGAATTGGGTATCTCCAGTCTAAGAAAGAGAAGGACTAAGAGTGACATGATAGCTGTCTTCTAATATTTGAGAGGCTGCTACAAAGAGGAGGTCAACCTATTCTCCAAAGCACCTGAGGGCAGAACAAGAAGCAATGGATGGAAACCAATCAAGGAGAGAAGCAACCTAGAAATAAGGAGAAATTTCCTGACAGAACAATTAATCAGTGGAACAACTTACCTCCAAAAGTTGTGGGTGCTCCATCACTAGAGGTTTTTAAGAAGAAATTGGACAGTCGCTTGTCTAGAATGGCATAGGGTCTCCTGCTTGAGCAAGCAGTTGGACAAAAAGACCTACAAGGTGCCTTCCAACTTTAATTATTCCATATTCAGTAATCCGGACAATATTTCACCTCCTTTCAAAGAAAAGAAGTAGATGTTAATCAAGAAAAGGGCCCCAGTTTTGAAGACGAGGCACCATTTCTTCTGGGGGCCAAGAATAGCAGCATTCTCCCAGAGGGTCTCCAGAACTCTCCCGTTGGCCGATGGATGCTTTCCTTTCGGTACCTTGTCTTTATGAGACAACGGTGTCATTGCAAATGATCCATATCCAGTGGTGCGATTCAAATACCTGAACATCCGGTTCCCTCCATGGATGCAGGCCTGGGCTTCCGAGGCCTAGAATGGACTTCCGGAAGTGTCATCCATGCACTTCATGTGGGCCGTTCTAGGCCTGGGAGGCCTCCTCCAGGCCTCCAAGGCCTAGAACGGACTTCAAGAAATGACATCCATGCACTTCTGGTGGGCCATTCTAGGCTTGGGAGGCCTTCTCCAGGCCTCCGAGGCCTAGAACAGACTTCAAGAAGTGACATCAACGCATTTCTGGTGGGCCGTTATAGTCCTGGGAGGCCTCCACCAGGCCTAGAGTGGACTTCTGGAAGTGACATCCATGCATTGATGGGCTGATCTAGGCCTGGGAGACCTCCTCCAGGCCTCCGAGGCCTAGAACAGATTTCCAGAAGCGGCATGGGTTTAGCCAGTTCTCTGAACTCAACAAAATTTAGCTACCAGTTCTACCAAATCGGTGCAAACCAGCTGAATCCCACCACTGTCCATATCTCATTATGCTTGGAAACTAAAGCTGATATCAGTAGCCTATTGTGTAAAATAAGTTCTCTTTAGCTTGGGGAAAAAAAAATCTTTACTGGGTCAGCAATAAGCCTGAATTCTGTAGGGGTCAATCAGAGTTGTAAACCTCTGGATGGTCATGAGATGGCAGCCTTCATCTGAAGAAATGGCAGCACCTCAGAATGGGTAAAAGAATGCATCTTTACAAGGTGAGAAGCAATAACATTGCATGTAATTTAACTTGCAGATCAATAAGTGGATGCGGTTTTAATGCCATAAAACACACTGCCTTTACTTTCTTGTAGGCTTGGCTGGATGTTAATTACAAGTGATTATTTTTTATTAAGTCTTTAATTCTTGAGTATGGAGGAAGACGTTTTTCTGCCTTTAACCTAATAAATGTATGCATGCTTGCTTGCTTAAAGAGCAGATTTGTATCTTATGGCTTGGATATTATAACCGTTAACATTTTTACAACGGAAATACTTCCAGTCTTGTGGGTTATTCCGTTTTTTGGATTTTTGTTCGGTTATCTTGATTGTTGTAATTTCAGCAGTCAGTTTACTGAGAAGGCAATTTAAAGATTGTTTACGTTGGTTCTGATTCATTGGTCTTTGGTTTACCCCCGCCTGATGTTATACTGTAGTAGTATTGAATTAAGGAATCTTTTCCATAAATTTGCTACCTTTTCTGCTTTAAGTAAGGGAGGTTTTATTTCAGTTTCAACTTGGCCTGTTCTTATATTTTTACAGTTAAGGTTGAGATATTAAGTACTTTTTCTTTTTTCATTGATACATTTAGTTGCAGTTATGAAACTCAAATACTTTGGCCACCTAATGAGAAGGAAGGACTCACTGGAGAAGAGTTTAATACTGGGAAAGATTGAGGGCAATAGAAGAAGGGGATGACAGAGAATGAGGTGGCTGGATGGAGTCACTGAAGCAGTAGACTTGAGCTTAAATGGACTCCAGAAGATGGTAGAGGACAGGGAGGCCTGGAGGAACGTTGTCCATGTGGTCACGATGGGTTGGACATGACTTCGCAACTAACAACAACAACAACAACAATATTTTATGCACACTTACTTGGATTTAAATGTTAGTGAGGACTTTGTGCCTGTATTAACTATGTCTTGCATGAATCTGCAGGTCAATCTGCATTCTAACCACTGCGCCACCAGTGCTTGCAATAAAGGAGAATATTTGTACCTCAGGGTTGAAATGAGGGGTTGTTAGTGCTCTCTGAGCTTGGTTGCTTTCTTGCAGATGTTTCATAACCCAAACTAGATTACACCATGAACATCGTTCATTAGCTTTGCCTACATGCAGTGGTGGGATTCAGCCATTCACACTGGTTTGGTAGAACTGGTAGCTAATTTCTTCTGAGTTTGGAGAACCGGCTGAATGCACACTGCTTCCGGAAGTCCATTCTAGGCCTTGGCGGCCTGCAGAAGGCCTTCCAGGCCTAGAACAGCCTGCCGGAAGTGTATGGATGACACTTCCGGAAGTTCGTTCTAGGCCTTGGAGGCCTGCAGGAGGCCTTCCAGGCCTAGAACAGCCCACCCAAAGTGCATGGATGTTACTTCTGGAAGTTTGTTTTAGGCCTCGGAGGCCTGCAGGAGGCCTTCCAAGCCTAGAACAGCCTGCTGGAAGTGCATGGATGACACTTCCGGAAGTTCGTTCTAGACCTCGGAGGCCCAGGCCTGCATCCAATAAGAGAACCGGTTGTTCAGGTATTTGAATCCCACTACTGGCTAGATGTATTTGATGTTCTTGGAACATCAAGAACTTTTTGGTTGTCTTGGTGTCTTCTCTCCTGTATCTGGTAGCCAGACCAAAAATGCAAGCTTAAGACTGTAGAGAAAAATAGATAGTGCAGTCTTAGCAATGGAAACTATACAGCTGTTCAAAACGTTGTAAACTATTGGCAGATTTCCTACACATTTTTGGCATATTGCTCAGAAAACTTTGTTAGCTCAATTTCTTAGAAAGCTTCCATTTAATTAAAACAATTGCCTCTTACTGTTAATTTTTAAAGTGGCACTGGAGGAAATACAGCAGGTTTGCAAATGATTAAGGGTGACCCATGAATGAGGAAATCTCTTGGGTTACACTTTTTCATATCATTAGCTTCATGCTGATATTACATGGATTTGGAAGGAAAGAAGCGTGAAGCTCATTAGTGTAACTTGTGAAGAAAAAAAAGAACCAACGTTGAACAACTAAACTGCAACTGTTAAAAAAAAATCAGAAATAACTTTTTTGTAAAATAACTTCTACAAAGAAATATCACAGGAGAAGCACAGGCAGAGCCTGGGATGGTGGAGTCAAGAGAGGAATCAGCCTAGAGTCATTACATTCCCACAAATGGTCTGAGTCCAACCCCTCTTGAATTCTGTTGATTCCTATCAATTGACAATTTATTGCTGACTGTTAATTGACTAGATTCTTGAGTATAAGCGTGAGCGATAAATCATATTAACTGGAACCTAATATGTGTTCCTAATCCTTCATACCTGACATAGGACTGTTTGAGAGACCCAAAGGATACTTCCGTTAGCATTCATGTTCAGAAAGATGAAAATTACAGGCTTTCATTGAGCAGAATTGTGTTCTTCTGCCTGATGGCTTTGAACTCCTTCAGCATAAGATTTATATTTTTGAATATAAAATACAGCCTTCCCCATTGCCGTGTTTTATCCTCTTTTGCCAAGTTTCATAAAGCAGTGTTTACAAGGATGTGGAACTGATTGTTTTCTGGCAATAAATCGGAGTTGTTTTTAAGTGCCCGACAGATTGTATGCCTTCTTAAACCGCAGAAGATTTTAGCATTGGAGTTGTAGGTAACGGTTATGTAAGATACAGGATTATGGCATATGCTAGTTGAGTGAATTTTGCCTCCTTTCATCAATTGAAAAAATTCCTTCCTGTTTTAACATCAAGGAGCGAGGCATCTTGAAGTTTTACTTGGGTTTTTTTTTTTTTTTTGAAGGTCCATTCACCTGTGTACATATGCAGATGGTGCCTGTATGGACATTGGAGTTGTGGCCTCAGAACAGTACAGTAGTTAGTGATGTGAGTCTTTGTAAATCCATCAAGATGGATTGTGCTTATAAAGCCAGCCTCAGTTCAGAACACATCCAGAGAAATGTTAGCCCCAGTGAAGGCTGATTGCCCTCTATGGTTATTCCTAAATAATTCCACGTGGTCCAGATATTTCCTGCTGTAGCTGAATCTTCCTGTAGCTCCCCATGTTCCAGAAAGTGGAAAGGAGTTGGTTTCCACTTGTAGATGATGGAGATTTCAGAATTTTCTCGGTCAGTCCATCTTCCAGGAAACTACATTTGATGGGTCCCAGGAGGTGGTCCTTTTCTGCCTATGGAACATTCTCCTCCCCTTCACAAGTCAGATTGGTATCATCCATGTTATTATTGCAGATGTGGCTCAAAACTTGGTTGTATCACCAGGCATGGGGACAGTGGTGGGATTCAAATATGTGACCAACTGGTTCTCTGCATGGATGCCACTTCCGGAAATCCATTCTGGGCCTGAGCAACAAAAAAATTAGCTACCGGTTCTGCCGAAGTGGTGCAAACTGGCTGAATCCCACCACTGCATGAGGATCTCAGGGAATTGGAGATGTGCTTAGGTGGCTTCATTGTGGTTCATCTTAATGTGATTTGTACATTTTAGATTTGTTAGTGGGTTTTTTTGATGATGATGACTGTTTATATTTTTGTAACAATCACGTTTATGCAATTATAATTATTGTATTAATTGTGCTACGCCACCCAGAGTCACTTTTTGTGAGATGGGGACCATGTAAATGTGAGAAATAAATAAATAGCTTATTTCATTTGCTATTTTTTTTTCAATTGTTAAATGATATAGTCCTTCAAGCCATATCAAACTTTGCCAACCATTTGGAAATCTTTAATACTATTTTCTTTGTGATAATATGGAAGTGGTTGGCCAGAACCATTTTCAAGGGTATTTATTTTCAGCTTCTCAGTTTTTTTAATATGCTTATTATTTTAAGATGGTCTCCTTCCAAATATTAATCAGATCTGATCCTGCTTCGCTTTACAATGACATGGCCAAGCTTCACTGGGTGTTCGAACTGCTATGATGCCAGTTTTATAACTGTTGCTTATTTCAGCAAAATATTTTGTAGCTGAGGGTGGGAACTTGGTCCTAATGGTTGAATACATTTTTGAAATAGTTCTCTTTTGGCTCAGCTGAACTGGATTTGGATCACCTGAATCATGTGAAACTCTTTCCTTTTATTGTTGTTTCTCTTTGCCCCAGGATGTAGTTGGAAAAATAACACAATCGTGGCTATTTACTCCCTCTGTGACTTCCTCTTTTATTCATTTATGCTATTGAACAGAAAACGTCCATCCAAGTTACGTTATATGGTATTGGGGTGAGAAAGGAAATATTATTGGTGTTTTGTGATAACGCTGTAGATTCTACCTGTAGTTAGAACTCAATGTTCGAAATGGAATTGTCTCTTCTTTCTATAAGATATACAGTTGACGTTCTTGGATAAATGGAAAATGGGAATCCACTGATGGATTTAGAAGCGTAAAGGCCAAATCCATTGTATAGTCCTCTTCTGAGTAGGCTTTAGCAAACCATCCTTAAACAATTGTGTTACTTTTTAAAAGTTTCTGGTATGGAAGGAGCAACTAAGGTTAGGCTTGATTTAAGGTATCAAGGTGTCTTTATTCTACTAAATGAGCTTCATGCTTTTATTTTACAATGATAGGAGCCCTCCTATTCTACCACCTGTTCTACCACACAGTATGAACAGTAGAGTCCTTCAAGATTTTGGGTTCTAGAATCTCCTAGGACTTGAAATGGACACCTAACATTAGAACCATCGTTAAGAAGGCATAACAAAGAGTGTCTAGTTCAGTGGTTCTCAACCTTTTTAATGCCGTGACCCCCAACCGGTCGTAAGTCGAGGACTACTCAACCGGTCGTAAGTCGAGGACTACTCAACTGGTGTAGCACCGTTTGCAGAATGGGACTTTTGGCGGGCTCAGCAGGGCAGAGACAGCCTGGACAATTCCTATTGGCTTTTGAAAGCCAATAGAATTAGACTCTATTCACGAGAGTCTATTCTATTGGCTTTCAAAAGCCAATAGAATAAAAGGGAGTAGCACAGCTAAGGAAAAGGGGAAAAAAATGGTGGACTGCGTTGTTTGGCGACCCCCGTGAAATGGTCATTTGACCCCAAATGGGCTCCCGACCCACAGGTTGAGAACCACTGGTCTAGTTGTTTTGGCATGCAATTGCCCTATGCTAGCATCCTGAGGGGACATGGTGTCTTTCCCCCTATTCTAAGATATATTTAGTGGTAACAGTTTGATAACAGGAGGCTACACTCTTGAGTAACTTTCCATTGCAATTCTTGTTACGAGAAGTTGGGATTTCTCCCCCACCCCTTTGGCCAAAGAATATGCACAATACATGTGATTCTTGTTCAAGAACACATTTATACGTAGACATTTGCTTATTCTCCTGCAGATGAGGGATTTAATTAAGTAATTTGGAGGGTTTCCCAGCATCGATCCGCTGCATAAACTTTTGACCAGTTTTAGGTTTACAACTTCTATCACCCTCCATTCCTTCAAGGGAATGCCGAAGTAGACTTTTGCCTTCCCAGGATTAGCTACCATAAACTCCAGGCTTTTGTACTTATTCTTGCTCTTATTGTTATGATAGGGTCATGAGGCCTTAATGAAATGTCAGGGTTTCTAGGGCCTGCAAGAATTAAATTTGTAAACGAGACCTTGCAAGCTTTAATTTTAATTTGTTCCCCCCTCCCACCTCCGGAGAGCTGTAATAGAGAATGTAGCTTTGACATGCAATAGGGATGAGAACACTGATTTTATAAAATCCCCACCCAGTTATCCCCGCTTTCTTAAAACAATTAAAGTCCTCTGTTCATAGGATGAAATGATCTGAGCTTAGTGGATCTGCCAAGCAAGTGGGGCCAGGACCAAAAAACAACTGTGCTTTGATGGCACTTGAATTAATTTTAATTGGAAATCCGTTGGGTACAATCAATATGATTACATGTCCTTAATTCTCAATTTCTGTTATATTAATAAACTACAATTCAGAGGTGATGTTTGGAAAGTCTGGTAGAATTCTCCCAAGAATTTGGGGAACTGAGTCTTTAGGTTGCCCAGATCTGCATTATAGATTTTACTTATTTAGTTAGTGTATGGCATCTACAGAGGTTATGCCATCACTGATATACAAAGTAATAAAACACGTTATACCTACAGACACAAATATAAATGTAAATACAGCATCAACATATATCTGTGTTTGTGTGTGTGTGTATATGTGTGTTTGTGTATACACACACACACACACATATATATATATACACATATACATGTTTTCTGAGGTTTTCGCGGGTGTTTGTATGTAGATCTTTGGTTGTTTGGATTTTCTCCCGCGTCAAATTGGAAGTGTCTTGGTGACGTTTCGACGAAGTCTCATTCATCATCTTAAGGCTGGTGTTTTCGGCTTCGTGCTTCTAGGAGCAATGTGTGATCATAGCTGTGTCTTCCTTTTAACTGCCAGTGCGGGTATGAACTGATTGGATGAGAACTTGGCTGTGTTCTGATTGGATGGAGGTGTGTTCTGATTGGTTAGGAGCTTGGCTGTGCTCTAATTGGATGGGGGGGTTGGCTATGCTCTGATTGGTTGGGGGAGTGTTCTGTTTGGGTGGGGGCTTTGTTGTGCTCAGGTTAATCTGAGTTGCAGGGGGATGTGAGATGGTGAGCATTGCTTTTGTTTGGCTTCGCGTTCGTGGTCGTGCCTCATCTTCATGGTGGGTGTCAGTTTGCTTCATGTATGAATTGGAGGGGTTTAAAGTGGCTAATGATGCAGCTGTGGTCTGGCTTCTGGTTTGTGGTTGTGCCTCATCATCGGTGTGGGTTTGGGTTTGCTTTTTGCATGGATGTGTGGTGGTGACATCCTGTGTGGCTTTCGTGAGTGTGGGTCTGGTGTCATTCTTTGTGTTAGGGACTCATTTGTCAATAAGGGTGGGTTTCCAAATGGCTGGTAGGTGGGAGGTATCATCTTGTTTGTTCATGCTGTGTGGGCGTTTTTCTATCTCGATGCCTTCTCTGATTATTCTGTTATTAAAGTGTTCAGTTTTGGCGATAGTTCTGGTCTTTTTAAAGTCAATTTCATGTACTGTGATTTTAAGGTGTTGGACCAGGGAAGAAGTTGGTTCCTCTTTTTTGACTGAGTATGTTCTTCAATGCATAATATTAATAGATAATAATAATTTAGTATTAATAATTTAATATTAGTAATAGATTGCATTACTTATAAAAGTCGCCACCAAAGACCACACTTAAAAATTCTGGCTTAGTGTAATCTTGGACCCATAATAGCAGTGTTCTATTCACCTTACCCTAAGGATTTGACTGTTTTATTTTTATATTTACTTATTTATATTTTCTATTTCTAAACCACCCATCTCCCTCCCTCCCTTTTACAGTTCAGCACTCAGTCTGTGCTTTGTATTCTATAATTTTGTAAATGTGGAAACATTATGAACATTCCAGGAGTAACGGGGCAGAAATACAATAAAGAGGAATAGTTTTTTCATATAAAATTTATAGTATTCTAACATTAGCATTTCCACTTTTAAGAAATGATATCGTAGAAGGTTCTATAATATTACAGCCATCTATCTTACTGAGGGTGAGCAAAGAGAGGAATCAGTCCAGACCAAGACAGAAGTAATTTGTTAATTAAATTGAAATGTGTTCTTATTTACAAAGGGTTATGGTAAAGAATTGATGCAGTTTAGATACATGTAGTTTGTTTCTATACTAAAGGAATGTGCATGTGAATACATACAGTATGTTTAGCTGAACATAAATATCCTGTAGGCATTTATCAAGTCTCTGTTGAAATGTTTCTTAATTTTGAAGCCTTTACAGCTTTAGTCTTTTCCTTTCTTTCATATTGTTTATATAATGGCAGGGTTTGGAGGAGTGATTGCTTCCTTTAGCTAACCTTGCTAAAAATCTCCTCCTCCTCCTCCTCCTCCTCCTCCTCTTGATTCCCACCAGCTAAGAGGCTGAATTGCACGATAAATATGGAAAGGTGGGCCACCCCGTTCTTAATCCTAAGCGGGAAGAAGCACACAATTGGCCAAACTGTCTCATTTTTGCTTGTCCCAGAGGAAGGCAAGCAGGTCATCGCTTCATTGGGAAGCAGCAAAGTGGGACATTCTGTTCTTCCCTTAATTATCATGGCATGGAGAAGACCAACTTTGGTTTAGAATGATCTGCATCACTAGCGGGGACATGATAGCAATGTTCCAGAATTTGAAGGAGTGCCACAAAGAAGAGGGGGGTCACCCTGAAGGCAGGACAGGAAGCAACGGATGGAAACTAATCAAGGAGAGAAGCAACCTAGACATAAGGTGAAACTTCATGACAGTGAGAATAATTAACCAGTGGAACGGCTTGCCTCCAGAAGCTGTGGGTGCTCCAACACTGGAAGTTTTTAAGAAGACACTGGACTACCATTTGTCTGAAATGGCATAGGGTCTCCTGTTTGAGCAAGGGGTTGAACTAGAAGACCTCCAAGGTCCCTTCCAACTCTGTTATTCTTTTATTCTGTTAATTTAATTTAATTGCTTTGCCAGATGCCTATTCTCATTTGTTCAGCTTTCTTCCGACTTAAGGGCTGCAACCCTTGAAGGCTGAGTCAATTAACAAGTGCATTTGCACTCTCCTCTTTCAAAAGCCAAATGAAGGAAAAACAAAGCAAAGTTTTTTCAATGTTGAAAAAGCCTCCAGAGAAAGAAAGGGTGGGGGACTAAATGATATCATGAATTCCATCAGTTGTTGCTGCATGCAGCACGTTTCTGCTCTAAACATGCAAAAATGTATTCCCCTGTGTTCTGGAAAGAAGAGTGAACATCTAACAAAACACAATGCCTGAACTTCTACTGCAAGCTTACTAATTAGATGCTGTACATTTCTCTTTATCCAGGGTTTGAATTGGTTGAGTGCAGAAATGTACAACTTCAGCAGGTCTGAAATAATAATAATAATAACAACAACAACAACAATAATAATAATAATAATAATAATAATAATAGGCGCCTTGGGTGCAATCCCAAAACAAATGGAGCACCACTTGAACACCATTGGCATTGACAAATTTGCCATTAGTCAATTGCAAAAGGCAGCCTTACTAGGAACTGCTTCCATCCTGCGACGATATCTGTAATACCATCAAACATCCACATCTGCCTATCCCAGATCCTGGGTAAGGACTCGATAGGTACACAAAATGCCAAATCCAGTCTGAACATCTGGCTTACTGTGCGATGATGATGATGATAATAATAATAATAATAATAATAATAATAATAATAATAATAATAATAATAATAATAATGATGATGATGATGATGATGATGATGATGTTGGAAGGGACCTTGGTGGTCATCTAGTCCAAATATTAACCTCATATTTGATTCACTGTATCATTATTTAATTCTTGTTTTGGCAAGAATAACAGGACTGGAAGAGGCGAGAACTATCTTCACATTTGGAGATTAAACCAATACAAAGATGAAATACAAGATGTTGAGTCTGGAAATAGTGCAGAGAAGAGCAACAAAGATGATCAGGGGACTGGAAGCTAAAACATATGAAGAACAATTGCAGGAATTGGGTATGTCTAATTTAGTGAAAAGAAGTACGAGGGGAGACATGATAGCAGTCTTCCAATATCTCAAGGGCTGCCCCAAAGGAGAGGGAGTCAAGCTATTCTCCAAAGCACCCGAGGGCAGGACAAGAAGCAACGGATGGAAACCAACCAAACAGAGAAGCAACCTAGAACTAAGGAGGAATATTCTGACAATGAAGAACTATTACTCAGTGGAACGGCTTGTCTTCAGAAGTTGTGGCTGCCCCATCACTGGAGGTTTTCAAGAAGAGACTGGACAGCCATTTTTCTGGAATGGTATAAGATCTCCTGCTTGAGCAGGAGGTTGGACTAGAAGATATTCAACATCCTTTCCAATTCTGTTATTCCGTTATATTCAGGCACCACCATTTCATGCATCAAAAGTAAAGACTCAGAAAACAGCTTTATGACATTAAAAATGAAAGAATCCAGGTTAATTTAAACACTAGGGGTAGTGAAAACTCGTGTGCTTTAAGAACTTACAGCTGATTTTTTGAAGAGGTGCAAATGGAAAATACTGTAGTTCTGTTTTCTGAGCTCCAGAATAAATAATAACGGACAGTTTTCTGGAGAAATAAAAGAGAAGATTAAATCCTATGGAGCAAAAGAAGGATGTATTGACAGCAGAGATGAGAAATTGTTAAAACAAGAACTTTCTTTATTCCATGCATTCATTTTGCAGTACTTCTAACCCCTCCCAATCCCACGGGACATGAAAGAGAAAACAGAACAATGTCAAAACCAAAAACAAGTAATCACATAAAAGCAAAATCAAATAAAAGCCAAGACGGGCACCCACAATCAAGCGGCTGTGACCGCAGGCACACTGAAATAAAACAGTTTTTCCCTGTTTCTGGAATCGAAGCAAGGAGGAGCTGCCTGTAATGTACGTTGTGTGGTAAAGGCCGAACAGTGAGAAACAGCAAGAGACGCAACCTGGACACCAGATGGACTATAGCAGTGATGGCGAAACTTTTAGAGACCGAGTGCCCAAACTGCAACCCAAAACTCACTTAAGTATTCTTCCTTCCTTCCTTCCTTCCTTCCTTCCTTCCTTCCTTCCTTCCTTCCTTCCTTCCTTCCTTCCTTCCTTCCTTTGATCCTTCCTTCCTTCCTTCCTTCCTTCCTTCCTTCCTTCCTTCCTTCCTTCCTTCCTTCCTCTTTCTTTCTTTCCTTCCTTCCTTCCTTCCTTCCTTCCTTCCTTCCTTCCTTCCTTCCTTCCTTCCTTCCTCTTTCTTTCTTTCTTTCTTTCTTTCTTTCTTTCTTTCTTTCTTTCTTTCTTTCTTTCTTTTTTCATCTTTTTATTTTCTGTATGCCAATAAATGTCCTCCGGCTGCATTTACAGTAGGGAAATTGTTGAAAAAGTGGTTTTCAAGAGAACAATTTACAAACAATGGTTTATGGGCCACTTCTTCACCCTGTAATTGACAGTTAGCAGAATGTAGGGGATTCCGAAGGGTATAATTACATCATATTGCCTTTGCTTAGTAGATCGAATAGGCAGTTTCTTAGATAATAAAAGACAAATAAAAAAAGAACAAGAGAGAGAAAAGAATGTGCAAGAAATAAAAAAGAGTGAAAGCTAATAAATATACTGCTCAAAAAAAATAAAGGGAACACATCCTATAGGATTTCTTACAGGATGTGCTCCCTTTATTTTTTTGAGCAGTATATATACTGTTTATTCATACACTGTTACACAGAGTCCCTCTTTGAGGGAGATGGGTAGTTCAGCAATGTGAAATATAAATAAAAGCAATAATATAAATGACTTCTGATTTTCTTTTCAGCAGGTAATTACAGGTCCTATTGTTCCGTCTCCTTCTTAGATGTTATCCAAGTTCCATCAGCCCGTCATTTAATCTGCCTCATTCTTAATCTTCAAATCTACCAGTCACCATTTCACTCTTTCTTCTTTCAGCAAGAAGCCTATATAACAGTGATGGCGAACCTTTTAGAGACTGAGTGCCCAAACTGCAACACAAAACCCACTTATGCATTGTTGAGTGCTGGGTGGGTGTGGCCCATTGGGTGGGTGTGGCCCATTGGGTGGGAGTGACTGCAGTGGTAACGGCAGACTGGGTGGGACTAAAAAGTTCAATCAATGAATTCCAACTTTGCAAGATCTTTTTTTTTTTCCCCACAAGAAGTTGACTGATTGATTGAACCTTTTTTTTTTTGCACACAGCAGCGGAGGCCTAAAGCAAAAAGGTTTTATAAAACCCACTGAAGGCCTAGGATTGGGGCGATGGCATGCATGCCCATAGAGAGGGCTCTGAGTGCCACCTCTGGCACCCATGTCATAGGTTCACCACCACTGCTATATAATGTTCCAGCCTTTCAGAAATGTTTTTGTTGTTGTTGTTTCCTCAACATATTTTTCAGAGTTTCCCACACTTGTTGAGTTGTTTTTCCCTTTAGGATGTTCATCTATGGCAGTAGTTCTCAACCTTTTTAATGCCGCGACCCCCAACGGTCGTAAGTCGAGGACTACTCAACTGGTGCAGCACCCTTTGCAGAATGGGACTTTTGGCGGGCTCAGCAGGGCAGAGTGTCGTAGGTTCACCACCACTGCTATATAATGTTTCAGCCTTTCAGAAATGTTTTTGTTGTTGTTGTTGTTTCCTCTGACCAAAAGGTTGGCATTGTCACCTCAGCAAGTTGTCACAATCTATAAAGGTTTTTTCAAGTGAATGTTGGAAATGTAAATGTAAAGAAGAGACTTTTTATCATTTATGGTGGACGTATGATAAGGCAAAGAAATATTGGAGTAGGATTCATACCTTAATGCAGAAAATTCTTAAAGGGAACATAAAGAATAAACCAGAAAATTTCCTTCTGGGTCTAATGGAAAGAGAACTGGAAAAAAAATGGAACTCTGATTTTATATGTGGTGACAACAGCAAGATTGCTCTAGGTACGAAAGTAGAAGGATGCCTCAATTCCTACCATAAACGAATGGTTACAAAAACTGATTGAATGAGCAGAGATGGCCAAATTGACTGTGCTGATAAAAGAAAAGAACATAAGTACTTTTTTAAAAAATATATATTTTATTGGTTTTTTAATTTTAACAAAGAGTACTTAAGACACACCATGGTGTTTGGGTAAACAAACATCCCAAAATAAAAACATACATAAACAGCTCAACTTAGCACATTCACTGTCATCTCTCTATTTCCCTCAAATAACATAATAGATTAAATATATTCCATTTCTAGCTTCAATTTCTATTACTACTAAACCTGTTTTAAAACTTTATCAATTTACAGTTACCATAATCAAATATTGTTTTACATCAACAAATTATCACTTCACGTATCTCTTCCAAATATATTCAAACTCTTAATCTCTCTCATCCCTCTTTTATCACCAATCTCATTTATTTCTTCTTCCAATAATAACTAACTTAGTTAAAGAGAAAAAAAAAACAATGTTACATCTTAATTCATTTCAATTCATTACACAAACTTCAAAGTACTTTTGTTTCTACTTGGAAACCGCTTCTGGACTTTGTGCTTGAGGTGGAAAAAAACCTGATATTATGATTTTGGGTTTTACTGATTAGACGGATTTGCCGATACAGAAATGGCTTGTGCATACCACTATAGAAATGTACAATGCTGAGATTTGATTTTAATGTCTGATTTTACTGCAATGGAGAAGAGTTGGAAGTCAATGCCTTTTGTTTCTTTCCCTCCCTTTTTTTGTTTTCCCTTTCTCTACTGTCATCCCTTACTATTCGCTTTTGTATTTTCACATTTCATGTTATAAATGAGTAAAACTAATTTTTTAAAAAAGGAAGTTGTCAGGTCACAATCTATTCTTCCATTCTGGAAATTACATTACTCTTCCACCATTGGGCGCACAACAATCCTGCAGAATTTTCTATCAACAAAATCCATCTCCCATGTCTCTTTTCTACATCATTGTCCTTAAGTCTCAAAAGAAAAGTGGTTTCTTCACAGTATTAAGCTTTAAAATCCTTTGCATCATCGTGCGAATTTGTATCCAACATTTCTTAGCTTTGTCTCACAAGTCCACCATGCACGGTAAAATGTCCCCTAATGTTTGGAGAGATCCCTGCAGTTTTCTTGGCCGGATTTCAGAAGTGGTTTGCCATTACCTTCTTCCCAGGGCTGATGGTAAGTGACTGGCCCAAGGTCACCCAGCTGGCTTTGTGCTCAAGATGGAATTAGAACTCACTGCCTCCTGGTGTCTATCTTCTGTCTTCACCAGTACACCAAACTCTCAAGCTAAAAGAATTTACTTTACTCTTAGTCTATTTATTCAGCACTGACTCTTTTTAAAAAATGAAACTGGCTCTGATTTTACCAATAATGTCACTCAGGGTTAAAATCAGAGGTGGTTCTCCTATGCTAGAAATGTAAAACAGCATTAGTTCGTACTACCATATGTGGTGGAATGCCCAAAGACTCATGAGTATTGGAACAGGACATGAAACTGGTTGAGGGATATATTAACACTGGACTTAGAGTTAAACCTGAATTCTTCTTGTTGGGAATAACGACAGAAAAATACGACAAGGGAACAATCTACCTGCTGCTACACATCCTGATTGCAGCTAGGCTTGCTTTAGCGCAAAAATGGAAGAGCAAGGAAATTCCCATAGAGGAAGAGTTTATACATAAAATATTAGCATGTGCGGAAATGGACAGGCTCACAATGATATTAAAAGACAAATGTGGATCAGTTTATTATGAAACCTGGGATAAATTTTACCGATGGAGGAATTTGAAGAGGACGGTCGGGATTAAAGATGAATGTTAAGATAGAAATATATGTTATTTTAGAACAAGTATTGTATATAAAACTTAGATGTATATGTAGAGATGAAGAATTGATTGTAAAAAGTGGAATAATCTGATAAGAATGTATATACTGGAATGTCACGTTAAATCCAATGTTTGTTTGTTTTTAACTGTATTATAAATAAAATTTTGTAAAAAAATAATCAGAGGTGATTCTGATTTTCTAATGTATCTGAGCTAATTTATGCTGTTTCAGGCAAATTTGGCATATGGAAAGGAATGAAGATCAGAGGGTTCTAGTCATTGCTGCCTATCTGATTCGTATATTGTAGACAACCTTAGTTATTCCCTCTGTTTTATCCCATTGAATTCTATGGTGGATTATTTTACATTCCTATTAGAGATGCAACTGGGTGGACCACCAAACAAGGTTTGGGTTAACTAGTCTGATATCATAGATGATTAAATCTAATCAATAAAAAGATATTGGTAAAGGTTTCCCCTGTCCAGTCATATCCGACTCTAGGGTAGTGCCGATCTCTGTTTCTTGGCTGAGGGAGCAGCATTGTCCGAAATCCTTTTCCATGATCACGTGGCCAGCATGGCTATATGCCAAAGGCACACAGAACGCTGCTACCTTCCCACCAAAGTAATACCTATTAATCTACTCGCATCCGCATGATTTCTTGTTTTTCTTTTTCAGTGGTATTGTGCTAGACTGGGCTTTTATGATAACATTTTTCAGAGTTTCCCACACTTGTTGAGTTGTTTTTCCCTTTAGGATGGTCATCTATGGCAGTACTTCTCAACCTTTTTAATGCCGCGACCCCCAACCAGTCGTAAGTTGAGGATTACTCAACCAGTCGTAAGTCGAGGACTACTCAACTGGTGCAGCACCGTTTGCAGAATGGGACTTTTGGCGGGCTCAGCAGGGCAGAGACAGCCTGGACAATTCCTATTGGCTTTGAAAGCCAATAGAATTAGACTCTATTCAAGAGAGTCTATTCTATTGGCTTTCAAAAGCCAATAGAATAAAAGGGAGTAGCACAGCTAAGGAAAAGGGGGAAAAAATGGCGGACTGCGTTGTTTGGCGACCCCCGTGAAATGGTCGTTCGACCCCAAATGGGGTCCTGACCCACAGGTTGAGAACCACTGATCTATGGAATCTTTCTTAGGCTCTTTCTGAGTTTATTAAAATCAGCTCCTTTAAAGTTTAAGACACTGGTCAGATTGTCTTCTGTTGCTTGTGTTTGCATTATATTGAATTCCAATATGATGTGGTCACTCTCGCCCAAGGTTCTGACAAGTTCAACTATCACTTCTTCTCTATTAGTAAGAATTAGGTCCAGTATAGCTTTTCCTCTTGTTCCCTCCCTTACCTAACTTTCGAACTAGTTGGTGGGCAGGAGCTGAGGCAAGTAATGGGAGCTCACTCCATCACACAGCACTCAATAAAATTAGGCGCAATTTCTATCAACAATAAATCCTAAGTTATAGAGAGGAAAAAAAACCCTCTATTTTGTTCACTATTTAACTCTAGACAGTCGTTGGGATGCTTCGGGATGCCTGCTGATTGTTTGGATTGTGTTATTGTGTGACACATGGCGTGTATTCCTATGGAAATGAGGCTATTTAAAAACAAGGGACGTCACTGATGTATCATCGGCTGAAGCATTCTTCTGAGAAATTTTCCAATCTGGTTTACAATCTGAGTAGGAGACAGGAAGGATATTGTTTGCTCTAATAAACAGGGTGTATTCAGAGCTTCCGAGATAATCACAGAAGCTAAATATTGGATTTGTGAGACATGCTGTTATTCCACGTACGTCATGACTTGGTCTCCAAAGAAGAAAGGCCCAAATCAAGCTTAAAATAAAACACAGACTTAATGGCTTAATTTAAAAAAAGTCCTGACTCTGAGAACTGTTTTCTTCTTCTCCTTCTTCTTTTTTTTTAGTCCAAACATTTATTTAGCTAAGTGGGTTTAAATTACAACTGTGAATCTGACCATGAAAAGGTAGGAATGATGCTGCTGAACTTTTGAGAATAATGGTAACACTGCACCGGAGTATCTGGTGCTTTGATCCTCCTCAAGCAAACAGACTTACTTTGATAAAATGAGTAATTTGAGCATTGGAGTAAAGCTTTTGGACAATGACCAGGATCTGCCAAGGTCAGCATCACAGAAGCTCACTTACTGACTTGGTGAGCCTCTTTCAGCCATCTGTATCTCACAGGGGTTGTAGCGGAATAACAGAGTTAGTTGGAAAAGAACCTGGAGGTGTGAAAGGTATAATTATTATGATCGTGGTTTGTTATATATCAACCAGTTGTTTACACTGGATTTGGCATTTTTGCCCACCCATCAAGTCCTTCCCAAGGATAGGCAGATATGGATGTTTGGTGGTGTTGGATGTATCAATCAGAATAGAGCTGGAAGGGACCTTGGAGGTCATCTAGTCCAACCTCCTGCTCAGGCAGGAGACCCTATATCATTTCAGACAAATGGCTGTCCAGTCTCTTCTTTAAAATCTTCAGTAATGGAGTACCAACAACTTTTGGAGGCAAGCTGTTCTACTAATTAATTGTTCTCACTGTCAGGAAAGTTTTCTTTAGTTCTAGGTTGCTTCTCTCCTCGATTAGTTTTCATCCGTTGCTTCTTGTCTTGCCCTCAGATGCTTTGGAGAATAAGTGGACCCCCTCTTCTTTGTGGCAGCCCCTCAAATATTGGAGCACTGCTATCATGTCACCCCTAGTCCTTCTTTTCTCTAGACTAGCCATTACCCAGTCCTTGCAATGGTTCTTCATATGTTTTAGCCTCCAGGCCTTTGATCATCTTAAGTTGCTCTTCTCCACACTCTTTCCAGAGTCTCAACATCTGGCGCTATCTAACAAAATGAAATTCAATGGTGAAAAAAGTAAGGTTTTACATTTAAGAAAGAAAAACCAAATGTACAGGTATAGTATATGGGTACTTTGCTCAATAGTAGTAACTGTGAGAGGGATCTCAGAGTCCTAGTGGACAATCACTTAGATATGAGCCAGCCGTGTGCTGCAGCTGCCAAAAAAGCCAAGACAGTGCTGGGCTGCATTAACAGAGGGATAGAATCAAGATCACGTGAAGTGTTAATACCACTTTACAAGGCCTTGGTAAGGCCACACTTGGAATCCTGCATCCAGTTTTAGTCACCACGATGTAAAAAAGATGTTGAGACTCTAGAAAGAGTACAGAGAAGAGCAACAAAGATGATTAGGGGACTGGAGGCTAAAACATATAAGGAACGGTTGCTGGAATTGGGTATGTCTAGTTTAACGAAGAGAAGGATGAGGGGGGACAGGATAGCTGTCTTCCAATACCTCAGGGGCTGCCCCAAAGAAGAGGGAGTCAAGCTATTCTCCAAAGCACCTGAAGGCAGGACAAGAAGCAACAGATGGAAACTAATCAAGGAGAGAAGCAACCTAGAACTAAGGAAAAACTTCCTGACAGTTAAAACAATTAACCAAAGGAACAACCTGCCTCCAGAACTTGTGAATGCTCCAACACTGGAAATTTTTAAGAAGATACTGGACAGCCGTTTGTCCAAAATGGTATAGGGTTTCTTGCCTGAGCAGGGGGTTGGACTCGATGACCTCCAAGGTCCCTTCCAGCTTTATTATTATTATTATCTTTTTTATAATATGGTGACCACAAATGGATGCAGTATGCTAACTGGTGTGTGTGTGTGTGTGTGTGTGTGTGTGTGTGTGTTGATTCTAAAATTGGAGGAAGTGCTGGATATGCTATTTTGGAAGAAAGTCAGAGGATGAATTTCACAAATGACAATTGTTAAATTGTCCTCAGCCAGAATAAAAATAGCTGTTTGTCATATTCAGATAACCTCTTTTTTCATGCAGATCAAAGGATGTTATTGCTTAAAAATCCCCGCAACAGACTGAACTCCTGCTTAGATCACATGGTGGTCTGGAGGCTTCCTACGAGAGATTTGGAAATGTAGAAAGCACAAAATAGCCTTGGTGATTTGGGAACGTTCTTCTGTAAACTTCAATTACATCTCTATTTTCCATTTGTCTGTAAATAAACAAGGGATTTTTTTTTTAAAGGACTGTGTCTGTCTACATATATTTGGGATGTGTTAAATCAAATCAGTGCCTGAAAGTCCAGGATAAAGCTAGAATTGAAATTAATGGGTACTGTAAGTTATGACAGACTGAAAATTTATTGCTATTGTTATTGAGCGCCAAATCCCTAGAAAGGCATGTTGATCTGAGGCATCACGCGAGGCTTAGACAATTTATAAATAAAATGTAATTTAAGATTTCACAAAGATGCGTTAGTTCAAGCAATATGCCTCTTATATAATTTTCTCCAATTCTTCTTTAAAATGTTGCTTCCATAAAAAACACACACACAGAGAGACATTCCCGAGTTACAGTCTGGCCTGATACCTCGGCAGTAGTAATGAGATATTTTGTAATTTTTGTGTGTGTTTTGTATACTTCTGCATGACTTCAAAGATTGTCAAATCTCCAACCTAATATATAAGTTCCTGGGAACTTGATTCTATTTATATACTACATGGTCTCTCTAGCTGCTCAAGGCAATAATCATCCTTATCCTTCTCTTATTTTATTTTCAGAATTTATCTTGGCACTATCTTGGGAAGCGTATTCCTCTGAAGAATTATGATTGTCCAAATCTATCTGATACATGTTACTGAGTGAAGATTTGGCCATGGAACTTTTTAACTGCCAACCAACGTTTTAAGTTTGAAACTATGCTAGCATTCAGCCTCCTAAAATATTTCTCTGATTCCTGAATCTCCTTAGTAACCCACTTCTCTTACAGCACTATTAACGTTACATTCAGTTCACAGTATTTTTTTTTTGAAGTTCCTCTCCTGCTTGCCAGATTAATAACTTCCTTCCTTCAACTGCTTCTATTTAAACATTAAGCATTAGCCACCGTTTCTTCCTTCTGAATACAGACCCTTAAGCTCTCCATGAGGTACCAGACACCCCCCCCCCCTCACAAAAGTACTATTTACCATGGAATATCATTTGGACATTCAGGTGAAACCTAAAATGGACAGTAATTGGAAGGGCAATCTGAAAAATTAAAAGGAAGCATTTTCGACACAATAAACCTGCAGAATTCATTAACCTACAAGACTGGGTGAGGATCACTAAGGTGGCTTAGATGAATTGATGGAGGACAGATCAACCAAGGCCTATTAGCCTTGAAGATTGGTGTTACCTTCAGATTGCTTCCAGTTATAAATTTCAGGAGAACAAAAGTTGAGAGGTTTGTCTCCAAAATGATGTAGGGTTCCTGCCTGAGCAGGGGGTTGGACTCGATGACCACTTTTTTACAATGAGAAGGAGGACACACATAAATTGAAGAAAAAAAAATATCGTAAATAAAAGAAACATTTTATTCATTGCAACAATAATACAGAATACACTATAATAGGATTAAATAGATAATGAATTAATAAAAAGTGAATTATTGTGCTCACCTGTGTATGATTGAAATTGAGAAAGAAGTGAGTCTAATGCGTGCGTGTGTGCCGTGTCGTGTTTTGATAAGAAGTAAACAAAGCCACTTGTGTGTGGCGCGCTCTTGTGCGCGGCGCACTCTCTCAAAACAATTCTCCTGTGCGGAGTGCATGCATCTCATAATTGCGTCTCGCTGCACTGTACTGAGCCTTGACGAATCGTCATGTCAAATACAAATACGTCACATCACACAGAACGGATCGTATCGGCATCGATCGAATACGGAGATTTACAGATTAGTCTTCAAATATCAAAAAGGAGGACATGTAGGAGGACACTTTTCGAGGGAGGACAGAACTTACAAAAGGAGGTCACCTTACTATATGTTAAAGGTCACCTTACTATATGTTGTGATCTAGGAAGTGTTTCCTATTCCTGCTTGTAAAACAGGCCTTTTTCTACATCTGATTTCTCTATTGATATTGAAAGAACGAAAAAAAATGGAGCCTTAAGAAATACCTTTTAAATAATTCAGGAAACTGGACAACCAATCGTAACATCTGTGCATGTTTTTAAAATGTTGCAGTTGTCGTTTGGAAATGAAGCATCTGCTTTGTGTGTGCACATTTGAGTCTCCACCCGGTAGGGTGGAGTGTTCTTGTTATAAAATCCTTGCAAGATTTTGTATTATAAAACCAATCTTTTAGAATGTTTACAGCTAACAGGGGGGAAAATATGCAATTTTGAATGAAACAATCCATCAAATTCTGCCCCACACTAATGGTGCACAAAGTTAACACAAAATCTCTTTTAGTTATCCAAGAGGTGAAATGTCTTGGTTTCATGGTGTTTGCAAGAAGTGATCACTGCCATTATTTATTTTATAACTCTGAGTTATAAATTAGCATGATCTTTGACCCATCACAGATTGAGTGACTTGTATTGTTTCATTACAATACTGTCAATTTTATATATTATGCTTGGTAATGGGTTTTTTTTAAAGCTTGCTTCTTTAGGCTTTGCTTTGATTTCAGTTCATTACCCAACTTTTTAAATTCTATGAAAATAAATATGGGTGAACAGATGTGGAACTGTAGGTTATGCAAGGAAAATAGGAAGAGGTGCCTTGATATTATTATTCCTCGCAAATGATTCCATGAAATGTCAATCCTTTGATAACAATACGCCTCAAACATTTGCTCTTCATTCAGTTTAGAATTTCTCCAAATGTGATTAGAATTTTCAACTCTATGTAATCCATGTAATGACTAAACAGCAGCAAAAAAAGATGCAGAACCCTCTACTCAGTGGTTCTTTTGAGTGACATATCCCAGATTTGGTACGTCTAGCTTGATTCAAGTTTCATCAACCAGGATGAGGAAATCTTGGGGATCAGCTGTCTATTTTAACACTGAGAATCTTTACAGGTGTTGTCTCAACTCTGCCATTGGGAGTTTGGTCTAGTCACAAAATGGCTGCCACAGTAGGCATAACCAATCACAAAATGGCTGCCACAGTAGACATGACCAATCACAAATACATGCCTTTCCTGAAAAACATACTAGATGTCCCTCACCTGTCTTTTTTCTGGTGAGCATTGGCGTGTAGTCTTTATGCCAAATTCCCATTTATAGTTCACCATATTATTTTAATGACATCATTACATTTTACAGAAAAATAAAATCAGGTCGAATCAATATTCAATGTTCATTTAATTGCATGCCAAGGAAGAAAATGACCTTTTCCTAAACCTTCTATTTTAGACAACTTTTTTTTTTAATCCTGCAGACCAACATGCATAGATGTAAGGTTAAGCATGTGCGAAAATTATACAGACAAGTTATAGAATGAAGCACCCATCCTTTGACTGGATTTGGCAATCAATTTCCCTTGTGAACCTTAGACTTTTTAGGTGCACTCCTTGGCCTTCTGTGAAAGTTTTGCAGATCAGATCCAATAGCCCCTCAGATGGAGAAGACCAGCCTAGAAATAAGGAGAAATTTCCTGACAACAGCAATAGCAAGAGCACTTAGACTTATATACAACTTCAGAATGCTTTACAGCCCCCTCTAAGTGGTTTACAGAGCATACGGCCCCCAGCAATCTGGTTCCTCATCTTACTGACCTCAGAAGGAATGGAAGGCTGAGTCAACCTTGAGCCAATGAGAATCGAACCCCTGGCAGTCGGCAGAATTAGCCTGCGATACTGCACCATCATTTGTCTGAAACAGCATAAGGTTTCCTGATTGAGCAGGGAGTTGGACTAGAACAGTGGTTCTTAACCTGGGTGATATTGCCCCCCCAGGGGGCAATTTCATTTTTCAGGGGGGCAATGGAACGAAAAGAAGCAACAGGGGGGCAAAGGAACAAAAAGGGGGCGATATGGGGGTGATGGAGCGAGATGTTTTGGGGACTTTTTCGTACAGTGAATGGCTGTATATCTGTCGTACAAAAACATCAGATTGCTCGCTATTAGTGGATTGAATTGTGTTTTCAAATGTTCCTCCAGCTAGCTTCAGTACAGAATGCCGTACATATGTGAATACGCATTGCTTATCTTCATGCGCATTGCGCAGCAGCCTCTACCCATACAGTGGCACGCCATTGGCCAGAATATGGGAGATATGGGAAAAAGACTGGAAATAAATTATTTGCATCGATATGTCCTGATGACAATTTTAAAGAAAACAAAAAAGTTGTTTGCATAAATTGAAGAATTATTTCCTATGATTGAGACATTATGTTGGGGGAGGGGGCAATGACAACTTCCTCATTTGCTCAAGGGGGCGATTCGTTCAAAAAGGTTAAGAACCACTGGACTAGATGACCTCCAAAGTCCCTTCCAACTCTGTTACTCTGTTTATTTCCTGAATTCAGCCTCAGTGGCTTCTTTGAATCATCTTTAACTTCTCTGATCTGCTGATATTCGAGTAGACATAAATTGGATACGGCAGACTCTTGTCACTCCATTGTGATGCTCTCCAGCCATGGAGTTCTTTGATCTGCCTCTTATCAAACAATCAGAAGGATCTAATTCAACCACCAGGCCTAAATTTGACAGTCAATTCCATTGTTCTGCTTTTCTATCTTGTATTTAGGACTGTCGGTCCTCTGTTTAAATAAGTTTCAAAAACAGACTGTGTCACTGACTATGTTTGGATGAGTTCAGTTCCAGGATAATTAGAAAAATGTTGGCCAGCGTTTTGTGTAAGACATTTATGTGACTTTTAAAAATAGGGTTCTGTGAGCACACCAGACATGTAATCACTGATGTACAAATTTAGTTCAAACAAAACATTCACAAATTGTATATACATACATATATGCATCTATACATACACACACACACACACAATACAATATAGGGGATAATATATTAAAGCAGTGGTTCTCAACCTTTTTAATGCCACGACCCCCCAACCGATTGTAAGTCGAGGACTACTCAACCGGTCGTAAGTCGAGGACTAATCAACTCGTGCAGCACCATTTGCAGAATGGGACTTTTGGCGGGCTCAGCAGGGCAGAGACAGCCTGGACAATTCCTATTGGCTTTTGAAAGCCAATAGAATTAGACTCTATTCAAGAGAGTCTATTCTATTGGCTTTCAAAAGCCAATAGAATAAAAGGGAGGAGCACAGCTAAGGAAAAGGGGGGAAAAATGGCGGAGTGCGTTGTTTGGCGACCCCCGTGAAATGGTTGTTCGACTCCAAATGGGGCCCCAACCCACAGGTTGAGAACCACTGTATTAAATTAAGATAAAACCATGATAAAATCACCATAATATGGAGCCATAGATTTGCAATGGGATAGATGTTATCATCTGATACCTAAGGAAGCTGACCATCTAACTCAGGGGTCCCCAACCCCCGGTCCGTGGACCAGTATTGGTCCATGGCATGTCAGCAATCGGTCCGCACAAATAAGCAAAGCCCTATCCATGAGAAGCAGGCAGCACACAAAACCACACACTCACCAGTCCACGGAAAAACCTTTCTCCACCGAACCGGTCCCTGGTGCCCCAAAAG
This sequence comes from Crotalus tigris, assembly GCF_016545835.1. Classification (NCBI taxonomy): domain Eukaryota; kingdom Metazoa; phylum Chordata; class Lepidosauria; order Squamata; family Viperidae; genus Crotalus; species Crotalus tigris. The sequence continues at coordinate 1,116,487 of NW_024097056.1, forward strand.
TTGGGGACCTCTGATCTAACTGTGTGTGGCTGTGGTGAGATCATCCCAGGTGTCTTGATATTTTCTGAGACATTCTAGAACTACTTTGAATGGTCTGTAGATGTGGTTTATCTCTGTGCGCCTCTTGATGGCTGATTTGCCTGAGTTTCAGGCTTCTAGGAATTCTCTAGCATCTTGGGACTTGACTTGGTCTAAGATGCTCATGGAGCACATCCGTGAATACCAGCTAGCAGTCAGAAGACATGATGAACACTCCTTAATTTCATCACACATGGTCAGGCTTCACCCTAGTTTCAACTCGGAAATGTCCTAGACCAGTGGTTCTCAACCTGTGGGTCGGGACCCCATTTGGGGTCGAACGACCATTTCATGGGGGTCGCCAAACAATGCAGTCTGCCATTTTTCCCCCTTTTCCTTAGCTGTGCTACTCCCTTTTATTCTATTGGCTTTTGAAAGCCAATAGAATAGACTCTCTTGAATAGAATCTAATTCTATTGGCTTTCACATGCCAATAGGAATTGTCCAGGCTGTCTCTGCCCTACTGAGCCCGCCAAAAGTCCGACTTATGACCGGTTAAGTAGTCCTCAACTTACGACCGGTTGGGGGTCGCGGCATTAAAAAGGTTGAGAACCACTGTCCTAGACCAACCCTGAGCTAAAAATATTCTCTTCTATCGGTACCTCCTTTGTGTGCCCATATTAAAAATAAAAGTCAAAATCTTGCTTCCATCTATTTAATTCTGAACTGTGCTAGATAATTATAGTTTTGGCTAGACAAACCATTTAAGAACCATTTGAAAATCCAGTTCCTTTAATTTCCCTTATTATCTTGCTCTGTTATATGCTTTGGATTTTATTGCTACAGACTTGATTAACTCTTTTCTTAGGTTGTATTTTGGTAGCTACCAATCACATTCTGGGCAATATAATGTTTTTATTATTATTTCACTGCAAAGGGTTTCATTCTACTATAAGAGAGGTTTTTTATGTTATTATTGCTGCCTAATAATAATAATAAGAAGAAGGAGGAGGAGGAGGAGGAGGAGGAGGAGAAGAAGAAGAAGAAGAAGAAGAAGAAGAAGAAGAAGAAGAAGAAGAAGAAGAAGAAGAAGAAGAAGGAAGAAGAAGAAGAATAAGAAGAAGAAGAAGAAGAAGAAGAAGAAGAAGAAGAAGAAGAAGAAGAAGAAGAAGAAGAAGAAGAAGAAGAAGAAGAAGAAGAAGAAGAAGAAGTGAGTGATTATATGCCAGCTGGACTTTTCAGCATGCTAACCCACAATCCATCCATCTGTATTAATATATATTGTATATAAACTGCATATATTTCTTATCTCCAGCCTTAATTGCTCCTGTTTCTCCTGAAAGACCCCACTGATAAATAAAATTACAGCTTATGAGAAGCCTGACAGATTTTCCTGATCTCTGTATAAAGACTTTCTCCACAGTTCTGTCCTAACATGATTGAAAATGGATTGGCAGGAGTAAGAGATTAGCTGCGTTGGTGAAAGTGAAGAGGGATAAAAGAATTGAATTTTCAAATGCTTTATATTCTAGGAAAGATTTCCCCAATTCAATTATATTATTTTGCTAGCCCCAAACTGTTATATATCTCCACTGAATTCCCTGAATTTCTAATGATTTATTCTCTATTCCAAATATTTAGTAATGTTGAAGGAAAACTCTTCATCATGGTTCAGTCCAAGCCGGGAATAAACAATATGGAAAGAAGGTTGCAGTTTATTGAAGAGGAGAGCCAGACAGAAAGATAGCTCTGGAAGAAAAGAGAGCGAGAGCACTTGTAGGGAGTGGGTTTTTATACCCTCTAGGGCTCTTGAGGTTGTTTCCTGTTCCTGTTTGAGGCTTTATATTTCCTGTGTCATATATTTTTACCTATGTCCCTTTGGCATCTGTGGGTTAATCCTATTATGTCCTGTCTTAGAGTTGGGTGGGGTATGTAGATTTTAGGTGTCTTTGTCTTCTTAATCTTCTAGCCTTCTTGGATGAGAAGTGAAATGTCTTCAAGGAAAAACAAAGAAAGTCCAGTTGCCTTTTGAAAAAGCACCTTTGAAATAATTATTGATGGTTTTGTTGTTCTCTGTTTTGTGCCAGTTTCTGTTTTTGAGAGGTCCTTGGTGTTCTCTGAGTTTGCTTGTTGCCTTGCAGATGTTTCATAACCCAAACTAGGTAACATCACCAGAGCTAAGTGACTAGCACTAGCAATTGCTAGCACTGATGATGTTACCTAGTTGGATCATGAAACATCTGCAAGGAAACAAGCAAACTCGGAGAGAACCAAGGACCCCACACAGTCATCTCCTTCTCCTTCTCCTTCTCCTTCTCCTTCTCCTTCTCCTTCTCCTTCTCCTTCTCCTTCTCCTTCTCCTTCTCCTCCATTCCACAAACCCCCCTCCCTGCTAGCACTGATGATGTTAACTAGTTTGGTCATGAAACATCTGCAAGAAAATCACCAAGCTCAGAGAGCACCAAGGACCCCAGAACTGTTGTTGTCGTCGTCGTCCTCCTCCTCCTCCTCCTCCTCCTGCTCCTTCCTCCATTCCACAAACCTCACTTCCTTCTAGCACTGATGATGTTACCTAGTTGGATCATGAAACGTCTGCAAGGAAACAACCAAGCTCAGAGAGCACCAAGGACCCCACACAGTCATCTCCTTCTCCTTCTCCTTCTCCTTCTCCTTCTCCTCCATTCCACAAACCCCCCTCCCTTTTAGCACTGATGATGTTAACTAGTTTGGTCATGAAACGTCTGCAAGAAAATGACCAAGCTCAGAGAGCACCAAAGACCCCAGAACTGTTGTTGTTGTTGTCCTCCTCTTCCTCTATCACCTCCTCCTCCTCCCCCTCCTGCTCCTCCCTTCATTCCACAAACCCCACTTCCTTCTAGCACTGATGATGTTACCTAGTTGGATCATGAAACATCTGCAAGGAAACAACCAAGTTCAGAGAGCACCAAGGAACCCTCACTTCAACTCTGAGCTACACACTTTTTAAGTTTTAAAAAGTTGCATCTACAGAAGAACTATTTAATTATGATGTATCGCAAGCAGGAGACATTTCTGTCTGTTGAAGTGTAGAAGTAGAATTCATTTGCACCTTTCAGAAATGATTGTGCACTACGATAGGAAAATGTGACTACATTACTGAAGTGAGGAACAGGAAAACACAGCGCAAGTTCATACTTGCAGATCACAAAACAAGAAGAAAAAATAGATGTCCGTTACGAATGATACCCGTTTTGAGCAATATTTATATCCGCTCTGATTTCTATGTGCCGTTGCACATTTAGAAATGCTACAGTTCATACTGTTGGAATGTAGCAAGAAAAACTCTCTATGGAGCTTTTAATCTTTAAATCAAATTGGAAAACTTTCAACATCTTTTTGCAACTTTTCCCGGTTTGCAAAGAGGGTCAGTCTTTAATGCTGAATAAATTCCTAAAGCAAATGTAATAATTTTCCAAGGCCGTTTCATAAGGAGTTTTGCAATTCGATATTTTCCTGTGTCAAAAATATCAAAACATTATTAGGGGATGAGAAATCAAAGGAGATTGTTCCTATGATCAAAAGCTATATTAGTAAGAAAATACCAATAGCAACTTCTTCTCTAATTTTGTCATGTGTTTTTCCAGCATAATAGGGCAGTGTTAGGTAAGGAAATTGGCTAGCTAGTTCTGCTGATTTATTCATTTTTTTAAAAAAAAACCTGGAATGCGTTCAAAACCACTGACACTTGGCAGGATGGAACTAAGTGTTCACAACATAATTAAGGGTATTTAAACCTTACTGGGATAATTATGGAGACTTATGAAAGGAATAACAAGTTCTTACATATAGCAACAGAATACTTAAATGCAAAACAGAATAAGAAAGGTCTTAAATCAAAATCCTAAACCAAGGCTTATGAACTGCACCAGAATAAGGGTGTGTTTGGATTCTTGACAGATGTGAAATACAAGAATAGGAGAGTGTCTCTGACAGGATAGAGCCATTTCTTCCAACTATCTTTGGAGATGTCCTTCCAGAAGGGAGAAGACTAGGAATGAGTGAAAGTAAAATAATAATAATAATAAACCTCACTCCCAGGATTCCTTCTGGGAAAGTAAGGCAGCTTATTCTGACAGATATAAAGACATTGAGCTCTTCAAACTGCTGATCTTAAGAAACTTGAATCTATTACCTCTGCTTGTGAATCTATTACCTCAGGTAATAAAGGGAAAGCTTTATAACCTAGTTAGGAAAGCTCTTTCTTTGTGCTAAGTCAGGGGTCTTCAACCTTGGCTCTTTTATGACTTGTGGACTTCAACTCCCAGAATTCCTCAGCCAGGCTGAGGAATTCTGGGAGTTGAAGTCCACAAGTCATAAAAGGGCCAAGTCTGAAGACCCCTGTGCTAAGTGGCATGCTCATTTATGCAGCGAACATGGTTTGAAGGCTCCAATTTTGAAGGAATCTCTTAAATCTCTCCATTGACATGACGATAAAAAAAGGGATTCTCAACAGATACTGTAACCAAGAGAAGTCACCAACAGAAGAGAATATTTGTAGCTCAGAGTTAATTGGGGGTGGGGGTTGTGGGGTGGGGGTCTCTGAGCTTTTCTTGCAGATATTTCATTAGCAAACTAGGAAGTGGATTTTGTTCTCAGTTGATATTCTAGGGGCTTAAGTGACTTGATAAGTCAGAAGATCAGTCAGAAGGCGTTGTGTCCTTCAGCCATTTTAAGAACCTCAGAATGTGACTGAAGCAGAGCACAAAGAAACTGAAGGCAGAATAAGAAGCAACGGATGGGAACTAATCAAAGAGAGAAGCAACCTAGAACTGAGGAGAAATTTCTTAACAGTTAGAACAATTAACCAGTGGAACAACCTGCCTCCAGAAGCTGTGAATGCTCCAACACTGGAAGTTTTTAAGAAGAAACTGGACAGGCATTTGTCCGAAATGGTATAGGGTCTCCTGCCTGAGCAGGGGGTTGGACTAGATGACCTCCAAGGTCCCTTCCAACTCTGTTATTCTGTAAATGATTGGCAGGGGTGTGCTTTGAATGAAAACCAGGCTGATTGGGATAGAAAGAGCAGCTCTTTCCATTTGTTTCAGACTGTTCCTAGTGACTTGGGAACATTTCCTACTCCGTGGAAATCAATGGAAAATCCAGACGCTGAGTTTCAAGCTCCAGATCGAATAATGAGGCTTTCAAACCAGTCAACAGGTAAGCTGCCTGTTTTAAGAATCGTTAAACCGTGTTCGTGTTCCGAACCAAAATCTTACCGACTGTGTGCTGGATTAGTTGCCAGGTGACAATTCTGTTGTTTTACTACAAGTCCACAGGGAGCTGTGTAAATCTGGAAAAGCTATAGACTATTTTTCAAAGAGCCAAAGGCCTGAACAATTGTTGGTTAGCCTGTAAAAGCAGAAAACTCTTTAGGAAGTGAGCATCTCCATAGCTCCCTTGATATATGGAGATGTTCACTTCCTAAAGAGGCCCCCATCAGCAAGCTGGACAAGGCTTCCAAGTAAACCGAAAAAAAGTCTAGCAGCTTCCTTATAAACCTTATGAAACCTGGAATAACTGTGAGTGTGCTCAGGGTATAAACCAGGGCTGTCATCTGCCTGGTGACAACAAGGACATGGAAAATTGCTAGACCTAAGAATGCAACATCTAGTGATTTTATAGTTGAAAAAGTTCTCCCTTAATATGTCTATGGAGCTTCTCAGTTATCCAGGTTGTCTCAAAAGTGCTTTTTCAAAGGACAATTGAACTTACTTACTTACTTTCTTTCTTTCTTTCTTTCTTTCTTTTTTTTTTCTTTCTTTCTTTCTTTCTTTCTTCCTTCCTTCCTTCCTCCCTCCCTCCCTCCCTCCCTCCTTCTTTCTTTCTTTCTTTCTTTCTTTCTTTCTTTCCCTCTTTCTTTCTTTTCCTCTTTCTTTTTTCTATCTCTTTCTTTTTTCTTTCTTTCATCTTTCTTTTTTTCCTCTTTCTTTCATTCCCTCTTTCTTTCTTTTTTCTATTACTCTTTCTTTCTTTCTTTCTTTCTTTTTTCTATTACTCTTTCTTTCTTTCTTTTTTCTATTACTTTCTTTCTCTTTCTTTCTTTCTTTCTTTCTCTTTCTTTCATTCTTTATTCTTTCTTTCTTTCCCTCTTTCTTTCTTTCTTTCTTTTTTCTATTACTCTTTCTTTCTCTTTCTTTCTTTCTTTCTTTCTCTTTCTTTCATTCTTTATTCTTTCTTTCTTTCTTTCTTTCTTTCCCTCTTTCTTTCTTTCTTTCTTTCTTTCTTTTTTCTATTACTCTTTCTTTCTCTTTCTTTTTTCTTTCTTTCTTTCTTTTCCTCTTTCTTTCTTCTTTCTTTCTTTCTTTCTTTCTTTCTTTCTTTCTTTCTTTCTTTCTTTCTTTCTTTCTTTCTTTCTTTTTGAAGACGTTTCACTTCTAATCCAAGAAGCTTCATCCTGTGAGAAGCAATAAAGCTTCTTGGATGAGAAGCGAAACGTCTTCAAATAAAAAGAAAGTCAAAAAGTCCAGTTCCCTGTTAATAGCTTGCATTTTCCTTCCTTCGCTATCTATGCATGTATGCAATTTCCCAGTCTAGTTGGTCAACTTGAGATGGAGGTTCTCCATACAATTAACTGAATCTGAATCTTCCAATCTTTCTTGAATGACAAAGATTGATCCGTGGTGCTACTTGCTTCCTCAAATCATTTATTTAAGTAGCTTTTTAAAGCCATGTTAGAAGCAAAGTGACAACTGCTACTCAGGATTGGGACAGGACCTTTGGCACCATTTCACCAGAACTCAGTAAAAATGGCCTATACATTGTTGAAGGAAAAGTCTTCATCCTGGTTCAGTGCATGCTGGGAATAAACAACATGAAAACTGCTTTAGGAAAAAAGGTTGCAGTTTATTGAAGAGAGCCAGACAGGAAAATGGCTCTGGAAGAAAAGAGAGAGAGCACATGTAGGGAGTGGGTTTTTATACCCTCTGGAGCTTTTTGTTTGGAGTTGTTCCTGTGGCATGAACTTTGACCTGAGTCTGAGTGTGCCCCTTTGGCATCTGTGGATTAATCCTATTATGTCCTGTCTTAGAGTTTGAGTGGGGTATGTAGATTTTAGGTGTCTTTGTCTTCTTAATCTTCTAGCTGAGGTTTCCAACTTTCCTGGATGGTTTACATCTCCATTTGTACAGAGCTGGTTTCTGCTTGGGGGAGGGAGACTTGGGGCTATTAAGAAAAACTGGGCATGCTTTTCTGCCTCTTTAAGATCCTTTGAGAAAATATATTTTTCTGCCCTTTTAATATTTCCTTCTCTGGGAGGCTGACTTCCCAGAACACATACCTTGGTCCAAAAGAATTGCTGATCAAATGGAATCAGTTGTACCTTATTGCTTCATACAGGATGCATTTAAAAGAAGATACAAAACTCCTACAGCATGTGAAGTATTAGTACCGCTTTATAAAGCCTTAGTAAGGCCACACCTGAAATACTGTATTTCAGAGGCTGACATAAAGAGGAGGGGGTCAATTTATTATCCAAAGCACCAGGAGGCAAGACAAAAAACAACGGATAGAAACTAATCAAGGAATTAAGGAGAAACGTCTTAACAGTGAGAACAATCAACCAGTGGAACATCTTCCCTCCAGAAGTTGTGGGTGATCCATCACTGGAGGTTTTTAAGAAGAGACTGGACAGTCACTTGTCTGAAATGGTATAGGATCTCCTGCTTGAGCAGGGGGCTGGACTAGAAGACCTCCAAGGTCCCTTCCAGCTCTATTCTCATTCTGGTTTTATTGCATTCTGTTGGAAGGTATCTGCAAGTGATTGAATTTTTTTTTTTTTAAAAAAAAACCTGAACATTAGACAGATAACCAATTTACAGTTTTGAACACCATTTCATCTACATTGTAGGTTTTATCCGCATATTATGCAAATGGCTATACTCTTTAATAAGGATAAGTTTTCTGTTTCATTGTCACATAAAAGTAACAACCCTCTCCTCTTTTGTCCTCATTTTATGTGAATTGTCTCTCAAATTTTCTTGTCGAAGTTTTCAATTATTGCTGGAACCTGCAGATCAGCCCTGCCCATACACCTCAACTGAAAAAATAGAAAGCATGCTATGATATTTATTAAATAAAGAATTCTGCGGACGTTAGCTTCTTAACACTGGGTGGTTAAGCCCTTCTAATTTTTTTTAAAAAAAATGCATTAAAGAATAATTCATTGAAGCTTAATGTCAAGGAAGGGCTATGATAAGAAGTCTAAAGATGGTTGAGGAAATATAGCATGTGAGTGTTCCCTGCAAATATAATTGGATTGATAAAACCCTTGCCAAAAATATGAGAAGGCTGAAATTTATTCCCCTTAGCCCTTTCGTTTCAACAATTCAGCTAATCTCTTTCGCCTCCAGCCCATTTTCAATCATATTATCGCAGAACTGTGGGGAAAGTTGTTATATAAAGATGGAGGAAAAGCAAAATCTGACAGACTCCTTATAACCTCTCATTTCACTGAGCCATGAGGTCTTCCAGAGAAAATGCAGGCGATTAAAGCTGCGGAAAAGAGTGATACAGCATTTATATACAACAGTGACGGATATTAATACATAGAGATTGATTGCAATTAACTTGATGAAAAGCCCAGCAGATACAAAGCAGTTCATTTGTTTAAAAGAAAGGAAGGGGGAGAAGAAAAGCAATTAAAGTAAAATAAAAACTTGCATAAGGAAAATGGGGCAAGACCATATGCAGTCCATAGTTCTTCAGTAAATATATATATATATATATATATATATATATATATATATATATATATATATATATGTAGGTCTTTGGTTGTTCGGGTTTTCTCCCACGTAAAATTGGAAGTGTCTTGGCGACGTTTCGACGAAGTCCCATTCGTCATCTTCAGGCTGGTGCTTTCAGCTTCGTGCCTCGAGCAGCAATGTGTGGTCTTAGCTGTTTCTTCCTTTTAACTGCCAGTGGGGGTATGAACTGATTGGGTGGGAGCTTGGCTGTGTTCTGATTGGGTGGAGGTGTGTTCTGATTGGTTAGGGGCGTGGCTGTGCTCTGATTGGCTGGGGGGTTGGCTGTGCTCTGATTGGCTGGGGGGTTGGCTGTGCTCTGATTGGCTGGGGGAGTGTTCTGTTTGGTTGTGCTCAGGTTAGTCTGAGTTGCAGAGGGATTCAAGATTTTGGGCTGCCCTGCCATTCCTTGGCTTCGCGTTCGTGGTCGTGCTTCCTCTTCATGGAGGGTGTCAGTTTGCTTCATGTATGGATTGGGGGGGTTTAAAGTGGCTAATGATGCAGCTGTGGTCTGGCTTCTGGTTTGTGGTCATGCCTCATAGTCAGTGTGGCTTTGGGTTTGTTTTTTGCGTGGATGTTTGGTGGTGACCTCCTGTGTGGTTTTTGTGAGTGTGGGTCTGGTATCATTTTTTGTGTTAGGGAGTCGTTTGTCAATGAGGGCGGGTTTCCAAATGGCTGGTAGGCGGGAGGTATCATCTCGCTTGTTCATGCTGTGTGGGCGTTTTTCTATCTCGATGGCTTCTCTGATTATTCTGTTATTAAAATGTTCACTTTTGGCAATGGTTCTGGTATTTTTAAAGTCAATTTCATGTCCTGTAGCTTTAAGGTGTTGGACCAGGGAAGATGTTGGTTCCTCTTTTTTGATTGAGTTCTTATGTTCTTCAATGCGTGCACTTATTCTTCTGTTGGTTTGTCCGATGTATGTGGTGGGACTAACATCCAATGGATTCCATAGAAATAAGATTACAAACCTAATCCAAAAAGAAACCCCCACCAAAATCCAAGACAAAGAACAAGAAAACGGCAAAGCCCTCCTCCCATACATAAAAGGCACCACAGACAGAATCAGTAAGATCCTCCATAAACACAACATCAAAACAGCATTCTGCACAAACAGAAAAATATCCACCATCCTTAGAAACCCCAAAGATAAAATTGAATTAGAAAATCAAGGAGTATACGAAATCCCATGCACCACTTGTCCCACCACATACATCGGACAAACCAACAGAAGAATAAGTGCACGCATTGAAGAACATAAGAACTCAGTCAAAAAAGAGGAACCAACATCTTCCCTGGTCCAACACCTTAAAGCCACAGGACATGAAATTGACTTTAAAAATACCAGAACCATTGCCAAAAGTGAACATTTTAATAACAGAATAATCAGAGAAGCCATCGAGATAGAAAAACGCCCACACAGCATGAACAAGCGAGATGATACCTCCCGCCTACCAGCCATTTGGAAACCTGCCCTTATTGACAAACGACTCCCTAACCCCAAAATCTTAAACCCCTCTGCAACTCAGATTAACCTGAGCACAACCAAACAGAACACTCCCCCAGCCAATCAGAGCACAGCCAAGCCCCTAACCATTCAGAACACACCTCCACCCAATCAGAACACAGCCAAGCTCCCATCCAATCAGTTCATACCCTCCACTGGCAGTTAAAAGGAAGAAACAGCTAAAACCACACATTGCTGCTCAAAGCAAGAAGCTAAAAACACCAGCCTGAAGATGACGAATGTGACTTCGTCGAAACGTTGCCAAGACACTTCCAATTTTACGCGGGAGAAAACCCGAACAACCAAAGACCTATATATATATATATATATATATATATATATATATATATATATATATATATATATATATATTAGGTTGCTAACAAAGAATAAATTTTCATGGGTATAGGTATGCAGGTCTTGATGTATTCGGGTCTTTTCCCATGTAAGATTGAGAGTATCTTGGTGACGCTTCGACGAGGTCTCACTCGTCATCTTCAGGCTGGTGTTTTCAGCTTCGTGCTTGTGCGAGCAAAGTGTGATTGGAGCTGCCGTCTCTCTATATATATTGGTGGGGGTGTGTAGAGTGCTGGCTTAGTTGCTGTAGGTGGATTGGTTGGCAGTGTAGGAGCTATTGTTTGTGGATTGGTTGGCTGTTTCATAACATCCTGAGTAATTGAGGTGCTGGCCGTGTGCCCATTAGTCTTTTGTGTTGTAACGACCTGGGTAATGGGTTGTGTGATGACATCCTGAGATCTAGTGTAGTGATATCCTGAGCCAAACCAAAGCCCAGTATGTTACTTCACAGCCTTCAGCCCTGGACATCACATCACAGAACTTAGGAGGCTACAACACCAAAGCTCAGGATGTTACAACACAACCAACCACCCAGGATGGTGCAACACAGAACTCAGGATATTGAGTTGAGCAACTTGAGCCTGCTTAACACCCCTAGTTGGGGGGCTGCAAGGCAAAAGAAATTATAAAAATTAGAACTGCATTATAGCAGTCAAAATGCCAAGGTGCAATCAATCAGACTGTCTGTCTGAAAAACTTTCTGTATATAATCCCTTGACTCAGCTGACAAAGAGGGGAGGAGAGCCTGTGGCCTGGTGGTTAATACAACTGCCTAGCATGTAGACTGCCCAGGTTCAAATCCCATAAAAGGTGTGGTTAGCTGATGAGGACAAATGAGTCTGAAATAGCTATACTAGTCTCCCACTTAAAATCTTTAACTCTTGTCCACATCACATTTAATAATATAAGTCAGTGTTTCCCAAACTTGACAATTTTAAGGCATGTGGACTTCAACTCCCAGAATTCCACAGCTGGGAGTTGAAGTCCTCATGCCTTAAAATTTTCAAGTTTGGGAAACACTGATATAAGGTAACAAGGGAAATCAAAGAAGTTTTTATCTTATTCATTTTATTTTGCTTCATACACAAAAAAATATAAAAATGGTGGAAAGAAAAAACAGAGAGGCGGGGTATGGATAAAGAAAAGAAATAACAAACACATATATACACAACCCAGTATTCAAACACAGCCCTAAGCCACACAAAAGTAGTACTGATTAGTTTTTTTCCATTGCATCAACAAAGAGTCATTTCATAAGCAGAAAAAAAAAAGCCAACACATTGCTTCCATTCAGCACTGTAAAGCTGGAGTGGAACTGTCTTTCCATTATAAAGGAATATATAAGACTGTAAAGGAACATCTGTGCAGAATATGGGCTGGACCCTCTTAAGTCTGGATGGGAGATCCCACAGAAGGTTGTGAAGAATAAGAAAGCTAAGATCCTCTGGGACTTACAGACAGACAAACGGACAGGTCTTGGCTAATCAACCAGACTTCATGGTAGTAAACAAGGATCAGAAGACAGCAGTGGTGGTAGATGTCACTTTGCCAAGTGGCAGCAACATCAGGAAGAAGTAAAATGAGAAGGTGGTGGAAGAGGAGAACCAGGGCCTGAAGGAAGGAAATGGACAGGATGGGGAAAGACAAGGCCAAAGTGGTAGGAGCACTCAAGGCTGTAATATTTAAGTTGGGAGAGGAACTCCAACAGATCCCAGGAACAACATCACAAGACTGGAAACAGCTAGGATCCTGTGAAGAAGCCTCAAATTCACAGGCTTTTGGTACAGGCTTTGAGATTGAGGAAGATACAGATCAACCACAAGGGTGAGAAGGGATTTTTTACACACACACATGCCCAAAACATTTGGTATATAATAATAAATCACATTCACATTTTTTTCCAACCATATTACTCTTTCCTCAACCATAATTAGCCTTCATCATATACATGATTTTTTTTTTTTTAACAAATGAAGGCAAGTGTACATGTCCCAGGATAGTGTGGCAGGATCCAATCTGGGTTGGTCACCAGATTGGTGACCTCAGAGAACTTCTCTCTCACCAGAATATTTCTTTTCCTCCCTATATTTTCTAAAGGATAAAGTAGCTTGAAAGTTTTATTTCAGCATGTTAAATCTTAACTCACTGGGATGCTTCTAATCTAGATATAAGAACTGTGGTGGTGCAGTGGTTAGAATGCAGTACTGCAGGCTACTTCTGCTGACTTCCAGTTATCAGTTCAATCCTGACCAGCTCAAGGTTGACTCAGCCTTCCATCCTTCCAAGATTGGTAAAATGAGGACTTAGATTGTTGCGGGCAAATATGTTGACTCTGTAAACTGCTTAGAGAGGGCTGTAAAAGCAGTATGAAGCGGTATATAAATGTAAGTCCTATTCCTATCCCTATTCTATTCTATTCTATTCTATTCTATTCTATTCTATTCTATTCTATTCTATTCTATTCTATTCTATTCAATACCTTTGTAAGAAAAGAAAGGACCACTGAATCTAAAAAGAAAATTATTATGCTGACTCTGTAAACTGTACAGAGAGGGCTGTAAAGCACTGTGAAGGTGGTATATAAGTCTGAGGTGCTATTGCTGTTGCTATAATTGTTGACTTTTTAATATTTCAGAAGATGTAGACAAACTATGATGCCTCCTAGCAAAGTTAGATTGGCAGGAATATAGGCTTGAATATAAGAATAATATTTTTTTAAAGAAAGCAAAGTAACCTCTTACAATAGGTTTCTTTCAAGTAATTTTCATGATCCTTGAATAATAATAATAATAATAATAATAATAATAATAATAATAATAAGCAGAATAGATGAGAAAGAACTGGAGAAGATAACAAAATACAAAGACCTACAAATAGAAATAGAAAGACTATGGCAAAGGCAAGCAAGGGTAGTACCAATAGTAATAGGTGCCTTGGGTGCAATCCCAAAACAACTGGAGCACCACTTGAACACCATTGGCATTGACAAATTCGCTATTAGTCAATTGCAAAAGGCGGCCTTACTAGGAACTGCTTCCATCCTGTTACGATATCTGTAATACCATCAAACATCCACGTCTGCCTATCCCAGGTCCTGGGTAAGGACTTAATAGGTAGACAAAATGCCAAATCCAGTCTGAACATCTGGCTGACTGTGCGATGGTCAATAATAATAATAATAATAATAATAATGATGATGATGATGTTGGAAGGGATGTTGGAGGTCATCTAGTCCAACCCCCTTCTCAGGCAGGAAACCCGATACCATTTCAGACAAATGGTTGTCCAGTCTCTTCTAAAAAACGTCTAGCGTTCATAACTTCTGGAGGCAGGTTGTTCCACTGATTAATTGTTCTAACTATCAGGAAATTTTTTCTTAGTTCTAGGTTGCTTCTCTCTTTGATTAGTTCCCATCCATTGCTTCTTGTCCTGCCTTATACATGGCTCATTTTTTAATTAGATGGGACGATGCCCAAGAAACAGCTAAGAAAAGTTATATAACTTCTACTGCGAGTCTACCTAAAGGAAGAAACAGTTTTATGTTTCCTGAACTGTCTCCATCATGACAAATTAAATAATTGCTCTAATAAGACAGAATCACTGTGGTAGCAAGTTGCTATTTTCTTAGATTTTCTTTAGCCCATGATACAAAAATACAGGGAATTGTCAAGAGGTCAACTCCTAAATTACTTCCTTCTCAGCATCATACTATAATCTTAAAAATGGTAATCAGAGTTATTATTTCAAAACCACTAAGAAATTCTTTCCTATGGATGTTCACGTTGGGAATCATAATCCTGAAATTTATTTGGCATGGAAAATTGATGGATTAATGCTGAATGGAGAGCACTCATGCTTGTTTAAGCCATTTTCCAATAGGCATAGTGGAGATGTGAAAACTTTCCAAAATATAGTTTGAACCACAAGAGGCATTCATACCCCATATGGAAATGTGGCTTCTAAAGTCTGTGTTCCATCATGTCTGAAATCGGTTCTTAAAATCCCAAAGAACCAGCTAGATATTTTTAACTGTATTTAGGTAAAATGGATTCTACTGTGATCAACGGAACTATATCATTACAAAACCAGAATACCGAGTTTAAAAAAAAATAGCTTTTACTTTTCCAGTGTACCGTTGCCAGCCAAAAATGTCAGAAACCACAAAAATGAAGTACCTTCCTTCCACAGTAGGATATTAATAAAAATGCAAATCATTTGCTCTGCATGGGCACATCCAAAGCTGTTTTGAAAATTAGCTTCCATAATTATTAGAAGTAGGGTCAACGGAAGCTAACCATCCACTGCTTGCACCATTATCCAAAACAATTAACAAATTATAAATCCCATCCTCACCAGTTCTTCCGAGGCATTCCCAAATTTCATTTCCGTTAAATGTCTTTACCTCTGTTTTGTCCAGCTGGGCAAAAGCCTTTAATTCCATCTGAATTAACTACATTACAAATGCACTTAGCCTATAAGGTAATAGTGTTGCAAAGAAGGGTTGGCTGTCAATGGACATTTTTCATTCATTATTACATTTCATTAAGAATCCCTAAAGATTCTAAAGGTCAGCTGGCAGCCCCATGCTGAAGCTCTCAGAAGCATGTTGTCATGATTACAAAAATCTGTTCTGGAAATTGCCTCTAAACAAGGGCAGATCCTCATTTTTTCCCCTCTCCAAATAAAATATTGTATGACTCTGTACATCTGGTCTGAGATCATCCAACCTGGAAGTAAAAAAAATTCGTGCAATATTAACCCAACCCAGTAAAATTTAGGATGGATCTGGCTGGAGATTTCAAAAGCAGAACTTTATTGACTTGGGGGCTCTAGTGCTGAAGTATACTCTTTAGAGGCAAAAGAATTGAAAATCAGATCAAGCTTTGAGGTGAAATTCCATTTGAGTCTTAGGTCCAAATGAATCCACTTAGATTTAATTGAGATGGAAGGTTGAGACGTAAAGAGATTGCAGTTCTGATCTGAGATTGCAGTTCAAGATTTAAAGTCCACCTGTCTGCAAAGTTCGATTGTAATATAAATGTGGCTATATGGGAGAAAACTTGGCAACCTAGTATTTCATTTTCATTGTGTCTGTCATCCAAGAAGCTTCTTCAGCTCTGACTGGATGGTGGGGAATGGAAGGATTTATACTCCTTGCAGACCGCCGGTCGTTTGCATTCTTTTTAGAGAGTCGTTGAGGCCACTTGGAGGCTGATCTGCATCCTCAAGGTCACCTGAGTGGTGCAAATGGGTGTGGAGCCTTCCTGGAACTTCTGAAAGGACTGTGTTGTAGACTGGAAATAGATGATGTCGTATCCCTCTTCCTCTGTTGAGAGAGAGCTGTTCAGTTTTGACATAGATGGCCTCTTTGCAGTACAATGCATGTGCAGATCTGTACATTGGGGAAAGAAAACAACCACTTCAGAAACACACGGCACAACATTGGAGAACAAACCCATCAGGACAAGATTCAGCAGTCCATCTGCATTTAAAAGACAAAGGCCACTCTTTTGAAGACAGCAAAGTCCTCATTTTGGACAGGGAGGACCATTGGTTTGAAAGAGGGGTCCAAGAGGCCTTCTATGTCAAAATTGAACAGCCTTCTCTCACAAGGTCATAATTTAAGAGAGAACGTTTGTAAAATGAAGGCACCAGGTGAAGGAAGATATTGTAAGAGGAAAGCAGTATATTTGAGGATGACCGCCTGGACAGTTAATTAAGTAAGATGTAGCTCACATAAGGTTAGGACTTTTCATAACACACCTTAGCTCATTTTCTTCAATCTCTCTCAAGGAACGATGCTAATCATTTCCTGTCTAGAAATCTATTTGGATGGGCAAAATCATTCTTCAGGAGATAGTCTCCAAAATGCTTTGAGCATTAGAAAGAGCTTTATATCTGAAAATCTGTTTCTTGAATTAGATTCAAAACCCCATAAATAATCAAAGCAAAAACCACAAAACAGGTTTTCTGATGTGGGAAGTCAGCCTCCCCCCACCCAGAGAAGGAAATATTTTGGGGGATATTAAAAAAGCATAATATTATATTTCCCCAAAGGAAAGCAGACCTAGGTTTTCTTAACAGCCCCAAACAGAAACTCAGCAAGCCAGGTCTGTGGAAATGCAGATTTGATAATCCCATTCAGCCCCATTCGTGAGCAAATACTGCCTGCAGAAACCCATTCAAGACAGGATCTTTTGAAATCCCTTGGAGCAAGATTTGATAGCTAATAATAGCAGAGTGATAGGATTACAACCAACAACCCCTCACCCAAAAATCCAACACAGGACATAGCCATCAGCCCCAGCCCCAGGGGAGCAGGACATGACCTTTGGGACATAATAGGATTAACCCACCACCATCAGAATCCCAAAAGGAAACACTGAATCTCAGGTCAAAGTTCATGCCACAAGAACAACTCCAAACACAAAAGCCCAAGATGGTATAAAAACCCACCACTCCCAGCAACATATGGTCAGCTGCTCCAGAGCCATGTGTCTTGTGGTGCTGCTCTTCAATAAACTACACCCTTCTTTCTAAAGCAGTCTCCATTTTGTTTATTCCCGGCTTGGACTAGACCCTAATGAAGATTTTTCTTTCAACACTGATATGATAGTAGCTCTCATTCACTGTAACCCTAGATTCCAAGTCTTCTTCAAAAGCATGTAGGGCAGGGGTGGGCAACTACGGACCCTTTACGACCTGTGGACTACAATGCCCAGAATTCCTGAGCCAGCATGGATTAAATTATGACACGGCCCTTGAATGTAAAACATTCTGGAAAGGCTGGAATGAAAATTGGCTTTGACCCAGGCCATCCCCAAAAGATGAAAGCCACAGCTCTGATTCATCCCCTTGGTTCA
This sequence comes from Crotalus tigris, assembly GCF_016545835.1. Classification (NCBI taxonomy): domain Eukaryota; kingdom Metazoa; phylum Chordata; class Lepidosauria; order Squamata; family Viperidae; genus Crotalus; species Crotalus tigris. The sequence continues at coordinate 1,134,012 of NW_024097056.1, forward strand.
AGCTATCTCCAAGCACCTGCTGGTCTTTTTTTTATTTTTCCTGGAATTTTAAGGAAGGGCAGAAGCAAACTCTTTTGAAGCCAGCATTGTGTGCTAATGGTCCCATGTTAGCTAACAACAGAGCAATGTTGCTCTGAATTTGCTAAGTGCTATGGCTGAGAAGCATTTTTTCTAGAAGTCCAAGAAACTGAGATGACCCCAAGACTTTTTTTGGCCTCATCTTTTCCTCAGGCTGTGTGCCAAGAAAGAAACTCAGCCTGCTTTTAGTGCATAAGGTTGTATAATGTTCTGATTCCATCTTCTCCCCATCTTCTCCCCAAGCCATGCGTAAGGTAAGCTCATGTCAGCTCCCCCTTAAAAACCAGCCCTTTAAATCTACATCCCCCAGCTTCTTGTTAACATTGTGTTTTGTTTATGCTCAGTTCAAGGGAAGGTAACGGCAGGAAACCCATTAGCTTAAGTAAATAATCCTTTTTAATTTGGACATAGGCAGACTACCCAGGACGATCATATAGCAACAGAGTTGGAACCAGCAGACACGTTTTAGCAAATGTTTCTGGTCTCCTAAAAAACCGCTGCCTTCTGTTCTGTGATTTTTTTTCACCCCATTCCTCCCCTAAAAATAGTGGGAGGGAACAAGATGTTTCGTATAGGAACAGAAGCAGTTCAGTTATCACCAGGGTGGGTCATTCTCCCAATGCTGATTAGATTTGGATCAGGATGGAGCTGGTCATGAAACCAGGGCTGTTTATCCTTCAGGAGAAGGAGGAGAGTGAGATCCAAAGTGGAAAGCAGAGTGGAAGTGATGACCTGTCTCCTCCACTAAGGCCTTGCTATCCAAGTCCTGGGGTTGTCAGGATCACACAGAAGGTGTCTTGTACAACTGTAGTGAAGACGTTCTACCAGACCTGTTTTCTCAAGCTTTTTGGTGGTGGTGATGATGATGATGTGATGATTTCTATTTATAAAGTGTTCTTTCTCTTAAAGGTACGTAAACATGTATGCAACTTAACTCTCGAGCACTTTAAAATATCATCATCATCATCATCATCATCATCATCAACATCATCATCATCATAATTGGAAGGGACCTTGGAGGTCATTGAGTCCAACCCCCTGCTCAGGCAGGAAACCCTACATCATTTCGGACAAATGGCTGTCCAGTCTCTTCTTAAAAACTTCCAGTGTTGGAGCATTTACTGCTTCTGGAGGCAGGTAGTTCCACTGGTTAATTGTTCTAACTGTCAGGAAGTTTCTCCTTAGTTCCTCCCTCTCTGTCTTCCATTCAAACATGCAGAGGAATATTTACATACACAATGTGCCAACACAAATTGTAGCGTGTTTCAGATGGTAGATAGATGGATAGATGGATAGTTAGATAGTTGGAAGGAGATAGATAGATAGACAGATAGATAGAGATAGATAGATAGATAGATAGATAGATAGATAGATAGATAGATAGATAGATAGATGGATGGATGGATGGATGGATGGATGGATGGATGGATGGATGGATGGATGGACGGACGGACGGACAGACAGACAAATACATGTGAGAAAGGATAGATAGATAGATAGATAGATAGATAGATAGATAGATAGATAGATAGATGGATGGACAGACAGACAAATACATGTGAGAAAGAGAGAGAGAGAGAGAATACGAAGGAAGGAAGGAAGGAAGGAAGGAAGGAAGGAAGGAAGGAAGGAAGGAAGGAAGGAAGGAAGGAAGGAAGGAAGGAAGATGGATCAATGGATATATCAACCAAGAAGAATAAAATACAATCAGCAGCAATTCAGAATACATTTTACTATTAGGGCAGTATTCTTCAGAAATGTCTAAGGCCACAGAAATGTGTCTAAAAATCAGTAAGTGATCAGTCACACCCTTTCCTCCAGAAAATCTTCATGGTGCATCACTGACAAGGCCTATCCTCTAGACCAGCATTTCTCAACTTTGTCCATTTGAAGATGTATGGACTTCAATCATTTGAAGATGTATGGATTTCAACTTCCAGAATTCCCCAACCAGTTGCATCCATCAAGTTAGGAACACTGAGATACAATTGGCTGTAGGCCAGCACCATAGGTGAAGTTTCAAGCTAAATATCTCCAGCCAATGTTGACAGATGGGCCAATGGGAGATTCTTTACTTTTGTGCATGTGAAAGAGAGGGACAAAGAGCAAAGGGCGAATTGCTGGCAAACTGGCAGAAGATAGGCTTAAGATCCAGATAGATCTCGACAGACTTGAACACTGGACCCTATATAAGGCTGGAGACTAAAACATATGAAAAACAGGTGCAGGAACTGGGTATGTCTAGTCTAGTGAAAAGAAGAACATAATGAAGATGACATAACAGCAGTGTTCCAATATTTGATGGGCTGCCACAATGATGAGTGGGACAAGCTATTTTCCAAAGCATCCGAAGGCAAGACAAGAACGGATAGATGGAAATTAATCATGGAGAGAAGCAACCTAGAACTAAGGAGAAATTTCCGGACAGTGAGAACAAATAATCAGGGCAACACCTTAGCTTCAGAAGTTGTGGGTGCTCCATCACTGGAGGCTTTTAAGAAGAGACTGGACAGCCATTAGTCTGGAATGGTATAGGGTCTCCTGCTTGATCAGGGGGTTGAGCTAGAAGACCTTCAAAGTCCCTTCCATCTCTGTTATTTTGTTCTTTTCTGATTGTTATGCATAGATTTTGTTGCAAATAATTTTTGGCGACTGAGAAGATGTGAAATACAACATGTTTCTCAAGCATACCCTGCTTGATAGCTGAAAGTCATACTCCTAATTTTGGGTGGAGGGTACAAGAGGTGGATATGTGTTAGCAGAGATAAGAACGAACATAAAACAACTTTTTCTTAGAAGATCAAAAATAACCCCGTATGTAGTAGACTTAGATACAATCTCTTTAAATCACTAGCTGTCTCTTTCTTGCTTTCATGTTATCTGTATAATAATACTAATAATAAAAAAATCCCATGCAATCTTTTAAATCCAGCCCCTTTGATCCTTCGTGTTCTAAGTAAGAAAGAAAAAAGAACAGCTTAAATCAATAATACACGGCATGATTAACTAGCTAACTATTTATGGTAGTTGTGCTGTCTGATATTGTATATAAAACCTCATCTTTCATCTTGTTTAGAAAAGCCCGCGCTGAATCAAATCTGGTTTAGTGCAAATACACTCTGAGAATAATTTTGTCGTACAGATTTGAATATTTTGGTACATGGGGAATTTCTAAACTCTTACGAGCATAGTTTAAGCAAAGCATACTTCCTAGATTTTAAAAAGATTTTACTGTAATTTTTATAAACAAATGTTACATTGATCAATGTAAGGTTTTGTGGGGTTTTTTTTGCTCCTTCTCTCTTGCTGTGACACTATTAACCCTGGAGGTCTTTATACAGTTTTCTGTCATGTCTAGACTAAGAAAATATACAGACCAAATTTGGAACAATTGGAATCTTTAACCAATTTAACATTTCTGTGTTCTCTTTTTTGTCCTTTGTCCCATCTCTTTTTTGATTGTAAGACTTCTTAAAATTATAACTTTCTCTTTATGAAGCATGGAATAGAATAGATAAAATATGTGTTTTATTCTAAAGTTCAACCCTGAAAAAACATCACCATCACCGTCATTATTATCGTCATCATCATATTATTATTATTGTTGTTATTATTGTTGTTGTTGTTCTTGCTGCTGTTGTTGTTTTATTACAAGGCCAGATTAACAGAATGCTGTCTATGAAGATTCTCAATCATCGAGGTCAGGGTTGTCCCAAAAGATGCTTTTCTTGATTTTTTTTTCCCCTTGAAAATGTTTTGCATCTGATCCAAGAAGCTTCTTCAGTTCTGAAGTTTGGGTTTTAATAGAATCTTGCAAGTCCTGAAAGTCCAAAATTCCTGCTACCACTTTTAACCTCCTGATCCATTAGGGTGGGACCTTCCAAAGCTTCTTTCTCTAAGTATTAAGCCACGGGGGCTCCTGCATCTCTGCTCAAATCATTTCCTAGGCACCATCTCTCTCCCCCCATTCCTCAAGGTTATTCACATATGCCATTAATGCGCTCAGGTTGAACTTGGACTTGGGGTTTCTAACCTTGGTTCCTAGCTTCAATCACTACATCACTGATAGACTGGGATTTAGGTTAGACCAGGGGTAGGCAACCTTGGCTCTTTTATAACTCGTGGACTTCAGCTCCCAGAATTCCTGATCCAACATGGCTCAGCTTGGAAACTCTCCCTTTCCGTTCAGCATGGCTGGCTGAGGAATTCTGGGAGTTGAAGTCCACAAGTCATAAAAGAGCCAAGGTTGCCTACCCCTGGATTAGACCAGGGGTCATCAAACATGGCCCTTTTATGACTTGTGGACTTCAACTCCCAGAATTCCTCAGCCAGGCATGCTGGCTGAGGAATTCTGGGAGTTGAAGTCCACAAGTCATAAAAGGGCCACGTTTGAAGACCCCTGGGTTTGACCAACCAACTCAGTCAACCACAAATGAAATCAAATATACGTGCTCCAGGATAATGTTGCTGATAATCTGGGTCGGTCACCAGAATTAAAGGTTTATTCTTCTGACTTTTTGGATGCTCAGGGAACTTCTTTCTCAGCAAAATATTTTTTTTTCTCCCTCCATTTTCTAAAGAGTAAAATAGCTTGAAAGTTTTATTGCAGCATGTTAAATCTTACTCCACTGAGGTGCTTCTAGATACAATTGTTGATTTTGTTTTAATATTTGAGAAGGTGTAGACAAACTACGATACCTCCTAGCAAGATTAGATTGACAGGAATATAGGCTTGGATATAAGGATATTTTATTTTTCTAAAAAAAGCAATCTAACCTCTTACAATAGGTTTCTTCAAAGTAATGTGCATGATCCTTGCCGAATATACATGGCCCATTTTTTAATTAGATGGGACGATGCCCAAGAAACAGCTAAGAAAAATCACATAACTTCTGTTGCAAGTCTACCTAAAGGAAAAAACAGTTTTATGTTTCCTGGACTCTGTCTCCATCAGGAGATTTTTCCATGGCAAATTAAATAATTGCTCTGTTAACACTGTGATAGCAAGTTGCTGTTTTCTTAGATGTCTTTAGTCCGTGATACAACATACAGAGAATTGTCAAGAAATCAACCCTAAATTACTTTCTTCTCAGCACCATACTATAATCTTAAAAAACGGTAATCAGAGTTATTATTTTGAAACCACGAAGAAATTCTTTCCTATGGATGTTCACGTTGGGAATCATAATCCTGACATTTATTTGGCATGGGAAATTGATGGATTAATGCTGAATGGAGAGCACTCAAGTTTTGTCTTCTAAGCTTTCAGACTTGTGCTGGAACTGATCCTCAGGAAACTTCTCTCGACCACAGGGGTGTCAAACTCACAACATCACGTGACATGTCATGATGTATTGTGACTTTTTTTCCCCATTGCCGGCAATGAGGTGGGCACGGTTTCGGCATGATGCATCTGGACCGCGGGCCGGCAGTTTGACACTCCTGCTCTACCAGAATGTGTGCTCTGGGTTATTCTGTGTGTACTATTTATGTGGTGCCTGATGTTGTGTAGCTTTTTATTTCTTGATTGGGGGTGTTGATGGCTGGTTATTAAGCTGTTGGCTGTTGTTTCCATGTGCTGCCAAGTCCTCGGCTCCTAAGTATCTGTAAATCAGCTCTTTTGTTGACTGACAAGCCTGTTTCTCAGGCTTCAATCATTTCCCTGGCTATCTTTGTACCTGCTCAGCCAACAATTTTAGTAGCTGTGAAACAAGGAGATACATTCAATTCCGCAGCTACTAAGTGCAGGACAGCACAAGGAAACAATAGCCAACATCTTAATAGCTGTCCATCAACACTCCAATCAACACACAAAAAGCTACACTTAACCGGTCATCACATAAGTGCTAGGCATAGAACAGCCTGCTACACACATTTTGGTGAGAGAGAAATTCCCGGCTCTAGCATGAGTCCAAAAGCTAGGAAGACTAAATCAACTTACCCCCCAGAAATCATGGGCACTCCATCACTAGAGATTTTCAAGAAGAGAGTAGACATTCACCTGTTTGAGATGGTATAGGTTCTTCTGCTTGAGCTGGGGGCTGGACTAGAAGACCTCCAAGGTCCCTTCCAGCTCCTATTCTACTCTATTCTATTCTATTCTATTCTATTCTATTCTATTCTATTCTATTCTATTCTATTCTATTCTATTCTAAATCTCTAGTCCCAGTGAATCAGCCTATTCTATTCTATTCTATTCTATTCTATTCTATTCTATTCTATTCTATTCCATTCCATTCCATTCCATTCCATTCCATTCCATTCTATTCTATTCTATTCTATTCTATTCTATTCTATTCTAAATCTCTAGTCCCAGTGAATCAGCCTATTCTATTCTATTCTATTCTATTCTATTCTATTCTATTCTATTCCATTCCATTCCATTCCATTCTATTCTATTCTATTCTATTCTATTCTATTCTATTCTATTCTATTCTATTCTATTCTATTCTATATCTCTAGTCCCAGTGAATCAGCCTATTCTATTCTATTCTATTCTATTCTATTCTATTCTGTTCTGTTCTGTTCTGTTCTGTTCTGTTCTGTTCTATTCTATTCTATTCTATTCTATTCTATTCTATTCTATTCTATTCTATTCTATTCTAAATCTCTGGTCCCAGTGAATCAGCCTGCTTAAACAATATGACTGTCCTTGGCAAGATTCTCTATTCAGTTGAATGAATGCATTTTGTTTGACATAATCAGATCATTTTAAGAAGGATATTGTTCTTACCCAGTATTTCAAGTCCAAAGACTATAATATTATCTGCATTTGCTTCAAACTTCATAAGTAATGTAAGCAAATTTGCACAGGACTGAAGTGTATATCGCAGTTGGAAGGTTTATGTTGGCATGGAAAAATCCCAGGTATTTATTTATTTATTTTACTTGTGATGAACAATTCAGATATCTTATTTGTCACTGAACCAGAAAAAGTTGGACAACTTAACTCCAGTCACCAGTTCAAGATTAGCATTTAATTTAATCTGCTTGTATTTGTAAGATACAGGCATGATGTTTTTAATCTACTTGACCTCATTAAAACTATATCTAAAACACAATTTATTGACAATTGTTTCCTGTGCAGGAAAGCTAATCTCATTACACAAAGTTTTCATGGACTATGGCCCTGGCTTGCTTTTTTAAAGGTACCATAAACATAATTGTGAAGTGAAATATTGCACAGCCAGCAGTAAAATTAGCCAGAGCCAAAAAAATAATAATTTTATTTTACTGACCACAACATTTAAAATTACAAAATAGCCAGTTACTGCTTCAGAGAGCAATCTGTGGTAGATCATCTTGAGTCCCAAATAAAATTGAAAAAAAGTATCTGAGACAAAATCACTTGCGGTACTGTGGATTTATTGGTCATTGATGTATTTATTGATTTATTCTTAAATAATGGTGATTGCCCTTTTGAGGGACCATTAAGGATTCCTACAACTGGATCCTACTTCCTCATTAGTACCACTTTGTAAAACCTTAGTAAGACCGCAGCTGGAATACTGCATTTAGTTTTGGTCACCACATCATAAAAAAGATGTTGAGACTCTGAAAAGAGTGCAGAGAAGATCAACTAAGATGATTAAGGACGTGGACACTAAAACTTATGAAGAACAGTTGCAGGATTTGGGTGTGGCTAGTTTAGTGAAAAGAAAGGGGTGACATAATAGCAGTGTTCCAGTATCTCAGGGGCTGCCCCAAAGAACCAGGAGTCAAGATATACTCCAAAGTAGGGCTTTTCAACCTTTTCACCCATTGTACCACTTTTAGGATATGACAATATCCGAGTACCGCCAGTTGTCTAGCAAGGTGTCAAAAACTTGATGACCCCCCCCCAAAAAAGGAAGTACAGGTAGTCCTTGACTTACAACAGTTCACTTAATGACTGTTTGAAGTTACAATGGCACTGAAAAAAGTGCCCTCCAAGCCACAGCTGAGCAAGATGCCTACCTGCTCACTCAGCCCCGCTCTTCCTCCTGTCCGAGGTTTTCATTGTTGTGAGCATTTCTGTTGAGGATTGGCAGTGGAGGTGGGGTGGGGGGTGTCTGGTTTTTATCCCCTCCATCTGCTGGGTGGTTGCAGCAGGTTTTGGCCACTTCACATGACCCTGGGACATTGTGACTATCATAAATATGAATCAGTTGCCAAGAATCTGAATGTAAATCACAAGAACCTGGAGAGGCTGCAACATTCCAGCTGAGCGGTGCTTCTTCTGGGCTCAGCAGAAGCGCCAGGATCAGCGCCAAGCTCCAGCTGGAGCCTGGCACTGATTCTGGTGCCTCCACTGAGCCCTGACAGTCCCGAAGAAGCACTGATCCTGGCGCTTCCGCTGAGCCCTGACAGCCCTGTAGTTCCAGCCATCTCTTGCCCAGACTTGTGCGGTGCTACCACCGGTTCAGCTCATTCCCCTCCCCCGCTACCACTTTTCTGGGATGGCCGCGTACCACCTGCCAGGTGCCAATGTACCACAGGTGGTACCCGTACCACTGGTTGAAAAGCCCTGTTCCAAAGCATCTGAAGGCAGGACAAGAAGCAACAGATGGGAACTAATTAAGGAGAGAAGCAACCTAGAACTAAGGAGAAATTTCCTGACAGCCAGAAGAGTTAATCAGTGGAACGGCTGGCCTTCAGATGTGATGGATGCTCCATCACTGGAGTTTTTTAAGAAGAGATTGGACATTTGTCCAGAATGATATAGGGTCTCCTGCCTGAGGCATTGGACAAGAAGACCTCCAAAGTCCCTTCCAACTCTTGTTATTCAGTTATCTGTTATTGATCCATGGGAGGGACAGCAACAGATTAAATGATTTGTTCCATATGAAGATGGCTTCTTTAAACATCAAAATTACTCTATGAGATATATTGTTCTGATGACTCATGCCAATTTCATCTTTTTAATCCATTCCATTCACTTCTGAAATAATCTGAAATATTTCTTTTGCAGTAACAATCCTCAAATCAAGTTGTTGATTTAATACTTTAAATATGGCCTTTTTTTGGTGAACTATAGCTCCTTTTATAATAACGTGCATGAAAAATTGGATCGATGATAGCTAAGTAAATAACAATCCTGACCTTCATTCAGTACATGCTGATTGGCAATTTCCTATGAGAAAATGCAAAGACCTGGAAAGATACTTTAATTCCCCAAACGGAAGAACAGCTCAACCCCCCCCCCCCCAAAAAAAACCTGATGGAACTAGCAGAGATGGTTACATTAACTGCTTTAATCAGAGTCAAGAACGCATCCGGCTTCGTTTCCATTTGGAAAGCGCTTCTGGATGTTGTGCTTGAGATGGCAAAAATAAATGAAACGTCGAATTTTGCTGATTTGATTAATTTGTCGTTATAGAAATGGCTAGCACATACGAAGTATGCCAAAGGAAAAAGTTGCAGCTGAAATGTTATGAGTTTACCCGTCTGCATTGAAAAGAGTCAGAAGTCAATGCCTTTCTTTCTCTTTTTTCTCTCTCTCCTTTTTCCACCTCTTTCTTTCCCCTTTCCCGGCCTCCTTTCCCCACTATTTTCATTTGTATTTTATACCTTAATAATTTTTAATTACGAAAAAAAGAAGACGCAAAGATCAAATATTTAATGAGTTCCCACGCAAAGTGGGAAGGCACTTGTCCTGTTCCAAAATAGGAAGTTAGGTGGCATATCTTTATTGAACACAAATAATTGGTTTGTCTTACGCCGTGACATCTGGTGTAAGAGAAGCGTGTAGGCAAACACACGTTGATTATCTGTTGAAGGATTCTTTCTATATATATAAATATTTTATTAATTTTCTATTTTTACAATCAAGTGCCTAATAGACAATGTGATGACTGAGTCCGTTAGTAATTCCATGGTACATGTAAGCTTCTTCAAATTAATTCCAATATTACACCCTCCAATACATCTTCTCTTCTGGTAATAAATATTTTTCCACACTAAGCAAATGCAATTCTTCTTGTTGTTAGTAAATAAACAGTTGCATATCACCATTGGTTACATTTTTCTAACAGTGCCCATAAAATCAGTTTAGAATATCTTTTTTAACCAACACATATCTGAATTGCATTTGCACTCAATATCCATTTAATCACTCCATATCCTATTTTCGCTTTTTTTTTTCAATTTTAATTTGCCATGCACGTTCAAAATATCCCAAGCATTTATAATTTCAGAACAAGTTATAGTTGGGTAACCAAAAGCTTCCCTTATTCAAAGTTCTTAGCATATTCCTATTTCTTATGTTGAAGGATTCTTACATGTCTAAGTTGTCTATCACAATTGCTATCAAGGCTTTGATCGCCTGCAAGGAGACCAACCGTATCCAAATATATCAGAGGTGTGATCTATATTAAATTATAGTAGACCAATCTGTTGACGCATATGGAGCATATGTTCGAAATCTGTCTTCTCAGCTTGTTCTACCATTTCTTTATTAATTAATGACTTGACTGGTATTTTTAGAGCCAAGAGTCTTAATGTACTGCTGATGTAGTCTATTGATGAGTTTCCAAGAAGGCAGAGATAATTGCGTGCTTTCTGGTTTCATAAGCCAGAATGATCTTATAGACAGTGCCTAATCTAATTAAACTGCAAATTGCCGTTCTGTTGAGGAATAGCACAAGTAAATGGGTTGCCAAGCTTGAAAACGCATGCCAGAATTGCTCAGAATTTTGTGACAAGATAGTCTATCTGTCCACTTATTGTGAGAGTAAAGAGGATTAATTACTAGAGTAGAGAACTCCCAAGTCTTTTGAAGCTAAAGGGAGTATTTAAACTTGCTCTTTACCCTAGCAAGAGTAAATTATTACTACTCAACCTCTCTAGACTTTTTATTAAATCAGTCCTCTTGTCAGCAAAGCATAGAGAGAATGGTGCCTTTCCCATCCAGTTAGCTTTATTAAAACTGTCGACTTTCTTTCACATCCCTCCTGCAACCTTTGCAGAATAACAGAATATCGGAGTTGGAAGGGACCTTGAAGGTCATCATTCCAACCCCCTGATCAGGCAGGAAACCCTATACCATTTCAAACAAATGGCTGTCCAGTCTCTTCTTAAAAACTTCTAGTGGTGGAGCATTCACAACTTCTGGAGGCAAGTTGTTCTACTGGTTAATTGTTCCCACTGTCAGGAAATTCCTCCTTAGTTCCAGGTTGCTTCTTTCCTTGATTAGTTTCCATCCGTTGCTTCTTGTCCTGCCTTATGGTGGTTTGAAGAATAGGTTGACCCCCTCTTCTTTGAGGCAGCCCCTCAAATGCTGGAAGACTGCTATCATATCACCCCTAATCCTTCTTTTCACCAGCCTAGACAAACCCAATTCCCTGCAACTGTTCTTCATATGTTTTAGCCTCCAGTCCCCTGATCATCTTTGTTCTGTTCTCCTCAATCTTTCCAGTGTCTCAGTTTTTTTAGAGCTTGTAACCTGGCATTGCAACTCTCATTCCATTCTGATAAAACTTTTGGATTTCTTTCAGAATATCTTTGCTTTTGTAGAGAAATTCTTGAGACCCATGTGAAAGAATGTTGCTTGGTCCTCGGAAAACAAGGCTGTGAGACTTAGATTTAGAACATCCGCACTATTGATTGGGTTATGCTCAAAAAGGAGCAAGTAAAGGTTTTGGGGGGTCAGGTTTTCAGAATTCTGCTACTCTTTTGTTGTTGTTGGTCAGTCGCTATGTCATGTCTGACTCTTCACAACCCCATGGATCATAGCAGTATTCCAATATCTCAGGGGCTGCCATAAAGAAGAGGGAATTAAGCTATTTTCCAAAGCACCTGAAGGCAGGACAAGAAGCAACGGGTGGAAACTAATCAAGGAGAGAAGCAACCTAGAACTAAGGAGAAACTTCCTGACAGTGAGAACAATTAATCAGTGGAACCACCTGCCTCCAGAAGCAGTAAATGCTCCAACACTGGAAGTTTTTAAGAAGAGACTGGACAGCCATTTGTCCGAAATGGTGTAGGGTTTCCTGCCCTAGCAGGGTGTTGGACTAGATGACCTCCAAGGTCCCTTCCAACTTTACTACTACTATTATTATTATTATATAGCACACTACATCCCCTGTCCTCCACCATCTCCCAAATTCTATCCAAGTTCACATTGGTTGTGTCAATGACCCCATCTAATCATATCATCCTCTGCTGTCCCCTTCTCCATTCCATCTTTCCCAACATCAGGGTCTTCTCCAAGAAATCCTGTCTTCTCATTAGTTGGCCAAAGTCTTTCAGCTTCAGCATCCGACCTTCCAAAGAACAGTCAGGGTTGATTTCCTTTAGGACTGACTGATTGGATCTCCGTGCAGACAAAGGGTCTTTCAAGAGTCTTCTCCAACACGACTGAATCAACTAGCTAGCTTTCAAACATTTCACATGAAAATGCATGTGATCTTTTAATATTAATTTATTTGTACACTTCAAGGTGACATTGAAAAAAACCAACCAGTGGTGTTTAGGATTTTTTGTTGATGTTGTTCAGTTGCTAATGTTTGATTATTCATAATCCCGTGGACCACAGCACACCGGGCCCCCCTGTCCTCCACTATATCCCGGAGTTTGCCCAAATTCATGTTCGTTGCATTAGTGACACTGTCTAACAACCTCATCTTTTGCTGTTCCCTTCTCCTTTTGCTTTCCATCTTTCCCAACATTGGGTCTTTTCCAATGAGTCCATTACTCTATACTACAATTAAATACCATTTCTGAAATTTCTGTCTTGTCTCTTTCTTGATTAGCCTGCCGTGAAGGATTGACCTCAATCCTGAAACCTTCCCTGTCTCTTCTGAAGGACCACAAGGTCAAGGTGGGGCTGTTCTGAGCCTCTTTCTCATATTTTCTACTATCCTGAGTCTGAACTGATCCTTTCTCCTCTCCTACCTCTTTCTCAAGGCCACAACCTAATCCCTTTTAGGATGGGGAGTCGGGGTTGGACCTGGGCAAGCAAATACATTTAGGAATGGAAAAAGTCATGCTTGAGTAGAGGCAAAGAAAGCTAATGAGCAACAAGGTCCAACACTCTTGGATACACTGACAGACACAATCTGGAGAGCAGACTCACAGAGTTTGACCTCTCCAGTTCCTCTTTTTTCAGTTGGAAGTAGTAACTGTATGATGAAAATAATACGAGAAATAAGAGTGTAACACTGCCAAGCAGAAGAATTAAGACAGCTCCAACAGACTCTGTAACTGTTGAGGGGTGATGGTTGATTTTCTGGTGAGAAGAGTGTTGGTGGGAATAGAAAGACCACATCTAAAGGGGCTTTTTTTTTAGCAGCCAGGTCTTCTTGGAGAGAGAGTCCCTAGAAAATCTCTCATATGAAAAATAAGCAATTATTGTTGTAATGTCGTTAGTATTGGAAGAGCCGTGGTGACGCAGCAGTTATAACGCAGTATTGCAGGCTGACTCTGCTGACTGCCAGCAGTTTGATCCTGACTGGCTCAAGGTTGACTCAGCCTTCCATCCTTCCAAGACTGGTAAAATGAGATTGTGTGGGGGCAATCTGCTGACTCTGTAAACTGCTTAGAGAGGGCTATAAAGGACTGTGAAGGGGTATATAAGTCTAAGTGCTAGTGCGAAGGAAGGAAGGAAGGAAGGAAGGAAGGAAGGAAGGAAGGAAGGAAGGAAGGAAGGAAGGAAGGAAGATGTCACAGTATGCAGAATGAATTTTGTTGTTGTTGTTATTATTAATTGCGAAGTTGTGTCCGACCCATCGCGACCCCATGGACAACGTTCCTCCAGGTCTTCCTGTCCTCTACCATCTTCTGGAGTCCATTTAAGTTCACACCTGCTGCTTCAGTGACTCCATCCAGCCATCTCATTCTCTGTCATCTCCTTCTTCTATTGCCCTCCATTTTTCCCAGCATTAGGCCCTTCTCCAGTGAGTCCTTCCTTCTCATTAAGTGGCCAAAGTACTTGAGTTTCAACTTCAGGATCTGGCCTTCTAAAGAGCAGTCGGGGTTGATTTCCTCTAGGACTGACCGGTTGGATCGCCTTGCAGTCTAACTCTGCTTACTGCCAGCAGTTCGATCCTGACTGGTTCAAGGTTGACTCAGCCTTCCATCCTCCTGAGGCCAGTAAAATGAGGGCCCAAATGGTTAGGGTGCAAACTGCTTAGAGAGGGCTGTGAAGCAAAATGAAATAGGTATATAAGTCTACGTCCTATTGTTATTGCTATCTGGAGCCTTTGGTGTGTCTGTATATTTTTCAGTTTGGAAGAAGTGAAGATTATATACCTTAGTTCCTCACTGCTCCCTGCCCAAGACTTTGGAAGAAAAAAAAACAAAAAACCAAAAATGCAGTAAATTCATAGGTGGTTTAAGACCCTACTATATTGCTGTCATAAAGTCCTTGTGTATTTCTCCAACCCACTCAATAGTTAATAATTCCAAGGTTTCAAGGTTAAGACTATGAGAGAGTCATATCAAATGTATCACAATCCACTCCTTCCTTTGAAGTTCTGATCTGGAATTTGGGTAGGGACCAATGGTGGGATTCAGCCAGTTTGCACCACTTTGGCAGAACCGGTAGCTAATTTTTTGTCGCCCAGGCCCAGAACGGACTCTCAGAAGCAGCATCCACAAAGAGAACCGGTTGGTCACCTATTTGAATCCCACCACTGTCTGGACCCCTGGGGTTAACATCCCTGTTTATGGTTTAATTCTATTCTTTGAGTGTACACAGTGAAGAATATATATCAGAGCATTACTCCATAGGGCAGGACATCCAGCTCTTTCTTTTTCTCTATACATCTGATTTTTTTTAAGATAGCATAGGATGGGATGGGGTGGGATGGGATGGGAAGGGAAGGGAAAGGAAAGGAAATGGAGACGGAAGGAAGGAAGGAAAGGGAAGGGAGACAATACAGGTGAGCAAAAAAAAGAGAAAAAAAAAGAACTACTACACCTCATCATCAGCTAGGTCAATGGTGGCGAACCTATGGCATGGGTGCCAGAGGCGGCATCAGAGCCCTCTCTGTTGGCACATGTGCCACCGCTGCCAGCAGCAGGTGCAACAGGCCACCACTGCCACCTGGAGCAGGAGCCCCCCCCCAGCACAAAGGAGACGAGGCAGCCGACTAGCAGGTTCAAATAGAGGTGGTAGAGCAGAGGTCACCAACCATTATTGAATGGTGGACTGGAAGAAAAGAGAGGGGGAAGCATTTTACATGCGTGCATGCGTGCACAGAGCCACGAGCACACACGTGCTGCAAATGGGGCGGGGCTACTGCCTGCATGATACTCACTAGCCCTGCCCCATTCTTGCATGGTACAGTGCCTTGTATCTGCACCCCACGGCACGGCCATTTTTGCGCCTTGCAGCACGTTGGCCCATTTTTGTGCCCCTGGTTTTTGCGTGCCAGAGGTGGCACTCAGAGGTGCCTCCCTGCCCCCCCCCCGAGGGCACCACAATGCTGATGCGGCCCTGGCACTTTGCAATAAACAAGTGGGTTTTGGGTTGCGGTTTGGGCACTCGGTCTCTAAAAGGTTCACCATTATTGAGCTAGGTTTTCCACAGGTGCCGAACACAGTCAAATAGACATTTCCCAGCTGAATACTTTTCAGGTATATTGGTTGTAATTCTACACATTCCCCAGCTGAAAATTTGGGGAGTTCGCTTGGGCAACCTGAGGCTAGATGATAAAAGCTGAAGAAAAAAAAAACCCTGCTTAAATAGATTGAAGGGACATGCAAAACATTGCAATGACTGAATAAACAAAGAAATAACTAAAAAGTGAAGATTCCATTGGGTTCAGCTCAACTTCTGGTATCTGCTTAGTTACATTTGTGTACTGGAGGGTTTTGTGAGGTTTTTTTTTTGCTACAAATAGTGGTTTACAATGGTTTTTAATGAAATGTTTATTTTTGCTTTCCCAATCCAGTCTACATCCTTTGATCCCTTGTCTAGTCTAATGAAAAGAAGGACTAGGGGAGACATGATAGCAGTGTTGCAATACATGAGGGGCTCCTACAGAGATGATTCGGTCAAACTAGTTTCCAACGGACCAAAAAGCAAGATGAGAAACAATGGATGGAAACTAATTGAGGAGAGAAGCAACTTGGAATTAAGGAGAAATTTCCTGACAGTGAGGACAATAAACCAGTGGAACGGGTTACCTCCAGAAGTTGTGGGTGCTCCATCACTGGAGGCTTTCAAAAAGAGACTGGACAACCATTTATATGAAATGGTATAGAGTGTCCTGCCTGGGCAGGGAATGGGACTAAGACTAAAGTCCAGTGGTAGGATTTAAATATGTGAACAACCAGTTCTCTGTGTGGATGCCGCTTCCGGAAGTCCATTCTGGGCCTGGGCAACAAAAAATTAGCTACTGGTTCTGCCGAAGTGGTGAGAACCGGATGAATCCCATCACTGCTAAAGTTCCTTCCAACTCTTGTTATTCTATGTTTCATGATCATCTCAGATCCAACATAAGCCCAAACACAAAACTCACAGAAATGAAAAACCCAAAGATCATTTGATAGGTTAAAAAGTGTGGATTCGTTCATGAATCTGTGAACATAAAATTCCTAAGACCAAGAGATAGACAATAACAATTTCATGCATAAATCTCCTCCTCTTTCTCTCCTTCTCCTTCTCCTTCTCCTTCTCCTTCTCCTTCTCCTTCTCCTTCTCCTTCTCCTTCTCCTTCTCCTTCTCCTTCTCCTTCTCCTTCTCCTTCTCCTTCTCCTTCTCCTTCTCTTCTTCTTCTTCTTCTTCTTCTTCTTCTTCTTCTTCTTCTTCTTCTTCTTCTTCTTCTCCTCCCCCTTCTCCTCTTCCTCCTCCTCCTCCTCCTTCTCCTTCTCCTCCTTCTCCTCATCCTCTTCTTTCTTCTTTTTCCACAACAAACACATCTCAATGTGTCCTTCAAAAAAAAAATTGTTTCCAGTTTTTTTGTGACCTTGCTCAAGGTATAGCATTAGTTCTATGGAATAATGTTAAGGGAAACAGTGTGCTTTCAATTAACCTTGTCAGAAACTGCTAGTGCAATGGGTATATGTTCAAAATCTGTTTCTTGTCATTCGTGTCCCTGTCAGAATTCCAAGGATGGCAAGATATTTTTGTATACATTGGTGGCATATCCCATTCTAGCTAGGTAGCAAATCTTAAATAGGTAAAGGTAAATTTCCCCTGCAGTCACGTCTGACTTTAGGGGGTGATGGTCATCTCAGATTCACAGCTGAAGAGCCAGCATTGTCCGAAGAGTCTTTTGTAGACAGGGGGTCAGCATGACTATATCCCAAAGTTGCACAGAACACTGTTGTCCTTCCATCAAAGTGGTACCTATTTTTCTACTCACATTTGCATGCTTTCAAACTGCTTGGCTGGCAGGATCTGGGCCAAGGATGGGAGCTCACTCTGTCCCATGATACTTAGGTCTCAAATTGCTGACTTTCTGGTTGAAAATAGAATAGAATAGAATAGAATAGAATAGAAGAGAAGAGAAGAGAAGAGAAGAGAAGAGAAGAGAAGAGAAGAGAAGATGAATAGAATAGAATAGAATATATGGAATAGAATAGAATATGAATAGAAAATGGAATAGAATAGAATAGAATTAGAATAGAATAGAATAGAATAGAACAGAACAGAACAGAACAGAACAGAATAGAATAGAATAGAATATATCGAATGGAATAGAATAGAATAGAATTAGAATAGAACAGAAGAGAATAGAATAGAATAGAAAATGAATAGAATAGAATTAGAATAGAAGAGAATAGAATAGAAAATGAATAGAATAGAATAGAATAGAATAGAATAGAATAGAATAGAATAGAATAGAATAGAATAGAATAGAATATATGGAATGAAATAGAATTAGAATAGAATAGAATAGAATAGAATAGAATAGAATAGAATAGAATAGAATAGAATAGAATAGAATAGAACATTTTTGATAGCCATGCAAACATGTTGATGGAATGTCCTTCAGTTTTCTCATTTTGCCTTGCCTTCAACCCTGGGGAACAAGATGTGGTGACACCAGCTAGCAAAAGCATAATATTTGGGGAACAGTTTACAAAGCCGTAGTTTCTATGGAAATTCTCAATCACCCAGGTCCTGGTTGTTTCCAAAAAGGCAACTGGACTTTCTTTGTTTTTCCTAGAGGACTTTTCGCTTCTCATGGAAGACGCTTCTTCAGTTCTAACTTGCTAGTGGGGAAAAAGGCAAAGATTTTTAGTCTTTTGCAGGTCATCTGATCATTAGCCTTCCACTCCCTCCATCAGTCAGTTAGAATCTAACTTGGAACAGAAGTGAAACATTTTCAAAGGAAAAAAAAAAAAACCCAAAAGCCCAGTTTCCTTTGCAACCTTTGGGCAACGTTGCAATCTTTGCAAAATAAAAGCCAGTCCTTTTTTCAGATAAATTTCTGTGAATATTAGGTCAATTCTAATTCGATCCCTGGCTCACTTGTCTTCAGGGGATGATGATCTAAGAAACATTGCACATGACACCGAAAATAAATAACAATCTGCTCCGCACATTCTCAGTTTATTTCCTAAACCATACTTCAGGATAAAACAATATTTTAAATCTAAACCATTGCACCGAAACTGGTAAACAACTAACTCTGCTTGATGTTATTTTTCTCGGTGGAGTTAGGCCAGGACACACACCAATTTCCTCAATTAGTATGTATAAATCAGAAGAAACTCTTTGATCGGGTTAAAAAGAAAAAAAAAAAAGCCTTGCACATTTCTGTAATGTATCTCACGCAATTAAATGAAACCATCCTCTGCCACGTATTGTTTGGTTTTACAATCCTTCATTCCCGGCTCACAGTAAGTTCAATTATTTCAATATTTTTCTTTCCCGACGTTCTCAAGGTACATTAAAACGATTCTTGCAAATGGCGACTCGTTCAAATTTGTAAGTTGCTGTACTTTTCCACAGGAGTAAAGGTGACAGGAGCAGAGTTCTATGAAAGTGTAATAGAAGCATCTTTCCTTCGTTCTTCCAGTTCCGTCGTCTTCTACTCCCATGTTCAGTAAACACAGTTGGATTAAATCAGACTTTTTCTTCTCCTAACTGGGCTGAAGAATCATGGAAGACAAGCAGAGTGTGTGATGGAAATCCACAGGGCTACACGTGCTTGTTTCCCAGGAGTAGGAATAGGAAGGAATAGTGTACAGCTCCCAGGGACATATCCATGAATATATAGGTTCAGACTGGCTAAATGATACCACTAAGATACTCGTCTCAGTATCTGGAGGTTATGAGTGTCTGAATAAGGAATAATCACTCTGTTAAGAGTGGCTTGTTTATTATAGCCCTGCGGATGTAGTGATTTTCCATCCTTCACTATGAATGGAATCACACAAGCCCTGGTAGACTTGGTGTCCAATCTGAGTTTTCTGTTAAGTGGAAGAATGCCACCAAGGTAATACCACTAAGGTAGCTGTCTCAGTACCTGGAGGTTATGAGTGTCTGAATAAGGAAGAACCAGCTTCAACCCTGTTAAGAGTGGCTTGTATGTTAGAGCCCTGCGGATGTAATGATTTTCCGTCCTTTACTATGAATGGGATCACACAAGCCCTGGTAGTCTTGGTATCCAATCTGAGTTTTCTATTGAATTCCCAGTTCCTGTTTAAGGAGCAGGTAGTAACTTTGTCCAGAAGACCTTTGCGCAAATACACCTTGTGCACCAGTTGAAACCATCCCAGATAAGGAGGCACTGCTCACGTTCACTCACACCTTAACTGACTGGATTACTGCAACATGGCTCAGAAGGGGTTGCTCTTGAAGATCGGAAGCATCCTGGTCCGGAAGGCAGAGATCATATAACACCGTTGCTGTAGGAGTTGCACTGGTTTCCTGTAGGCCTCCGAGTGCAATTTAAGGTGTTGCTTGTTACCTTTCGTGCTCTACATGGTATGGGACAAATTAGCATGTAACGTTGCCTCTTCCCAGTGGGTGTCTATGGAGAGTCTCAATGATCCAGGTCATGGCTGTCTCAAAGATGCTTTTCCAAAAGCCAACCAGACTTCTTGGTTTCTTCTCTTTGTAAATGTTTTGCTTCTCCTTCAAGAAGCTTGGATGAATTGAAGAAGCTTCTTGGAGGAGAAACAAAACATTTTCGAAGAAACAAACCCAGGAAAGTCCAGTTGTCTTTTGGAAAAGCACCTTTGGGTCTTCCCAGTGGTATTCACTCCTTCTCCTCCTCCTCCTCCTCCTCCTCTTCCTTCTCCTTCTCCTTCTCCTCCTCCTCTTCCTCCTCCTCCTCCTCCTCCTCCTCCTCCTCCTCCTCCTCCTCTTCTTCTTCTTCTTCTTCTTCTTCTACTACTACTTTTCCTCCTCCTCCTCCTCCTCCTCCTCCTCCTCCTCCTCCTCCTCCTCCTCCTTCTCCTCCTCCTCTTTCTTCTTCTTCCACAACAACCACTTCTCAGTCTGCATCCAAAACAAAATAGCCATTTTTCTTACTCGTCCAAACCAAACCCAGCCTTGGATACGAACCATCAAAAAGTAGTCACCTCATGTCTCACCTGACACATGTCTCAACAGCCCAGCAACTGTTTTGCATATCCATACATTTTCACAAACTGACACGGGAGTAGATTTGTTCTTTATGTTTCTCCTCCCGCCACAGTCTGATGGAAACAGTCGCCTGGTCTTATATTAACATGTGGTTTGTGTTGTCTTCTGAGAGAGGTGGGCCATTGTAATATGGGCATGGGGAAGTAAAATGTTTATTGGCTGAATTAATTAAAGCATTTTCTCTGCCAGGGAGCATAAGAGTTGCATCACTTTCTTTTGTTGTCTTGAATATGGTTCTTTTGATTTATTCTTAGTAGGGATATAGTCTTTGGTAACTTATCAGACTGAACACATTTGCTTTCTAGCCATTTGTTGTTGTTAATTGCGAAATTGTGTCTGACCCATCATGATCCCATGGACAACATTCCTCCAGGCCTTCCTGTCCTCCACCATCTTCTGGAGTCCATTGAAGCTCACGCCTGCTGCTTCAGGGACTCCATCCAGCCACCTCATTCTCTGTCGTCCCCTTCTTCTCTTGCCCTCCATCTTTCCCAGCATCAGGCTCTTCTCCAGGGAGTCCTTCCTTCTCATTGTTTGAAACTTGAGTTTCAACTTCAGGATCTGGCCTTCTAAAGAGCAGTTGGGGTTGATCTCCTCTAGGACTGACTGGTTTGAACACCTTGCAGTCCAGGGGACTCGCAGGAGTCTTCTCCAGCACCACAGTTCAAAGGCCTCCATTCTTTGGCGCTCAGCCTTTCTTATAGTCCAACTTTCATATCCATACATTGCAACTGGGGAAACCAGCATTACATGCATATTCTTCTATTAATGGGGGCCTGGTGGCCCAGCGGTTAAAGATGCTGAGCTTGTCAACTGGAAAGAGACCCATCCCCCGCAAAATTGGGTGAGCTCCCATTCCTTGCTTCAGCTCCTGCCCAACTAGCAGTTCAAAAGTAGGCAAATGTGAGTAGATAAATAGGTACCACTTCATTTGGAAGGAAACAGCATTCTATGCACTTTCGGCATATAGTCATGTTGGCCACGTGATCATGGAAATTGTCTTCAGACAACTCCAGTTCTCTCAGCCAACTAATCTAGTGTTTACCGCAAAATTATGCACTAATTTGGCAACTTGAAAATGTTTGGACATCAACATCTTCAGCTAGTGGTTGGGGAATTCTGGAAACTGACGTCCACATATCTTTAAGTTGCCCAGTTTGCAAACCTCTGTACTAGACTGATACAGTTTAAGTTCCTCTTATATATTCTTCCAGAAAGAAAACCTTGTTCCCCAAAGTGGCCTTCCAGTTGTGACTTATGAACATTTTAAACAATCTGTTTAAATTTAGTGATGAATGGCTTCATTGACAGCTTTTTGGAACATGATCAGGGCGTTTCTCACACGGTGCAGGATGATGAAATGACAAAAGATTCTCTGTGTCTCATAGCGGTACGATGTCAAGTCTCCAAAAACTCCACAGCCTAGTTCTTCTCTACTGTTGGAAACCATCTGAGCTAGTTAACACGATATATTTCTGGTCCGATCATTAAGAGTCTATATATTTTTTGAGTGTCTGAAAAACAAAATCAGGGATTGAACAGCGTGTCTTTTCTCTGGCTTTTTAAAGAACTGAAAACGGATTTGGGAAAAAAATGTTTTTGTGCTTGACTGTAGAGAAAAACACTTCTGTGTAATAAAGTAAAGTCAGAAGCTCCAATATCTAAAGGGCTGCCACAAAGAAGAGGGGATCAACCTATTCTCCAAAATGCCTGAAGGCAGGACGAGAAGCAATGGATGGAAACTAATCAAGGAGAGAAGCAACCTGCAACTAAGGAGAAACTTCCTGACAGTTAGAACAATTAACCAGTGGAACAACCTGCCTCTAGAAGTGATGAATGCTCCAACACTGGAAGTTTTTAAGAAGAGACTGGACAGCCATTTTTCTGAAATGGTATAGGGTTTCCTACCTGAGCAGGGGGTTGGACTAGATGACCTCCAAGGTCCTCTCCATCTTTATTATTATTATTATTATTATTATTGTTGTTGTTGTTGTTGTTGTTGTTATTAACTAGCCCAGAACTGAGGAGAAATTTCCTGACAGTGAGAACAATTAACCATTGGAACAGCTTGCCTCCAGAAGTTGTGGGTGCTCCATCACTGGAGACTTTTAAGAAGAGATTGGACACCCATTTGTCTGAACTGTTGTAGGATTTCCTGCTTGACCATTGGGTTGGATTAGAAGACTTCCAAGGTCCCTTCCAGCTGTTATTCTGTTATTGCTGTAGTAGTTTGGAAATCACACTGCCCTATCTTCCCCTAGAAAGCAATTCCATTTCAAATGCAAATTGTTTTCCCGAGTTACTGAGGAATTTAAATGAGCATCTACAAGGCTAGGCTGAAGTAAAAGGGAATGGGGAGTTGTAAGCCTCAACATTCTAGCGGAGAGATTTATTACTTGTCTGACCTTGGCAACCTAGACTGGAGAAGCAACTTTCATTACTAATTAAAATATGTGTAGACAAAATCACCATGACCCATTTAGTTGTTTAAATATGCTCGAGAGTTTGGTTGAATAAGAATTGAATATTTTTTTAAGTGTGGTCTTTGGACCACAAATTCAAAAATGAGAAAAAAAATGATTTAGTCAATTGCTAATTGATGTCACTTTCACAGTTCATTTAAATTCATCCTGTCCTTGTTTTTCTGCAGGAGGCTGTGAATTACTTCTTTTTTAAAAAAACAAAACAAAAGTGTGCAGATGTTGCATTGATTCCTTTATTTGCATTTATTTGTCTCTCGTTTTAATTATTTTCATAAATAACTCAAGGTGGCAAACATATCCAACACACCTTCCTCCTCATATATTTTTCCCTAAACAATCACCCTGTGAGGTGGGCTGGGCTGAGAGAGAGGGACAGGGCCAAGGTCACTTTCATGGCTAAGGCGGGACTAGAACTCACTGTCTTCTGTGATTGGCTCAAGCGTTCCCAGCTATTTTTCATGGCTAAGACGGGACTAGAACTCACTGTCTTCTGTGATTGGCCGAAGCGTTCCCAGCCATCTTTCATGGCTAAGGTGGGACTAGAACTCACTGTCTTCTGCGATTGGCCCAAGTGTTCCTAGCCATTTTTCATGGCTAAGGC
The DNA here is from genome assembly GCF_016545835.1 of Crotalus tigris. NCBI lineage: Eukaryota > Metazoa > Chordata > Lepidosauria > Squamata > Viperidae > Crotalus > Crotalus tigris. The sequence continues at coordinate 1,157,701 of NW_024097056.1, forward strand.
GGGACTAGAACTCACCGTCTTCTGTGATTGGCCCAAACGTTCCCAGCCACCTTTCATGGCTAAGGCGGGACTAGAACTCACCGTCTTCTGTGATTGGCCCAAACGTTCCCAGCCATCTTTCATGGCTAAGGCGGGACTAGAACTCACTGTCTTCTGTGATTGGCCTAAACATTCCCAGCCATCTTTCACAGCTAAGGCGGGACTAGAACTCACTGTCTTCTGTGATTGGCCCAAGCGTTCCCAGCCATCTTTCACGGCTAAGGCGGGACTAGAACTCACTGTCTTCTGTGATTGGTCCAAGCGTTCCCAGCCATCTTTCACGGCTAAGGCGGGACTAGAACTTACTGTCTTCTGTGATTGGCCCAAACGTTCCCAGCCATCTTTCACGGCTAAGGCGGGACTAGAACTCACTGTCTTCAGTGATTGGCCCAAAGTCACCCAGATGTCTTTCACAGCTGCTTAAAAAAAATAATTAAAACACATGCCACTAACTGAAAATCAAATTGAGGATTATATTCTTCTCACCCAAGAAACTTCTTCAGTTCTCATTGAATGGTGGAGAATGGAAGGATTTGCCAGATAACTGTCAGGAATATAAACCCTTCCATCCTCCACCATTCAATCAGAAGCTTCTTGGATGAGAAGTGAAACATCTTCAAGGAAAAACAAAGGAAGTCCAGGTGCCTTTTGAAAAAGCACCTTTGGGACAACCGTGACCTGGATAGACTGGGAATCTCCACAGACATGTATAGATAATCCTTGTTGGTGGATATGTTGAATTTTGAATCTTTGGGATTACATATACAGTACATCCTCTAGACCAGGGGTAGGCAACTTTGCCTCCTTTATGACTTGTGGACTTCAACTCCCAGAATTCCTGAGCCAGCCACGCTGAGGGGAAAGGGAGAGGTTTCCAAGCTGAGCCATGCTGGCTCAGGAATTCTGGGAGTTGAAGTCCACAAGTCATAAAAGAGCCAAGGTTGCCTACCCCTGCTCTAGACAGATTCAGAAATGGCTTTTATCTGCATCCGTTCCTGCTTTGAAAAATAGGAGGAAATTTTGGTCGGTTAGGAAGATGTGATTTATTTATTTTCTCCTCAGCAAAGTGCTTGTTGGAAGCAAAAAAGCTGAACAACTAACCCCAAAGTGGGCATCTATTGATCCGTTGTTCGTGGAGAGCAACATTTGGTTTGAATTCAGGAGGCTAATAAAGTCAATGGGAGCTGAAATCAATGCACTGAGCTGAAAGGGATCTCCTGAGTAATGTGGAATGCTTTCTGGTCAGAGATAATGTGATGGCATTGCATAAAAAGGACCATTTTCATGCATGACCTCTTACTTAGATATTTTTTTACCTTTCCTATCTGTGAAGGGTTGATGGATTTTTCTTTATATCCAGCCTCCTTTCATCACTTTTACTCTCTGATATTGATCTACTTTATCACCAAGCCATCAGGAAGTGGCAGGTGTCAAATTCAAATAACTAATGTTGGAATTATCTCAGTTTTTTTTCCCCTTGGTTCTTTTTTTTTAAGCCTCTTGCTACAGGAGAAAAAAGGGGAGGTTAATTTCTCCAGGGAAACTTTATATGTTTAGTTGATGTTTTTTCTTGCACTGAAGCATTGGCTTCTTAGCCTATGTGTATAAGCATAGAACTTAGGTCAAATAAAGTACCATTGTTCAAATCCACATAGAACTGGCAGAATAAAGCTAAGAATGGGATTATTTTGTGTTTAAGAAGGTTCTGGAAATGGAAGATAGTAAGACATGAGAGTAAGGTACGAAGAAGCATCTCCCATTCCACATTAACCACACAAATTGTAACTTACACTTACGTTGCGGATCAACGTAAGTGTAAGTTACATCACAGATCTTTGTGAGAAGGCTGTGGTACATCTACGCATGTATAGGGTAAAAAAAAGTCAAGATGGCTACCATGATTCAATCAATCAAAGCTCCATCCAATAGGAAGTGTATTGTATTTTAAAAAGGGTGGAGCTTAAATCACACCATAGTGGGGACCAATTTGCCTTTTTTTAAAAGTCATAATCTGCAGATACCCCTGTCTGCAAGTGAGGAAAGAGAGATCAAAATAACCCCAACTTTTGAATTTTTGAATTAATAAGTCTTCCAAAGGACTAAAATTATGCCACATCACAGTAACAAACTGATGAAACATTTCAGAAACATTTACCAACCAAGTTTACGGTTGAAAACTGCTATCAAAATAGACAAGTGGGAGACTTAAAATGTAAGATTTCTCAACTTAGCAACTTTACGATGGGTGGACTTCAACTCCTCAAATTCTTCAGGCAGCACTTGGGGAATCGAAGTCCATAGATCTACAGATTTGCCAAGTTTAAAAGCGAAATATAGAAGCTAGAATTCTCCCAAAAGTGCTTTTTCAAAAAACAACTGGACTTTGTTTTCCCTTGAAGACATTTCATTTGTCACCCATCAAATTTGCAGACAACACCAAGCCAGCAGGAATAGCCAACACTCCAGAAGACAGGCTTAAGATACAGGAGGATCTTGACAGATTGGAACACTGGGTGCTATCTAACAAAATGAAATTCAATGGTGAAAAAAGGAAGGTTCTGCATTTAGGCAAGAAAAACCAAATGTACAGATATAGTATAGGGGGTACCTGGCTTAATAGTAGTAATTGTGAGAGGGATCTCAGAGTCCTAGTGGATAATCACTTAAATATGAGCTAGCCGTGTGCTGCAGCTGCCAAAAAAGCCAACACAGTGTTAGGCTGCATTAACAGAGGGATAGAATCAAGATCACGTGAAGTGTTAATACCACTTTACAAGGCCTTGATAAGGCCACACTTGGAATACTGCATCCAGTTTTGGTCACCACAATGTAAAAAAGATGTTGAGACTCTAGAAAGAGTACAGAGAAGAGCAACAAAGATGATTGGGGGACTGGAGGCTAAAACACATAAGGAATGGTTGCTGGAATTGGGTAGGTCTAGTCTGATGAAGAGAAGGACAAGGGGTGTCATGATAGCAAATCAGATATCATCTTGTTTTGGCAATGAGCCAATCAGATCAAAGTAGGATTCAGTTATTGATGTCATGTATTGAAGCTGAGAGGAGGACATTTGTCAGTGTGTTATGTGATCCCTATCAAGTTGGTTGGTTTTTTTGTGTGTGTGTTCTTTCATTTAGTGAGCTTGTAAAATGTAATAAAATTAAAGTAATGGTGCAAAGAGTTGAGTATAGGGTTTCCTGCCTGAGCAGGGGGTTGGACTCGATGACCTCCAAGGTCCCTTCCAACATTATTATTATTATCATTCATCGCACAGTCAGCCAGATGTTCAGACTGGATTTGGCATTTTGTCTACCTATCGAGTCCTTACCCAGGACCTGGGATAGGCAGATGTGGATGTTTGATGGTATTACAGGTATCGTCGCAGGATGGAAGCAGTTCCTAATAAGGCCGCCTTTTGCAATTGACTAATAGCAAATTTGTCAATGCCAATGGTGTTCAAGTGGTGCTCCAGTTGTTTTGGGATTGCGCCTAAGGAGCCTATGACTATTGGTACTACCCTTGCTTGCTTTTGCCACAGTCTTTCTATTTCTATTTGTAGGTCTTTGTATTTGTTATCTTCTCCAGTTCTTTCTCGTCTATTCTGCTGTCTCCAGGCACTGCCACATCCACTATCCAGACTTTTTTGTCTTTCTTATCGACAATTGTTAAGTCTGGGGTGTTATGTTGCAGGTGCTTGTCTGTTTGAATTCTGAAGTCACAGAGCAGTTTAATTTTATCATTTTCTATGACTTTCTCTATTTTATGATCCCACCAGTTTTTGCTTACAGGAAAATGATATTTTTTGCAGATCTTCCAATGCACCATTGTTGCTACTTTGTCATGCCGCTGCTTGTAATCAGTTTGTGCAATCTTCTTGCAACATCTTACCAAGTGGTCCACTGTTTCTTCAGCTTCTTTGCATAGGCGGCACTTACTGTCTGTTGCTGTCTTCTCAATTTTGACTTTGTATTCATTTGTCCTTAAGGATTGGTCTTGTGCAGCCAGAATTAGTCCCTCGGTCTCTTTCTTCAATTTTCCTGCTCTTAGCCATTGCCAGGTTTTATTATTAGCTGCTTTCCCAGCTATTTTTTTCATGTATTGGCCATGTAGTGCTTTGTCTTCCCATGCCTCTATTCTGTTCTTCATTTGGTCTTTCTTGTAGGCCAGTTTGGTCTCTCCAGTAGTTAGTAAGCCTTCCTGATATACTAATTTCAGTGCATCTTCATCATTGTTCTTCAGATATTCTTCCAAAGACATTTTTTCTTCTTCAACCATCTGATGTACTTGTAGCATTCCACGCCCACTATTTGCCTTGGTAGATAAAGTCTATCAATGTCACTGCGTGGATGAAGGGCATGATTCATTGTCATTATTTTTCTGGTCTGCCTATCCATTGCTTTTATTTCTGCTTGAGTCCAGTCCACTATTCCAGCTGTGTACCTAATGACTGTGATTGCCCAGGTGTTGATTGCCTTTATGGTATTTCCTCCATTGAGTTTGGATTTTAAGATCTTCTTCACTCTCTTGATGTATTCACCTCTAATCTTTTTCTTGACTTCAGTGTGCTTGATGTTGTCAGCTTGAAGGATACCCAAGTATTTGTAGTACTCTTCCTCATCCAGACTCTTAATGGTATTTTCGTGGGGCATCTTGATTCCTTCAGTTTTCACTATTTTTCCTTGTTTGATAGTAAGTGTGGCACATTTGTCCAAGCCAAACTCCATTACAATATCTTGGCTATATATACGGACAGTGTTGAGCAGCGATTCTATTTCAGATGATGTTTTTCATACAGCTTCAGATCATCCATATAAAGGAGGTGGGATAGTCTGGCAGATGTTTTTGATGTTTGATAGCCATGTCCTGAGTTAGTCAGTATTGTTGACAGAGGAAACAGTGCAATAACAAATAGTAATGGTGATAATGAATCTCCTTGAAATATTCCTCTCTTGATATTAACCTCTCCCAGCCTCTCACCATTGATCTGCAACGGTGTCTTCCATTGTGCCATCGATCTTTGCACAAATTTTCTGATGTTTCTACTGACTCCTGTTATTTCTAGGCACCTTATTATCCAATCATGTGGCAGAGAGTCAAATGCCTTTTTGTAGTCAATCCATGCCACATTCAGGTTGGTCTTCCTTCTCTTGCAGTTTTCCAAGATCATTTTGTCTATTAGGAGTTGATCTTTTGTTCCTCTGCTATTGGGGTGGTTTCCTTTCTGCTCACTGTGTATCTGCGACGGGTAAACACCTTTTCTTCCAGTAGTTCTGCAGCTGCTGGCCCTGGTTGCTCAGCCAACAGTCCTGAGTCCTGTAACCCATTTTTCACCAGATATCCAGGGACTCCAATATCTAGTGCGGACCTTGTTAACCCGGGCGACGTCCGAGCCGGTATGGCATTCTGCAATTTACGTCTCACCATATTTTTTATGGGAGAGACACTCTTTGTCTGACTCCTCTGAATATTATTATTATTATTATTATTATTATTATTATTATTATTATTATTATTATTATTATTATTATTATTATTATTATAGAAGTGAAACATCTTCAAGGAAGAAACAAAGTCCCGTTGCTTTTTGAAAAAGCATCTTTGGGATAACCATGACCTGGAAGACTGAGAATGTTTCTTTCGGAGACAGGAAATTTGTACTTGAATGTAGAAAAAAATAGAAAAGATAGAGATGTAAAATATTCTCTTTGTAAATCTGCATCAAAAACGGTCATGTTGGGCTTTGAAGGCTGATGGCTGGATTTTGATCACATGATGCCTGGGGATGCTGCAATCATCATAAGTGTGATCATAAGTGATCATAACTTGCTTTTTTCAGCACTGTTGTAACTTAAAATGGTCATTTAAATGAATGAGGACTAAATCAAGGACTACCTGTATACACGACAGGGGGGCTGGACTAGAAGTCCTCCAAGGTCCCTTCCAGCAGTATTCTAATTCTATTCTGTCTGCTGTGCCTCAGTATTGTAAGTCATCTTTATACATACTAAAAAGCAGAGACATCACCCTGCCAACAAAAGTACTTATAGTCAAGGCTATGCTTTTCCCAGTTGCAATGTATGGCTGTGAAAGCAGGACCATAAGAAAGGCTGAGTGTCAAAGAATGGAGGACTTTGAACTATGGTGCTGGAGAAGACTCCTGTGAGTCCCCTGGACTGCAAGGCGATCCAACCGGTCAGTCCTAGAGGTGATCAACCCTGAGTGCTCCTTAGAAGGCCAGATCCTGAAGTTGAAACTCAAGTACTTTGGCAACTTAATGAGAAGGAAGGACTCACTGGAGAAGAGCCTAATGCTGGGAAAGATGGAGGGCAAGAGAATAAGGGGACGACAGAGAATGAGGTGGCTGGAGGGAGTCACTGAAGCAGTAGGCGTGAGCTTAAATGGACTCCAGAAGATGGTAGAGGACAGGAAGGCCTGGAGGAACGTTGTCCATAGGGTCACGATGGGTTGGACATGACTTTGCAACTAACAACAACCACAACAACCTGTATACAGGCATGTTTTCACAGACTTTATAGCTGGATGCTCAGAAGCCTTAGCAGAATAGGCTTCATTCGATTTGTTTGTTTGTTTGAAGGAGTAAATTTTTTTGTTCATTGCATTGTATTTAACTGAAAAAAGAAAACCCAGATATTTTCTTTGAGATCTCTGAATATGCTTTAACAGATGGAAAACTCGGCTATAGAATTCCTAAACCCTCTTCTGCTATAGTTTGGCTCTATAGCTTTGGACACACCACAATTTTGTTATTGATCTTAATATATATATATATATATATATATATATATATATATATATATATATATATATATGTTGCAACTTCTAGGAAATTGCTTTTGAGATGCTTAGTTTAGGACCTCGGTTCTCTGTTGATAAAATAATTGCTTCCACAGACTTCCAACCACAGTAAGCAATTTAACCCATTGAGGAGGGTTAACAATAGAAGGTTAACTATATTTGGAGAAGAATGATTCCTTTATTTAGAGAATAAAATAAGATTGCTCATTGCAGATGGATGGTTCCGGATCCATCAAATTATAGAAACAGAGCCTTATAAATTCCAATCATTTTGGATGGAATGTTCAGTTTGACTCACTTTATTATTATTATTATGCTATCTAGTTTCCTATTTTGCATTTCATTGGATATATGAGAGCCAGAAAAATTACAGGAGAAGTTGCCATCAAAACCTACACCACAAGTCCTTTAGTCTTTCTATTGCTTTTTGCTCCCTTTCGTCTAACTGTGCCAGAGTCATCATACTAGAGTTGCTTGTCCATCTTGAATGCAATGATGATTGCACATAATTGACTCCTTAGTTATGTATATTTACGCTCATCGGTATATTTAACGTCACTGGAAAGTTTGGGTGGATAATTAAGGCTGTTATAATTTGAGTATTTGAATAAGTAGCTTACAGTCTCTGTCAGATGCATTGGGAGCATTACTGTCATGTGTAGAAGTCCGTGTGCTTGCAAATATGACAAAAGGATGCCCATAAAATGACAGGCAATTTACTGTGGAAGGCCTACAACAAAAGACCATTGAAACCTTTACCAGGTTTTGCAGTTGCAAAACTGGAAACAGGTAAGTGACTAAACCATAGCAATTACAGAAAAAAAGGAAAAATGGTCCAACATGATACCTTTATGTCTTTTGAAAATCCAGAATTAGCACTGAGAGAATGGGGGAAGAACGAGAACATACTATTTATTTTTACTAAAAATAATTCAATGATGTTGGAAATCTCCTCCTCCTCCTCCTCCTCCTCCTCCTCCTCCTCCTCCTCCTCCTCCTCCTCCTCCTCCTCCTCCTCCTCTTCTTCTTCTTCTTCTTCTTATTCTTCTTCTTCTTCTTCTTCTTCTTCTTCTTCTTCTTCTTCTTCTTCTTCTTCTTCTTCTTCTTCTTCTTCTTCTCCTTTCTCCTCTTCCTTCTCCTCCTCTTTTTAAAAAATAAACTAAAAACAATGTTGCATTAAAGTACTAAAAAGAGAGAGAGCTTTTATCTTTTACTGTAGAGAACCTGCTGTTTTCAAAAACAGCTTTAGATTTGATTGGAAAAGTAAAATTATATATTATACATCTCAATCTGTGTCATCCTAGTCCAATGTCTGAAATACATCAATATCTGGCAAGTTTCAAAATTGAAATCAAAACCCATAGGTGTCCAATTTCCTTCATTTTTTTTTATAACATGGTTTTATTCTGTCCCTAGTTAGCCGGTGGGATCTAGACAACCTAAAAGTTAGGCGTTGGGATGTACAAAAATAAATTGTGATAGTTTTTGGCTAATTCTTGGATCGAAAACCCTCTTAGAAGTCTCAGAGTACAGACTCGGTTGAAAACTGGCAGAAGAAGCAAAACTAGTGAAAATCATTTCTGTTATGTTAGCAAGAAAAACTACATGGAAACATTTATGAAGCCATTAGGACCCTTAGTCAACATGAAGTTGGTATCTTTTACTCCTGTGAAAATCAAGAGCTCAAGCAGTAGTAATTGAGGGAATGAGAGATGCAAGTTTGAACAAGTTTTCCATTTTTTAAGTATTTTGTTTTTCCCTTTAAGAGAAAGGGAATGTTGCTTCCCACATTTTTTCCGACGAGTCAGTTATGTACAATTTACAACTTGTGTTGTACAATGAAATGAATTTTAAAACCACATGTTCTCTTCCTGTAGCGGCAAGAATTATTTTAATTGATTCATGAAGTGCTATAATTGCATAGAAATGATTTTTGGACTATGCGGTACGCCGGAGAGATGGCTGAATTCAAACTTTGCAAACAGAACTAAACAGCACTTCCTGGAGTAAAATGTGAATTGAAATTCGGGGCACAAATACACAGTCTACCCACAGGAAGCATTATGCAGTTCCGTGGGTTTTATGGAGTTGTGGGTGTGATGAAGTTTATTGTTTGTAGAATTAGTCTTCCTCGCTGCTGTTTCGCAAAGGGTTGCAAGCAAACCCTCAAAAGGCCAAAAACTTGCTACAACCTAGGTTTGCTCATTTTGTATTTTGAAACTCTTCGGAAGAAAGTGTGTTTGCATTGTATCTTTGGCTCTGTGGTTTCAAAGAGATTTGACGGTCGGCATCTTTGTCGGATTGGGACCAGGTTAGTCTTCTGCGGAAGTTGGAACCGCCTTGTTACGACACTCCAGCTGGCTTTGATGCTTTCATTCAGGAATGGAGAATCTGTCTTGATTTGAAATCTGTCTGTCTTTCTTCGTGTCAGATCCCATGCAATTTCATATACAGGCCATCCTTGACTTTCAACCACCAAAGTTACAACAGCATTGAAAAAAAGGACTTATGACCATTTTTCACACCACTGTAGCATCCCTAGGGTCATGTGATCAAAATTCAGATGCTTGGCAACTGACTCATATTTATGACAGTTGCATTGTTCCAGGATCATGTGATCACCTTTTGCGACCCTCTAACAAGCAAAGCATATACATTTAGTAATAATAATAATAATAATAATAATAATAATGCATACAAAGTCAAAATTGAAAAGACAGCAACAGACAGTAAGTGCCACCTATGCAAAGAAGCTGAAGAAACAGTGGACCACCTGGTAAGCTGCTGCAAGAAGATCGCACAGATTGACTACAAGCAGCGGCATGACAAAGTAACAACAATGGTGCATTGGAAGATCTGCAAGAAATAACATTTGCCTGTAAGCAAGAACTGATGGGATCATAAAATAGAGAAAGTCATAGAAAATGATAAAGTTAAACTGCTCTGAGACGTCAGAATTCAAACAGACAAGCACCTGCAACATAACACCCCGGACTTAACAATTGTCGATAACGAAGACAAAAAAGTCTGGATAGTGGATGTGGCAGTGCCTGGAGACAGCAGAATAGATGAGAAAGAACTGGAGAAGATAACAAAATACAAAGATCTACAAATAGAAAGACTGTGGCAAAGGCAAGCAAGGGTAGTACCAATAGTAAAACAACTGGAGCACCACTTGAACACCACTGGCATTGACAAATTCACCATTAGTCAATTGCAAAAGGCAGCCTTACTAGGAACTGCTTCCATCCTGCAACAATATCTGTAATACCATCAAACATCCATATCTGCCTATCCCAGGTACTTGGTAAGGACTCGATAGGTAGACAAAATGCCAAATCCAGTCTGAACAACTGGCTGACTATGCGATGATCAATAATAATAATAATAATAATAATAATAATAATAATAATAATAATAATATCACCTTCTTTTCTAAAATTCTTCTCCATATTAAATAATTACATTTTTTTAGCCACATTTGGGGAAATCTTAACAATTAAATGTATTTGAATGTAACTAGTTAACCACTCTAGTGCCACCAGAGTCTTGTACATATTTTTTACAGCCTTTGAAATGAAAAAGAGATTTTAACTATTTTTAATAGTGGTTCTGAATCTATAACCAATCGGTTATAGATTGGATTCTAAGTCTTAATAATTCTAGGTCCAGAATTAAAAAGAGTTTGATTGCCAATCCTGGTCTCCATTAATAGAAAATGCAGTACGAATCAATTTTCTACCCTTTGTTTTTGTTATGACTTCTGACTGGTTGAACACTGAACAAAGCGTGAAATTCTCTTTCGCCTTTAAAGGGCGATTTTATGTCATATATACTGTTGATTCCTTCTGGGATTGTCTTTTAAGTTTTTCAACATTATGTGAGTCATCTTAATACAACATAAATATTTAGTTTTACAGTGACTCTTGCTATTCACAAGCAGTACTTGGAGAACCTAATGGTCAATCAATCAATCTTTAATTACGGTCCCAAACCAGAAGAAAAATAAAATCATGAAAATAAAACGAAAGACATGAAGATACACAGACAACGCAGGAGAATTTAGTGATGTTCAAAGTAACTGTATCATACCGCTCCAATAATAACAGCTGTCAAATCAGAAAGACTCATTTAAAATGTCTTGAATTAAGACACCGAGACAAACTCAAGCCTTGCAGTATTATGAGAAATCAAACAGAGATGTTGAAAGAAATTCAAATTTATTCTAAATAAATCTCTTTTTACTGTCCTGGGCAATTTTCCAGGGTCAGAAGATTTTAAATAAAATAAAACCTGTTTTAAACAAAACCTTATTTTAATAGGTTTTACTTAAACAATGCATTAAGAAAAATCGGGATTTATTTTCATTTGTGCATTTCAAAAGAGCTTTTGAGTGGGGGGGTCAGATTGGAAGACCTCCAATGTCCCTTCTGTTATTCTGTTATTCTGCTTAATAAATGGAATCCTAACCAAACCTGATAGGATGGGTGGAGACTTTTGATATTTCAGTTGTAATAGGTTAAAATTCAATTGCTTTCTTAAAACCTTTTGAGATAGCCTGAAACCTTTTAATATGAATTTAACAATCTCTTCCTCAGTTGTGCTGCTAATAGTCTCTTCCCCCCCCCAAAAAAAAAAGAAATGTCACTCTCCATGATCTTCCATGGTGTATCTTAGAAGCATGAAATGCTGTGATATTCTTTTGTCTTTGGTCTGAGTTGTGAGATCAGACCTGTGTCCATTCATTCTCGGGTGAAAATTCTGCAGAACGTTTAAATTCTGCGTGGTTGAAGCACCCTATATCTGATGAAGTCAGCTGTACCTCACAAAAGCCTACGCTTTTCAATAACATTTGTTGGACAAAAAACGTTCTCCTATCACGTGAAGTTCTATTCCCGCTTTATAAAACCCGAGTAAGACCGCACCTGGAATACCGCAGCCAATTTTGGTCACCATATCACAAAAAAGATGTGGAGAGTTTGGAAAAAAATTCAGAGAAGAGCAACAAAGATGATCAAAGGCCTGGAGACTAAAACAGAACGGGTGCGGGACTTGGGTTTGGCTAGTCTAAAGAAAGGAAGAAATAGGGGAGACATGATAGCAGTGTTCTAGTATTTGAGGGGCTGCCACAAAGAAGAGAGAGTCAGGTTATTCACCAAAGCACCAGAGGGAAGGACCAGAAACAATGGTTGGAAAGTGATCAAAGAAAGAAGCAACCTGGAACTGAGAAGAAACTTCCTGACAGTGAGGACAATTAACCAGAGGAATAGCTGGCCTCCAGAAATAGTGGGTGCCCCATAACTGGAGATTTTTAAGAAGAGACTACACATTCACCTGTCTGAGATGGTATAGGTTCTCCTGCTTGAGCAGGGGGCTGGACTAGAAGACCTCCAAGGTCCCTTCCAGCTATATTCTATTCTATTCTATTCTATTCTGTTCTGTTCTGTTCTGTTCTGTTCTGTTCTAAATCCTAGGTCCTTTATTTGATCTCCAACTTAACGTCACTGAGGTCCTTCCATCTCCAGCTTTTGGCTAAAAGACAAGAACATCCAACGTGAAAAGTTAACGCTTGTTTCCAAGTCCTCCGAATTTCCACTTTGTCTCAACCATGTTCTAATTGGAGAATCCGGAACGGATGTATTCTGACACTTCTTTGACCAGCATATAATCGCTCATCAAGTCTTACAAGTATTTTTTTTTAAAAAAAAAAAATCTCAATTGGCCCAGTGCTGTGAAATCATGTCATAAATGCCCCTTAGAAAGTATGGATGAGAACACTGGATACTTTAAATGAAACCAGACCGTTTCTGAAATGAAGTGGGGGAGTCCTGCCCCTTTGATGCACACATGTGTACATATAGTCCCCTCTCCCCCTCTCCCTCTCTCTTTCTCTCTCTCCCTCTTCCCTTCTCTCTTTCTTTCTTTCTCCCTGTCTCCCTCTCTTTCCTTTTATCTCTCTCTCTGTTTTTTCTCTCCCTCTTTCTCTGTCTCCCCTTTTTCTATCCCCCTCTCTCTTTGTCTCCTTTTTGTCTCCCTCTCTCTACCTCTCTATCTCTTTCCCTTCCTCTCCATTTATCACTTTCTCTCTCTCTTTTCTTTCTCTTCCTCCCCCGCTCTCTTTCTCCATCTCCCCTTCTCTCTCCCTTTCTCTCTTTCTCTCCCCCTTTTTCTCCATTTATCACTTTCTCTCTCTTTTTTCTTTCTCTCCCTCCCCTGCTCTCTTTCTCCATCTCCCCTTCTCTTTCCCTCTTTCTCTCTCTCCCTCTCTTTCTCTCTCCCTTTCTCTCTCTCTCTTTCTCTCCCTTTCCCCCTCTTTCTCTTTCTTTCCATCTCCCTCTCTCTCTCTCTCCCTCTCTCTCTCTCTGTCTCTCTCACACACATAAACACACACATACAGTTTAAGATTATTATTCCATGTCCACTTAATAATGAACAAATCCCATATATCGTCTTAGACTTAATTCCGGGGTTCTCTGTTACTTCAACTGTATTCCAATTCTACTGCCAGATTTACAACAATTTCTGTCTTTTCTCCCACAAGATAGCCATGGCTTGTTCTTGCTTGTTATGTCTGAAAGCATCCAGGCACTTTTGCTCCTTGCTGTTGGTTAACATTTCAGTCAACCCAATTTATTTTGTATTTATCACAGATATAATTATAATAAGCTCCAGAGCTCTGAATTGGCAGCAGTTTCCTAAACAACACAAATAAAAGGCACACAGGCTCACAAGCTATGCAGTGAGCCTGCTATATTGTTTAAAGCTGGCTGCTCTTTTAAAATGTTATCAGTTTCTCTTTAAAAATTAAGGCACTTTTGTGCCTACGAGGTGTGCTCCGACTCAAGGCGAACTCCATTTCTTAAAAGCTGACCTTCAATATTTTTAAAAGCATCTTTCTGTCTTATGTGCAGATCATCCAATGAAACCAATTGGATTTTTTTTTTGTTTGTTAAGACCCGTGTTTGAAATACCAGCATGGAGGCAATAAACAAAACCACATACAGAGTAAATATTCCAACTTTGGATGAGAACTCTGACGCTTGAAGCATCAGCATAATCTGATCAGTTTTAATGGGTTCATGCTTTTTATGATTTATTTATTTATTTTCCTGAGTCTAAAATCACTGTGAGTGGTTCGCGCTTGAAATGGAAGGATGCTAAAATAGAGAAAACAAACAGGTCTGTCTCTCTATCTCTATCTTTAGATAGATAGATAGATAGATAGATAGATAGATAGATAGATAGATAGATAGATAGATAGACAGATATAAGTAAAGAAAGATAGATGATAGATAGATAGATAGATAGATAGATAGACAGATATAAGTAAAGAAAGATAGATGATAGATAGATAGATAGATAGATATAAGAAACATAGATGATAGATAGATAGATAGATAGATAGATAGATAGATAGATAGATAGATAGATAGATAGACGGATATAAGTAAAGAAACATAGATGATAGATAGATAGATAGATAGATAGACAGATATAAGTAAAGAAACATAGATGATAGATAGATAGATAGATAGACAGATATAAGTAAAGAAACATAGATGATAGATAGATAGATAGATAGACAGACAGACAGATATAAGTAAAGAAACATAGAGATAGATAGATAGATAGATAGATAGATAGACAGATATAAATAAAGAAACATAGATGATAGATAGATAGATAGACAGATATAAGTAAAGAAACATAGATGATAGATAGATAGATAGATAGATAGATAGATAGATAGACAGACAGATATAAGTAAAGAAACATAGATGATAGATAGATAGATAGATAGATAGATAGATAGATAGACAGACAGATATAAGTAAAGAAACATAGATGATAGATAGATAGATAGATAGACAGATATAAGTAAAGAAACATAGATGATAGATAGATAGATAGATAGATAGATAGATAGATAGACAGATAGACAGATATAAGTAAAGAAACAGATGATAGATAGATAGATAGATAGACAGACAGATAGACAGATATAAGTAAAGAAACATAGATGATAGATAGATAGATAGATAGATAGATAGATAGATAGATAGATAAAGAAAGAAAGACAGACAGACAGATAGAGACAGAGAGACAGACAGACAGATAGATAGGGAGAGAAAGAAAAGAGAGGAGAGAGAGAAGAGAGAGAGAAGATAGAGCTAGAACTAGACCTAAAGCTAGAGTAGAGATAGAGATAGAGATAGAGCTAGCTAGACAGACAGACAGACAGAGACAGAGATAGCGACAGTGATAGAGACAGAGACAGAGACAGAGATTGAGATAGAGATATCTCACACCCCAAAATAACTGACAGGTGCTCAACCACTATTGTGTTCCAAAGTCATGGAAATCAAGTTTTCAAGAGATTTCAGGATCCCATCCAGGTGGGAGCCATTCAGAACTTCGAGGGATGTTATTCCAGAGGGCAGGAACCACAGCCGAGAAGAAATAAAGGCTCTCAAAGAAGTCTTTACTCTTCACTGGGACTGTGGAGGCTGAACCGGCCTGTGGGTTGTAGGAGCACCGCTGTGTAAAAAATGTCAAGAATGCCGGGTGAGAGAAAAGGTTTTGTAATGCAATCTACAGCTGTGCCTAACAGCCGTTGAAATGCTTCCTTTCTGTGTCTCTTGGCAAGAAGGCCTTGGAATGGGGTGGAGTCCCAAGAGTTGGTTGTGTGTGTTATATACAACAGTTGTGAAAACAGTTGCCTTCGTGTTCGCCTTTGATCACGGCAGGGGGCCGGGTGCGTAAAAGCCGTTCAGATGACATATTAAAAAAGCATAACCCATTTGCTTTGCATGGTTACAAAAGTCACTTGAATCTCTTGGTCCCCGGTGGAGGAAACATTCAATGTCTTTGGCCCGTGCACTTTACGAAGCACACCTTTCAACTTCTCGCTACCGCTGGCTGCATGTCTCCAAACCTCCTTTTCCAGACTTAGCCCTAGGAAATGGGAGTTACCTGGGAGTGGTTTAAAGAGAAATTTGAAATTTGTTTTCCAAAGCGCCAGAAGGCAGGACAAGAAGCAACGGATGGAAACTAATCAAGGAGAGAAGCCACCTAAAACTAAGGAGAAACTTCCTGACAGCGGGGAACAATTAATCAGCGGAACGAATTGACTCCAGAGGTTGCAGGTGGTTAATCCCAACTTCTATTCTATTCTATTCTATTCTATTCTATTCTATTCTATTCTATTCTATTCTATTCTATTCTATTCTATTCTATTCTATTCCCCTGTTGGTGTGGTGGTGAGAATGCAGCATTGCAGGAGTCTGATCCTCACCGGCTCACAGTTGACTCAGCTTTCCATGCTTCCGAGGTTGGTAAAATGAAGACCCAGATTGTTGAGGGCAATATGTTGATGCTGTAAACCACTTAGAGAGGGCTGTAAAGCACTATGGAGTGGTATATAAGTCTAAGTGCTATTCTATTCTATTCTATGCTATTCTATTCTATTCTGTTCTGTTCTGTTCTGTTCCATTCCGTTCCATTCCATTCTATTCTCTCCATTTCATATTCTAGTCTCTCCATTTCATATTCTATTCTATTCTATTCTATTCTATTCTATTCTATTCTATTCCATTCCTATTCCATCCCATCCCATCCCATCCCATCCCATCCTATCCTATTCTATTCCATTCCATTCCATTCCACTCTACTGTACTCACTCTATTCTACTCTGGTTTGCAGAAGCTATAGTTTCCCATATCAGTAGAAATGAGAAATGCTGGTTTTACAGTTGAGGAATATACCCTTTCTCTTCTGGATGAGGATCTATGGTTTGTCAGAACAGGCAAAACATAACTCAGACTGAATTTTGATCCATAATGTCTCTGCTTCTTCCTGCAGCTGAAACAGGTTGTTCACGAAAGTTGAAAAATGTCTGGCTTTAGCAACAGTTGACATACTTAATTGTTTGGTTTGTGAAAGTTCCTTGATTTTTGTCACCAGTTGTAGAAAGACAGAGGGGGAAAAGAAGCAGAACCAGTTTCCTGGGATTAATAGCTCAAACTCCAAGGGCCCTCCAGTTAAAATCACATTTAACTCCCATTAATTTCACTCATAGACCATGAGCTGAATTTTACTGAGTCTTTTTACTAAGAACAGAGATACAGTAAATAGACGAACGCAGAATATGTTCAGTTTATTGCATAAACATAATTCAGACAGTAGTCATAACAGCCAGAAATTTTGATTTATATCAGAGATTGGCAACAAGTGGTTGTCCAAATGTTGCTGATTGGAAATCCCCAGGCCACTAAAGATGGGAATTGTAGTCCATTTATATAGAGAACTCCTCAATTCCTCTCCTTGATCTGTTGAAATGGAATAAACACCAAGACTCTTCAGTGGAAACTGTTCAATTTAATGTATATTTTCACTTCCGTTTTTCCTTTGGATGGTGTTCTTGGCAGCCAGGAACTCAATCTATAAAAGAGATCCTACTTCACTTAGACATTTACTTTTTAGTAATAAAAAAGCAGATGTCTAAGATCTCTTCATCTGAAACAGAAACCAGAATCTTGATGCCGCTTTGACCCTTCGGTGTACTTAATCGAGCATCTGTTGTCAGCGCTCCAGCCACCGATGACAGAAAATTACAATTTTCTCTTCTTTTGCAAACATTTGTTACATCTTGTGGCAGGCCAGTTGCTGGAGATCAAGGAGAAATGGGTTTTAGGGCATGAGGCACTGAACTTTCAGAAACCAGGATCGGTTAATAGCTGGAATTTGATAGCTGGGACTTCTTTTGGGGTCTGGGGGTGATGGGAAGTGCTTAACAACATGGACTGAAAGAGGATAATGGGTAGAAATGCAGTACAGGTAGTTCTCGAATTACGACCACAATGGAGCCCAAAATTTATGTTGCTAAGATATAGATGTACGGCAGGAGAGAAAGCTGAATACCTTTCACATGCGCTGTCTCTGACGTATTCTAGGCATCACCTGGCATGACAAAGTCCCAAATAGCACAGTCCTGGAATGTGCTGGAATCTCTAGCATGTATACACTATTGAAACAGCGATGTCTATGCTGGCTTGGGCATGTTGTGAGAATGGCTGACGGTCAGATTCCAAAAGATCTCCTGTATGGACAACTAGTGCAGGGAAAGCGCCCCAGAGGGAGACCTGAGCTGTGATATAAAGATATCTGCAAGAGGGACCTAAAGGCCTTGGGAATGGACATTAATAGTAGGAATCCTTCACCTCTGATCGTTCAGCCTGGAGGCTTAAGATGCAGCATGGCCTCCAATTTGGAGAGACACTTGTGCAGCAGGTGGAGGCAAAGAGGCAGTCCCGGAACCAATGAAATCTGGGGGCTGGACAGGGGCAGATTGTACCTGCCCTCAGTGTGGAAGGGACTGCCACTCTCAAATTGTCCTTTTCAGCCACACCAGATACTGCCTTAGGACCTCTTTCCAGAGCACCATACCATAGTCTCTTGAGACTGAAGGATGCCAACTACAACTACATCCTAATTCAGCAAGAAAAAAACACAATGCTCCCTAAAAAAAAAAAACAAAAAGTAAATTAGCAGTTGTATTTAGATGGGTGCAACTTCTCAAAAAATATTACATTGAGGATCAAAGAAAAAGAAGATACAAAATATTTTCAAGCATGGAACATCTCCAATGCTAGCTTACACTTTGATAATGTTAGCAGTGGCTAACGAAAGCTTAGTGCACAATAAAATTCTCTGTCCCAGAGATAAGTATGTCTTTTTTTTTTACAAATATATGTATGTATATATGTATGTATGTATGTATGTGTGTATGTATGTATGTATAATATATATATACAGTAGTGGTCAAAATTGTGGAAACCTTTTGGGAAATGTGTACAGTAAAAATGCCACCTTTGGTTAAGTTTCCACCATTTTTTCCTTCCAATTTCTTTATAACTGTAGCCTTGTTCACTTAATAATACTATTTTACATCACTTTCTGGGCAACCAGTCAACTCTTTGCACCATTACTTTAATTTTATTACATTTTACAAGCTCACTAAATGAAAGAACACAAAAAACCCCAACCAACTTGATAGCGATCACATAACACACTGACAAATGTCCTCCTCTCAGCTTCAATACATGACATCAATAACTGAATCCTACTGTGATCTGATTGGCTCATTGCCAAAACAAGATGATATCTGATTGGCTGTCATGTCACCCCTCGTCCTTCTCTTCATCAGACTAGACATATCCAATTCCAGCAACCATTCCTTATGTGTTTTAGCCTCCAGTCCCCCAATCATCTTTGTTGTTGTTCTCTGTACTCTTTCTAGAGTCTCAACATCTTTTTTACATTGTGGTGACCAAAACTGGATGCAGTATTCCAAGTGTGGCCTTACCAAGGCATTGTAAAGTGGTATTAACACTTCACGTGATCTTGATTCTATCCCTCTGTTAATGCAGCCCAGCACTGAGTTGGCTTTTTTGGCAGCTGCAGCACACAGCTGGCTCATATTTAAGTGATTGTCCACTAGGACTCTGAGATCCCTCTCACAGTTACTACTATTGAGCAAGGTACCCCCTATACTATACCTGTACATTTGTTTTTTCTTGCCTAAATGTAGAACCTTACTTTTTTCACCACTGAATTTCATTTTGTTAGATAGCACCCAGTGTTCCAGTCTGTCAAGATCCTTCTGTATCTTAAGCCTATCTTCTGAAGTGTTGGCTATTCCTTCCAGCTTGGTGTCGTCTGCAAATTTGATGAGTTCCCCATCTATCCCCTCATCCAAATCATTGATGAAAATGTTGAAAAGCACTAGACCCAGAACAAACCCTGGGGACATGGGACTTTTTTTTTCCCGTTTGTGCAAGAAAAAGTCTTCTAACATCAGTGTCGATCTACAATATCTTATTTTAATATTTTAAGTTATTGAATGGCCTGTTAACTCATTCGGCTTTTTGCTCCACACATTTCCTGGGCATTTCTCTTTGCAGTTGTTTTTTTTTTTTTTTTCTTCCAGTGGAATACAATTTCACCCAACTGAGAGATTTATACATTTGGTTGATGCAGGCTTTTAAAATGCTAACCAAGCAAATTTCTTCCCCCTTTTTAACAACCTAAAGATTAAAGTTTGGGGTAGATCCTGGGTATGTCTCTAT
Source organism: Crotalus tigris (assembly GCF_016545835.1). Classification (NCBI taxonomy): domain Eukaryota; kingdom Metazoa; phylum Chordata; class Lepidosauria; order Squamata; family Viperidae; genus Crotalus; species Crotalus tigris. Next base: position 1,177,683 of record NW_024097056.1, read on the forward strand.
TTAAACAACTGAGAAAATATTTGCAGATATTATCAGGGTGTTCTTGGGTATTGCTCTCTCTCCAGCAGGCATACTGGTGTTTGTCTTAGGCTTTTTCTCCAGGCATAATTTTTCTAGTGAATTCTGAAGCTACACCTCCAAAGCTCAACATTTTTTCACAAGGTGAAAGGAAAGATAACAAGTGAAATTAGATACTGCTGTCCAAAAGTCCTGGTCTCTTAATCTTCCTTTAGCTTAATATTTTCAAGGAAGCTTGTTTTGATTTTGCTCTCCTGCAAACATGGGATTGTAGTTACTAGCCTGATTGCTCCTTGCTTCACAATTATGGGTAGGCAAATTCAACTTCTGCATATCAGTTACTCTTCCACGCTATCAATTAATATAAGACAATGGGTCACTTTTTGGAAGTTTCAAGAGTCTTACGTCATCTTTATTATAGCACAGGGGAAAATAAACAAAAAGGTCACAAATTGAACTGATGTTCTTTAGAAATTTGAGTTCCAGAGAGGAAACTAGGAATTATCCCAAGAATTTTGTAAGATGTAACATACATCCAGCAATTGGGCTTCCTTTTATTATTATTATTATTTTTGCAGCAGTTGACACAGCTGAAATATTTAGTTCTTTAAAAATTTCCTTAATCTGTTATTCTTCCCAATACACTAAATGCTATAGCTAAAGCAAGATCTTTTCCATATTTTAATAATTAGACCTCTAATTATAAGGTAATTATAATTACCCAAGTCATAGGCTGTATTGCTATTATTATCTTTATCATCTTCACCTTTCTCATCTTTTCTCATTTTTCCTACTACCTTCTCCTATTGGTATCCTATGATTTATCACTTGTTGTTTGTATCTAATGATTTATAATGGTATCTTATAATTATCTTATAATTAAATCTTACAATTTATAACTTATTTTGTTGCTTGTATTGTACACTGAGAGCTTCTGCACCAGAGACAAAGTCTTTCGGTGGCCAATCACACTTGGCCAATAAAGAATTCTATTCTATTCTATTCTATTCTATTCTATTCTATTCTATTCTATTCTATTCTATTCTATTCTATTCTATTCTATCCCATCCCATCCCATCCCATCCCATCCCATCCCATCCCATCCCATCCCATCCCATCCCATCCCATCCCATCCCATCCTATTCTATTCTATTCTATTCTATTCTATTCTATTCTATTCTATTCTATTCTATTCTATTCTATTCTATTCCCTATCCTATCCTATCCTATCCTATCCCTATTTGTTTCTAATTGCTGCCTCCATATATTGCCATTTCAACAAAAGTGACTCTATTTGTCAGTGTAACGTGTTGTCTTCGAGACAGTAATCCAGTTGGGATGTGATAATCGTATAATATTTTAATTAGATCCTTTCCAACAACTGTTCCAATGTTGTGATCAGACTTCATTTGGGAAAGTTGGAAAGCATAGTTTTTGCACAGATGCCAGTGGATGCCGGCAGCTATTCTGCCAAAGCCTTGTTTACAGTCAGCCTGGGCAATTTTATGGCATCCACTAATTCTGCGACTCATTATTCCATCTTTTCTTAACAAAGATGGCTGAGAGGAGAAATGAGGGTGGCATTGTTATTTGGGGGAGGAAGAGAAGTATGTGGATTGGAAAATCATGGGCTCCGCCAGTGAATTTTCCTTGCTTTTTTCCTGCACAAAAACACATGGTTTTAGAGTGATAACTGGGTAGCCATGTGGAGTTCAGTTTCACTCAGGGGCCTCTTATTCAGCTGCCCTGAGCAAGGCAGGACAAGAAACAACAGATGGAAACTAATCAAGGAGAGAAGCAACCTGGAATGAAGGAAACACTTCATAGCAGTGAGAACAATTAAACCAGTGGAACAGAAGTCGCCTTCAGAAGTTGAGGGTGCTCCAACAATGGAGGCTTTTAAGAAGAGATTGGACAGTTATTTGTCTGAAATGGTATAAAGCAGTGATGGCGAACCTTTTAGAGACTGAGTGCCCAAACTGCAACCCAAAACCCACTTATGCATCGTTGGGTGCCGGGTGGGTGTGGCCCATTGGGTGGGTGTGGCCCATTGGGTGGGCGTGGCTACAGTGGTAATGGCAGACTGGGTGGGACTAAAAAGTTCAATCAATCCATTCCAACTTTGCAAGATCTTTTTTTTCCACGAGGTTGAAATTGATTGATTGATTGAACTTTTTTTTTTTTTTTGCACATGGCAGTGGAGGCCTAAAGCAAAAAGGTTTTATAAAACCCAGCTGAAGGCCTGGGACTGAGGCAATGGCGCGCGTGCCCACAGAGAGGGATCTGCGTGCCACCTGTGGCACGCATGGCATAGGTTCGCCACCACTGGTATAGGGTCTCCTGCTTGAGCAGGGCGTTGGACTAGAAGACCTGCAGGGTCTCTTCCAGCTCTATTCTGACGAAGTACAGATTGCTAGCATGATGGTTGATTTCTTCGTTTGTTGATTAATTCATGCTTTACCTTAGCTTCTGTGACATTAGCCTGGCCCACAGTAATCATGATTTATCCAGTTTGCCTTCTAATGTTCCCTTTCCTCTTCTTTGGCCTCCTATTCTCTAGAGAAGCTGCAGCCATCTCTTCCCATCTTAAGAAGGAAACTATTTGGGATTTAGTAATAGTAATAGTAGTAAAGTTGGAAGGGACCTTGGAGGTCATCTAGTCCAACCCCCTGCTCAGGCAGGAAACCCTATACCATTTCAGGCAAATGGCTGTCCAGTCTCTTCTTAAAAACTTCCAGTATTGGAGCATTCACCACATCTGGAGGCAGGTTGTTCCACTGGTTAATTGTTCTAACTGTCAGGAAGTTTCTCCTTAGTTCTAGGTTGCTTCTCTCCTTGATTAGTTTCCATCCATTGCTTCTTGTCTTGCCTTCAGGAGCCTTGGAAAATAGCTTGACTCCCTCTTCTTCCCATGATGAGGAACATGGGAAGGGAAAGGAAAGGGGATGAGATTCCAAGATCTTCTGGAACCTGGTCAAGGAATTGTGAGTGAATCTTCATTTGTCACCATCAGATTGGGTTGCAAACTTTGCAAAGCTTCACAAATGGTTCAAAGCCGTCTCTATTCACCAACGTGGAATGTTGAAAAAGACAATAAAAGAGTAAGAAAGAAGCAAACTTTTTACAAGTTTTTTGTTTTGTTTTGTTTTACGTTTCCTTCATGCACTTAATTTGGGATTCACTGGACTTACATGTGGAGGATAGCAGTCTAAGTGGGTGGCCGGGCAGAGCTTGGGAAGAAGACTATCACTTACTTTTGACCCTGAGATTGAAGTGGACTGTCCATCATGCATTTACAACTTTCCTGGAAGCAAATTCCCTTGATTTCATCTGGGCTCCCTCCAAAGGGTGTGTGGGATACTAAGTGTACTTTGCAGTTCTATTAAGCAAAATTCGCTTCAACCTTTGCTTCCCACCTCTTTCCAGTGCATTACCTTCTTGCTGCATTTTATGGGATGATCCTTGCAATAATACTTCTCCCTTTCAATCAGTGAAATCAATTATTCATGGATATGGAAGCCTTTCATTTCTCCATAAGAGAAGGGAAAATTCAGTATAAAAAGAGTATAAGATTTGAAAAATGTAAGTACTTGGACGGAAGTCTCCTCCTCCTCCTCCTCCTCCACCACCACCACCACTACCACCACCACCTCTTCTTCTTCTTCTTCTTCTTCTTCTTCTTCTTCTTCTTCTTCTTCTTCTTCTTCTTCTTCTTCTTCTTCTTCTTCTTCTTCTTCTTCTTCTTCTTCTTCTTCTTCTTCTTCTTCTTCTTCTTCTTCTTCTCTTCTCCTCCTCCTCCTCCTCCTCCTCCTCCTCCTCCTCCTCTTCTTCTTCTTCTTCCTCTTCCTCTTCCTCTTCTCTTCGTCCTCCTCCTCCTCCTCCTCCTCCTCCTCCTCCTCCTCCTCCTCCTCCTCCCCTCCTCTCTTCTTCTTCTTCTTCTTCTTCTTCTTCTTCCTCTTCCTCTTCCTCTTCCTCCTCCCCTCCTCCTCCCCTCCTCCTCCTCCTCCTCCTTCTTCATTTTCTATGCTTTTCTCCTGCCTTTCCTTCAAGAGTTCAAGTCAGCATGCATGGTTTCTCTTCTGCTAAAGTATGAGTATGACAGAACATAGATAACATCTGTATGCTCTGCCATATCATAAATATCCTTTCAGCCAGCAACTAGTTTATTTATGTTAATCTTGGAGAGGGTAAGCACCAGAGCTAAATCTGATTAGTTCTTAATGGAGACCACCCAAAGCGTCCAGGTCTAGGAAGTAACTCTCTTCATCCAGCGATCCAAGGACCTGCATATGTTTAACCTTGAAAAACTGGAAGATGAGTGTAACGGCACTCTTGAAATGTCTTCAAGAGCATCACATAAAATAAATGTAATCCCTCTTTTCCTAATTCCAGAAAGAAGGGCCCAGAAGAGTAGATTTAAATTTCAGGAAAGGGGATGCCAACCTAATAGTAGACAAAACAGCCCACTTGTAAGACCGGTTTGGCAACGGAACCAGTCACCCAGGATATTGTTGGCTCCCTCTGCCTGGGATATTGTAGCAAAGACTTCAACCGCATCATTGAGGATGGTCGACTTTGGATTCTGCACTGAATGAGAGTCTGGAATTGATGGGTTCTTTCCATTGGAACATCCCATTGGAAATTGTACCTCATGTGGTGAGATCGCTGGACTGACAATCAGCAAGCCCGGATTTGCTACTGTGCCACAGATCCCATCATTCACTCCAACTCCTGTCCATCTAGCACAGAGGTCTTCAAACTTGGCCTTTTTATGACTTGTGGACTTCCAATTCCCAGAATTATGAGCCGAGGTGGCGCAGCAGTTAGAGTGCAGTACTACAGGCCACTTTAGCTGACTGTGTTCAGCAGGTCAGCGGTTCAAATCTCAGCGGCTCAAGGTTGACTCAGCCTTCCATCCTTCCGGGGTAGGTAAAATGAGGACCCAGATTGTTGGGGGCAATGTAAATATATATATATACATTGCTTACTGGTGTACACCGCCTAGAGAGTGCTTGCACTTAAAGCGGTATATAAGTCTCATAAATAAATAAATAAATTGCTCATCGAAGGGGGCAAAACTCACTTAGCAAAATTCTCACTTTTCAACAGAATTTTTTTTTGGGGGGGGTGTCAGTTGTGGTCATAAGTTGAAGACTATTTGTACTGAGCGATCCCAACTCTGTACCCCGAGACGGAAGGGGGAGAAAAAAAAAACGGTACTAATTTTCTGACTTCCTAAAAAGCAGCAATTTGTACAAGGGTGGGAATCCTCCGCATAACTGTATATCCCGAATCAGCAATCCAGGATGCCAAAGCAGCAGCCCTGAACCTGCCTTTATTTTATTGTTATCATTGTGTTTTAAAGAGGGAGGTTGCGATGACTCAGGAGCCATTATGATAAGGAGATCAGGCCTTACAGATCGATGCCGTTGGGAATTCATTCAAAGGGATGCTCTCCGCTTACAGTAGAATTGGCTTCTGGTCCAAAGATTATCTGCCAGCAAGGCTCCCAGGATCCAAATCAAGTTTTACAGCCTGGCTTTCTGGTAAGCATTAAGGATGATGATAAAGAAACCGAACCAGGAAACAAAAAAAAAAGGAGATTCTCACCAGAAGAGCAGAATTCCACACATCAGGCAGAATTCCACACATCAGTTTGATGTGTAGAAACCGCAGCAAGACTTACTGATAACACGGAACGGTCTTAGTTTTGTCTTTCAGCAAAAACCACAAAAATTTGCCAGAATCAAGAAGGAAGTTAATATTTCTGCCAAAGGAAAGTAAAGACAGGAAGAGAAAAGAGAACAAGAAACCAATGACACCAGAGTCAGCTAAACTAAAGGAAAAGTTCAAAGAAGCGATGCGATTGCGAGTTGGAAAAGGGTGCTTAGATTCTCGCCCTTTAAATACCAATTTGATATTTATAAATCTCTCCGTGTGAGTTTTTCCTGAAGGGTAGGGTGTCAGGGAATGGCACAGCAGGTATCCTCATGAAGTCAGAGATGCTGACACAAATTTGTCATGTTTATGTAAATAAATATATTTTACGTCTATATCTACAGCAAACAGGGAGCATCATGAGGTAAATCACAGAGCAGACAGGACAGACAGAAGAAAAAGGCGGGAAAAAATGGAAACTCCCTCTCCATAGCCACAGTAACCAATCACGGCGCAGATTGCCTCATGCAGGAGTGGAACTCTCCAACCAATCAACGATAAATGTGTGTTCTAGCTCATTTTACAACCTTTCACTGTTCCAGCTATTAAATTTAAATATCTTAACATAGCGTAATAATAACAATAATAATAATAATAATAATAATAATAATAATAATAATAATAAGAAGAAGAAGAAGAAGAAGAAGAAGAAGAGGAAGAGGAGGAAGAGGAAGAGGAAGAGGAAGAGGAAGAGGAGGAGGAGGAGGAGGAGGAGGTGGAGGAGGAGGAGGAGGAGAAGAAGAAGAAGAAGAAGAAGAAGAAGAAGAAGAAGAAGAAGAAGAAGAAGAAGAAGAATAAGAAGAAGAAGAAGAAGAAGAAGTAGAAGAAGAAGAAGAAGAAGAAGAAGAAGAAGAAGAAGAAGAAGAAGAAGAAGAAGAAGAAGAAGAAGAAGAAGTTGGAAGGGACCTTGGAGGTCATCTAGTCCAACCCCCTGTTCAGGCAGGAAACCCTATGCCATTTCAGACAAATGGCTGTCCAGTCTCTTCTTAAAAACTTCCAGTGTTGGAGCTTTCACAGCTTCTGGAGGCAGGTTGTTCCACTGATTAATTGTTCTAATTGTCAGGAAATTTCTCCTTAGTTCTAGGTTGCTTCTCTCCTTGGTTAGTTTCCATCTGTTGCTTCTTGTCCTGCCTTCAGGGGCTTTGGAGAACAGCTTGACTCCCTCTTCTTTGGGGCAGCTCCTGAGATATTGGAACACTGCTATCATGTCACCCCTTGTCCTTCTCTTTGTTAAACTAGTATTCATAGAATCGTAGGATGTAAGGATTGGAAATGGCCTCATAGATCATCTCAGTCAACCTGTTGGCTGTTGGAAGAAACTATTACAAAAGAAATGGAATATTAATGGATAGAAGAGAATACTTTTGTCTCAGGATTGAACCGTAGGGTCCTTGGTGTTCTCTGAGCTTGGTGGTTTTCTTGCAGACATTTCATTACCAAATGCTAGAGCACGGATCATGTTATCAAGTTGGGTAATGAAACGTCAGCAAGAAAATAGCCAACCACAAGAGGACACTAAGGATTCTTCACTGCTTAAAACGGTGTGCAATCAGTTTTAGCTACATTAAAAAAAAAAAATACAACAGAGAATTTGCATTTGTGCAAGACCACATTAAGGAAATTTATGTAAAAAAAATGAAAGCAGGGCAATTTTCACTTTAAAAAAATTCTCAAACAATTTATATTCATATAACTGTATGTTATTAAGTAAAATGCACAAATGCCTAAGCTATGAGCTGCTGCAAGCATAAATCATTAGGAAGGGTTTTTTTTAGTACAGTAGAAATAAATTTACCCCAATCTGCTCAGCAAAAAAACAACAACCCTACCCTGTGTTTTATTAATGCATAGCAAATTAGTAGGAAGTTTCATGTTTTACATAGCTGTTTGTCTAAGTTCTTTACTTGATATGAAGATAATAATTTCGTCATACAGAATTTCTGGCGACTATCAAGCAGAATAACCTTAATGGCCACTCTTGAGTTGAGAATGGCCAAAACCGAACAAAAAATGAAAACATGTGGCTATCAAATAGTTACAGCACTGAAAAAAGTGATGTCAACGCTGCTAACATTGGATGTTTTGCATTGACAACAGATGGAACTGTAGCCATCTATTCCCCTTCCGCTTTTAGAGTTAGATGATGCTGTGAATGAGAGTCTAGCTAGACGTAACAACACTAAACTTAGTGTGAGAATCAAGGTTATTGAGCCCAGAGCTGATAAAGAATTGGCTGATAAAGAATTCCCACTGAAGTGATACCTATTTATCTACTCGTATTTGCAAGCTTTCAAACTGTTAGGTTGCAGGAACTGGAGCAAGGGACGGGAACTCACCCTGTTGCATGGCACTTGAATCTTGAACCCAGATTGTTAGCTTTCCAGCTGGCAAACATCTTTAACTGCCGAGCCATTGTACCCCCATGCTATTTTATATTAAGTCACTACTAAGTAAATACAGTACATAATGCTGAGTTCCGCAAATGTTTGGTTAACTGATTTGATAAAATAGGATCGCTAATAAAATACCTGAATAATAATTCTGCCCTATAAAATTTTAATACACTTTAAAAAATTAAAATGCAGGCATATTTTAAATTATAGCCTATTGATTAATGAGTCACTTTACTGAATTTTTTTATTGATACTAACTATCGACAGGGAGATTTTTATTAGTGAATTGTTTAAACACTTAATTTTTTTTTCCTGGCACATTATAAATTCTAGAATCCCAGCATGAATAAACATACGAGGGGGGACATGATAGCAGTGTTCCAATATCTCAGGGGTTGCCACAAAGAAGAGGGAGTCAAGCTATTCTCCATGGCGCCTGAAGGCAGAACAAGAAGCAACAGATGGAAACTAATCAAGGAGAGAAGCAACCTAGAACTAAGGAGAAACTTCCTGACAGTTAGAACAATTAACCAGTGGAACAACCTGCCTCCAGACGCTGTGAATGCTCCAACACTGGAAGTTTATAAGAAGAGACTGGATAGCCATTTGTCTGAAATGGTACAGGGTTTCCTGCCTGAGCTGGGGGTTGGACTAGATGACTTCCAAGGTCCCTTCCGACTTTATTGTTATTGTTATTATATATTTTTATTTATAAGAAGTCATTTTACTACTAGTCCAAAGAAAGTGTTAAGATTTGTTCTCCTAAAATAAGCAAATCTTGTATTCACATATTATACCTTCTTTTCACTATGCAGTGACACCTACTGATGTTTAATATATTGCAGTTTTGTTCTTCCACTAAACTCCTTCAGACTTGAATGTTTTGAACAGCACCATAGAGTTCACAAATGTAATTATATGTATGTGGCTTTTAATGAAAGTGATAGTAATGAAACTTCTGCTTTTGACTTGCGACACAATCCGGAGAGTAAAACATTAAAATGAGTCAGATCTCAGGGGAATTGAACGCAGCACCCCTCCGTATAACATGAAACCATCCACAAAAGGAACTCAGGTCAGCTAAGAGAAGAAGAGCGCTCTAGAGTCTAAACATGTGCAAAGTGCATTCCAATAAAGGAGAATATTTGCAGCTTAGGGTTGAAGTTGAAGTGCTCTCTGATTTTGGTTGTTTTCTTGCAGAAATTTCATTACTCAAACTGGGTAACATCCAAGTGTATTCCTCACTCCTGTGTCATTGTAACCAGTCCTTCTCTATCTGAAATTAAACAAGCTGACATTAGTAAAGTCACATCTAAAGAGGTTCCTCACTGCCTTCATCCCTCCCTCCCTCCCTCCAACTATCCTCTCTTTCTTTCTTTCTTTCTTTCTTTCTTTCTTTCTTTCTTTCTTTCTTTCTTTCTTCCTTCCTTCCTTCCTTCCTTCCTTCCTTCCTTCCTTTCTTTCTTTCTTTCTTTCTTTCTTCTCTCCTTCCCTCCCTCCATCCAACCATTCTTCTCTCCTTCCCTCCACCTATCAATCTGTACATCCATTCCTCACTGCCTTCATCCCTCCCTCTTCTAACCATCCTCTCCTTCCTTCTTTCGCTCCTTCTCTCCTTCCTTCCTTCTATCAATCCATCTATCTATTCCTCTGCCTTCATCCCTCCCTCCGACCATCTTCTCCCTTCTTTCACTCCTTCCTTCCCTCCCTCCTTCTATCAATCCCTCCCTCCCTCTCCCATTGCCTTCATCTCTCCCTCTCCTCTTCCTTCCTTCCTTCCTTTCTTTCTTCCTTCCCTCTATCAATCCCTCCCTCCCCCATTGCTTTCATCTCGCCATCTCTCCTTCCTTCCTTCCTTCCTTCCTTCCTTCCTTCCTTCCTTCCTTCCTTCCTTCCTTCCTTCCTTCTCTCTTCTATCAATCCCTCCCTCCATCACCCATTGCCTTCATCTCCATCTCTCCATCTCTCCATCCTTCCTTCCTTCCCATCCCTCAACCATCCTCCCTCCCTCCCTCCCTCCCTCCCTCCCTCCCTTCCTTCCTTCCTTCCTTCCTTCCTTCCTTCCTTCCTTCCTTCCTTCCTTCCTTCTTTCCTTCCCTCCCTCCTTCTATCAATCCCTCCCTCCCTCTCCCATTGCCTTCATCTCTCCCTCTCCCCTTCCTTCCTTCCTTTCTTTCTTCCTTCCTTCTATCAATCCCTCCCTCCCCCATTGCTTTCATCTCGCCATCTCTCCTTCCTTCCTTCCTTCCTTCCTTCCTTCCTTCCTTCCTTCCTTCCTTCTCTCTTCTATCAATCCCTCCCTCCATCACCCATTGCCTTCATCTCTCCATCTCTCCATCCTTCCTTCCTTCCCATCCCTCAACCATCCTCCCTCCCTCCCTCCCTCCCTCCCTCCCTCCCTCCCTCCCTTCCTTCCTTCCTTCCTTCCTTCCTTCCTTCCTTCCTTCCTTCCTTCCTTCCTTCCTTCCTTCCCTCTTCTATGAATCCTTCCCTCCATCACCCATTGTCTTCATCTCTCCATCTCACTATCCTTCCTTCCTTCCTTCCTTCCTTCCTTCCTTCCTTCCTTCCTTCCTTCCTTCCCGGGAGGCGTGGCCTGCCCGGTTCTTTACGGGCGCGCCCGCCCTGCCTCCCTTTCGCTCCGCTCGGCTCAGAGTGTCTCGGGGGCTCCGGCGGAGGCGCTGCCTGAGCGGCGGAGGCGGGCCCGGGGAGGGCTCGGAGAGGCCGGCGCGCGTGTAATGCGAGCCCTCCCTCCCTCCCTCCCTCCTTCCCTCGCTGGCTCGCCGCAAGTCGCCGCCACTCCGGCTTGCCCGCTGGCCGTGCCTCGTTCGTCCCGGCCAAGGAGCTCTCCCGCCGGCACCTGAAAAAGCGCCCGCGAATCAAGCCCGGATTTCTTTTTCCGCCGGGAAAGCGCGCGTGGCTGGCAGCGCTGGGATTGTGCGGTTCTTGGGACCTGCTTCTCTCGGCGGAGGAGGCGACGACTCCGGGCTGAGTCCGTCAGCGGCGCGGTGAGTCCCGTCCGGGGTTCCTTTCCGTGCCTTGGATAGGGGGGGGGGTCGCGTTTAAACCCCGCGTTCCCGAGGAATAAAAATGTCCCCCCCCCTCCAATCGAGAATGGATTCCTTCTTGAAACAGACTTTTTCCTTTTTTTTTTCCTTTCTTCTTAAAGAATACCGCTCGTTACACCTGCCGCGGACTTCCGCTTTCAGCAGGTCTATCTATCTATCTATCTATCTATCTATCTATCTATCTATCTATCTATCTATCTATCTATCTATCTATCTATCTATCTATCTATCTATCTATCTTCTCTTCCTTCTCTCCTCTCTCTTCTCTCTCCTCTCTCTATCTATCTTCTCTCTCTCCTCTCTCTTCTCTTCCTTCTCTCTCTCTCTATCTTCTCTCTCTCTTCTCTCTTCTCTTCCTTCTCTCTCCTCTCTCTTCTCTTCCTTCTCTCTCTCTTCTCTCTCTCTCTCTTTTCTGTCTCTCTTCTCTCTCTCTCTACCTATTTATCTTCTCTCTCTCTCCTCTCTCTATCTTCTTTCTGTCCTCTCTCTCCTCTCTCTTCTCTTCCTTCTCTCTCTCTTCTCTCTCTCTCTATTTTTTCTCTCTCCTTTCCTATCTATTTATCTTCTATCTCTCTCTCCTCTCTCTTTCTATCTTCTTTCTGTCCTCTCTCTCCTCTTCCTTCTCTCTCTCTTCTCTCTCTTTTCTGTCTCTCCTCTCTCTCTCTCTACTTATTTATCTTCTCTCTCTCTCTCTCTCTCTCTCTCTCACACACACACTCACTTTATCTCTTTCTCCCTCTCTCTCTTTTTCCCTCTCTCTTCCTCCCTCTCTCTTCCTCCCTCTTCCTCCCTCCCTCCCTCCCTCTCTCTCTTTCTCTCTCTCTCTCTCTCAAGTATGCAGTATATTTTTTTAAAAAAATCAATTCTCCAACTTTTCCGAAGAGCGTCTCTTTTCTAAGGCGCGTTGGCGCGTTCAGAGTCCGGATTCTCCCTTAGCAAGGAAGGAAGGAACCCCCGGCTCTTCAGCGTCGCTCTTCCGAGCCGGGGGGGGGGGGGGAGAGAGAGATGGTGCCGCGTTCAGACAGCCGAGCTTATTTTCCTGCCCAGGTTTTTGAAGGGAAGGCGCGGGTCTGATTTTTTATTTTAAAAGACGATCAGGCTTGGAGAATGGAAGAGGGAAGGTTTGCTGGGCGCGCAAGGAGAAAAAAAAAAGAGAGAGAGATAATTGTTCTAAAACGCCTTCATTGCTTTTCCGGGTCCACGTGGCGCTTGGGGGGGGATGGGGGCTTGAAAATAATAACACGGGCTTGCACGTGGAAGTCTGACCCGGTGCGGGTGTCCTTGGTGGTGGTGGTGGTGGTGGGGGAATGTGCCACAAATCTCGCACCTGAAGAATAGCTTTTTTTTTTTTTTTTTTTTTAAAAAAATCTGTCTTAAGTAGATTCGCTTCTTGGAAAAGCGAAGACAGGAGCGGCTTTGAATTTCGCCAAGTAACTCAAGTTTCGCCAGGTCTTCGGTTTCTCAAAAAGGAAGACCCTTTGGATTTTAACTTAAGCACAGAGCAGAACAGAATAACGGAGTTGGAAGGGACCTTGGAGGTCATCTAGTCCAACCCCCTGCTTTGGAGAATTTAACTAAACCAGACTGGGGGACCCTTCTCAGATTTGGACGAACAACAATAACAACAACAATAATAAAAAAAAGTTGAAAGGGACCTTGGAGGTCATCGAGTCCAACCCCCTGATCAGGCAGGAAACCCTACACCATTTCAGACAAATGGCTGTCCAGTCTCTTCTTAAAAACTTCCAGTGTTGGAGCATTCACCGCTTCTGAAGGCAGGTTGTTCCACTGGCTAATTGTTTTAACTGTCAGGAAGTTTCTCCTTAGTTCCAGGTTGCTTCTCTCCTTGATTAGTTTCCATCTGTTGCTTCTTGTCCTGCCTTCCGGTGCTTTGGAGAATAGCTTGACTCCCTCTTCTTTGGGGCAGCCCCTGAGATATTGGAACACTGGTATCTTTATCACCCTTAGTCCTATGAATCCATGATAATTGAATAGAATAGAATCTTGGAATCTATGAGAGGTCTATCAAGAATAATTTCCCATCAAGGGTTCTTATGCTAATGTTATACATACAATTGGCAAATCCCTCCTTATTTTGCAAGAGACTTTTCTTGCCTTAATCAAACTGTTCCACTGACTGGTAGTTCTCACTGTTAGGAAAAAAATCTCCTTAATTCCAGGTGGCTTCTCTCCTTAATTAGTTTCCATCCATTGCTTCTTGCCCTGCCTTCAGGTGCTTTGGAGAATAGATAGACCCTCCCCCTTCTTTGTGGCAGCCCCTCAATTATTGGAACATTTTAAAAAAATGTTTGGATATTTTTTTTAAAAAAAATACGTTTATATACAGGTGTAAGAGGCTTTGGGGACAGGGGAAGGGGATACCTATTTATCTTATGGGTTGTTTAAAAGAATCAAAGGGGATTTGATTGGCAGGGGAGAGGCAACCCCCTCAGGGTCAATCTAAGAGTCAGAGGAAATAATTGAAAGGCAAACTGATGTTTCTAGTCCTGTGGAGTTGAGGAAATGCAAGAATGTCAGGCTGTGATTCTCTTTCCGAATAAAACTCCGTTGCAACATTCTGATTCATTCTCTTCCTGTTGTATTGAACAACTGCATTGTATAGCGGTGGAATACAAATCCGCGAATGGACTTTTTGGATCTAACTGAATGTTGATAGCATGTCTTCCCTTGCAAAGAAGCTTCAATCAGAATAAAGCTGGAAGGGACCTTGGAGGTCTTCTAGTCTAGAGCCCACCCCCAATCTTTTAGGCACCAGGGACCAGTTCTATAGAGAGAGGTTTTTCCATGGACCGGAGGGGGTGTGGTTTCGTGTGTTGCCCGCATCCCATGGATGGGGCTTTGCTTGTTTGCACGGCCTGGTTTCTGGCACGCCCTGGGTTGGGGACCTCTGTTCTAGTCCAACTCCCTTGCTCAAGCAGTAGACCTTATACCGTGAGGTTGAAGGTTCGTTCTCTGAGCTTGTGGCTTGGTTTCCAAACGTTTTGTTACCTGGCTAGGTAACATCATCATCATTATCATCATCATCATCATCATCATCATCATAGTAATGGTAATAGTAATAATAGTAATAGTAATAATAATAATAACATTGGCATTGACAAATTCGCTATTAGTCAATTGCAAAAGGCGGCCTTACTAGGAACTGCTTCCATCCTGCGACGATACCTGTAATACCATCAAACATCCACATCTGCCTATCCCAGGTCCTGGGTAAGGACTCGATAGGTAGACAAAATGCCAAATCCAGTCTGAACATCTGGCTGTCTGTGCGATGATCCATAATCATCATCATCATCATCATCATCATTATCATGTTGGAAGGGACCTTGGAGGTCATCTAATCCAACCCCCTGCTCAGGCAGGAAACCCTATACAATTTCAGACAAATGGCTGTCCAGTCTCTTCTTTAAAACTTCCAGTGTTGGAGCATTCACTGCTTCTGGAGGCAGGTTGTTCCACTGGTTAATTGTTCTAACTATCAGGAACTTTCTCCTTAGTTCTAGGTTGCTTCTCTCCTTGATTAGTTTCCCTCTGTTGCTTCTTGTCCTGCCTTCAGGCGCTTTGGAGAATAGCTTGACTCCCTCTTCTTTGGGGCAGCCCCTGAGGTATTGGAAGACAGCTATCATGTCCCACCTTGTCCTTCTCTTCATTAAACTAGACATACCCAATTCCAGCAGCCATTCCTTTAGCCTCCAATCCCCTGATCATCTTTGTTGCTCTTCTCTGCACTCTTTCTAGAATCTCAACATCTTTTTTACATGGTGGTGACCAAAACTGGATTCAGTATTCCAAGTGTGGCCTTACCAAGGCCTTGTAAAATAGTATTAATACTTCATGTGATCTTGATTCTATCCCTTCTTCAGCAATAAACGTCCAGCTCTATTCCCCCAGCTACAGATATTTGCAAACTATTGCAAACCTTATACAATTTTGGACAAATGGCTGTCCAGTCTCTTCTTAAGAACTTCCAGTGATGGAGGACCCACGACTTCTGGAGGCAGGTTGTTCCACTGGCTAATTGTCCTCCCTGTTAGGAAAGTTCTCCTTAATTCCAGGTTGCTTCTCTCCTTGGTAAGTTTCCATCCAGGATTGTGAGGAAGGGATCCCTATCACTGGCTAGGAGTTGGGTAAACTAGGAACAGTGAAGGGCTGAATTGAGCATTCTGCACTCTGGGAAGAAAATACAGGTATTTCTCAACTTACAACCCTTCACTTGTTCAAAGTGACAACAGCACTATAAAAAAGTGACTTCCACACTTAGCACCGTCGCAGCATCCTCCATGGTCACGTGATCAAAATTCGGACATTTGGCAACTGGCATGTACTTATGACAGTTGCAGTGTCCCAGGGAGTCACGTGATCCCCTTTGCAACCTTCTGTCCAGCAAAGTCAATGGGGAAGCCAGATTCACAACTAAACAACGGTGTCACTCACTTAACAACTGCAATAATTCACAACAACTGCGGCAGGAAAGGTCAGAAAATAGGCAAAACACACTTAACAGCGGTCTCACGTACGAATGGTGCTGATAGAAGAGAATATTTGTAGCTCTGTGTTGAGCTGTGTGGGGTCCTTGGTGCTCTCTCTGAGGTTGGCTTATGTTCTTGCAGACATTTCACGACCCAACTGGCTAACATCATCAGCGCTAGGAGGCAGTGGGGCGTATGGAATGGAGGAGGAAGGGAAGGAGAAAAGGAGGACGAGGAAGAGGACTGTGGGGTCCTTGGTGCTCTCTCTGAGCTTGGTTGTTTTCTTGCAGACCTTTCATGACCCAACTAGGTAACATCATCAATACTAGAAGGGAGAGGAGTTTGTGGAATAGAGGAAAAGGAGAAGGGGAGGAGGAGGAGGAGGAGGAAGAGGAGGAGGAGGAGGAGGAGACTTTGGTGCTGTCTGAGCTTGGTGATTTTCTTGCAGACGTTTCATGACCCAACTGGCTAACATCATCAGTGCTAGGAGATAGTGGGGCATGTGGAATGGAGGAGGGAGGGAAGGAGAAAAGGAGGAAGAGGAAGAGGACTGGGAGAAAGGGGAGGAGGAGGAGGAAGAGGAAGAATAGGAGGAGGAGGATTGTGGGGTCTTTGGTGCTGGATGGTTTTCTTGCAGATGTTTCATTACTACACTGATGATGTTACCTAGTTGGGTAATGAAACCAGCAAACCACCGATAAGAGAACACCACAAGGACCTCACAAATAGGAAGGGTTGTCCAGTCTCCTGTTCGAGCAGGGGGTTGGACTAGAAGACCTCCGAGGTCCCTTCCATTATTCTGTGAATGGCTCTTTGTGGTTTCCCTTCAAATGCTTCCTTCTAAGCATGTGTCTCACTGTTCAGTAGTCTTTGACAGTTGCTATCAAAAACATTGGTCTGGGTGCAGAATTAACTGCAGGTATCGTAACTAAGGTATTTAACATCCACAGTGATATTTTGGGAGTTGCGATGCCATTATGTGTCTTACATCATTCACATCGTTTGTAAGATGGTTTTACACCAGACATGTCAAACACAAGGCCCGGGGACCGGATGCGGCCCGTGAAGTGGCTTCATGTGGCCCGCGAAGCCATCCTGGAAACAGTGAAGGAACGGCCCCTGCTGCCTTGGCCCTGGCCCAGGCTGGCCGGGAACCAATGTACAATTTTGTGGTGGCCATCTAGGCTGAAACGCATTCAGTCCTAGCTCCACAAGGCCGTCTGGAAACAGCGAGGAACCAGACCCTGCCGCGTCGGATCCGTCCCCTGGATGCATGCTGGGAAGGTGTCACCCTTTGTGAGGAATGAAGAAATGGACGATGCCTTGGCACTTGCCCCATCCCACCCCCTTCTGCCAGAGACCCTCAGATCTGTCCCACTCCTGCCCAGGCCCCCACAGGCACCCCTTGACGCGAACGATGTAGAGCTGGCCATGCCCACCCAGTAGGCCACACCCACTCCATCCACGCCCACCCAGTAGGCCGCACCCACCCTGGCCACACCCACCCAGCCCCCAAGGGCAACCGCAATGCTGATGCGCCCCTCAATGAAATTTGAGTTTGACACTCCTGGTCTTACACACTTGTGGCTACTGGATGGGAAATAATTTGAAAGGTAGGAGTTAGTTTTCCTTGTTCCCTTCTGGGATGGGGAGGGGGGCTCCGTAGTATCCGAAGCAGAACATCCAGAGCCAGCCACAGTTTTGTTCCATACAGTATTAACCTTGTGAACTCTCAAGCTTCTTCTTTCTATTATGTGTTCAAGCTGGACAGTGATTAATATATATATATATATATGTTCTTTATATGTCAAGGTGTAGGTTTGTATATATGCTGTATATCGCACATTTAAATGTATGTTATGCATGTGTAGACTTTTGAGAGCAGGCAACAAAATTTCATTTTGGATGTGGGCCAACGTGCACACCTTGTAAAAAATGACAATAAAAGTTATTTATCTAGTATTTTCCAAGAAGGTGCTAGTTCTATTCAAGAATGAGATAACCTGCATGAATGTGGAGGGGAAAAAACGTGTGTTTTTTTTTTCATGTACCCTAGCGGAAGGTAATTGAAAGCAATATGGAGGTTGCATGAAATACATCAGTGGTAGGATTCAAATGTGGGAACAACTGGTTGTCTGTATGGATGTTGCTTCCGGATGTCCGTTCTGAGCCTGGGCAACAAAAGAATTAGCTACCGGTTCTGCTGAAATGGTGAGAATCAGCTGAATCCCATCACTGATTATGACCAATATTTCTGTAGCTAAGCAAGACAGTTTTAAGCAGTGCTTTTTTTTGTTAAAAAAAAAAGGTACTGGAACTCACACACATCATACAACCCGCCTTGCCTACCCTACAAGGTTCCATCCAAAAAAGGTGCCGGAACTCCGTTCTGGGCGTTCTATGACAAAAAAAAAAGCCCTGGTTTTAAGTGAATATTGCCCCATTTTGTGACTTTTCTTGCCACAGTGGTTAAGTGAATCACTGCAGTTGTTAAATTAGTAACACGGTTGTTAAGTGAATCTGGTGAGGCGGGCACAGCGGCACCTGCCTTTTCTGCATCGCAGGAGAAAAGCACATCTTTCTTCCCCTGTCCTGACCACTTTCTACAGAGGGACGATTGAGAGCATCCTATTATACAGCATCACAGTCTGGTTTGGAGGCATCCCTGCTTCAGACAGGAAGGCGATGCAGAGAGTGGTGAGAATGGCCGAAAAGATCATTGGCAGTTCCCTCCCTCACATCCAGGACATAGCACAGAAGCGCTGCTTGAGCAGGGTCCCTAAGATTATCTGGGATCCTACACACCCTCTCCATGACCTGTTTTCCTTGTTACCTTCTGGGAGGGGGGGGGGCTTCGTGGTATCCTCAGCAGAATATCCAGATTCAGCCATAGTTTCATTCCATACAGCATTAACCTTGTGAACTCTCAAGCTTTCCCCTTCTGTTATATATTCAAGATGGACAGTATTTAATAGTTATTTGTTATGTATATGTAGGGGTGTGGGTCTATACATATGTTGTACATAGTATGTTTAGGTGTGTGTCATGCATGTGTTTCACTTTGAGAGTGGGCAACTAAATTTCATTTTTGATGTGTGCCGTTGTGCCCACAGTAAAAAAATGACAATAAAGGTTGTCTCTTCTCTTCTCTTCTCTTCTCTTCTCTTCTCTTCTCTTCTCTTCTCTTCTCTTCTCTCCTCTCCTCTCCTCTCCTCTCATCTCATCTCATCTCATCTTATCTTATCATCTTATCTTATCTTATCTTATCATCCCATCTTGTCAGAAGGTCACAAAATGACACACACACACACACACACACACACACAGGACACTGCAACTGTCATAAATACATGCCATAAATACTGATATACATGCAATAAGGATAAAATTCTTGGCTTTGCTTTCATGGCTGCAGGAAGTATAGTATTTGTCAGAGGTAAAAAAAAAAAACAGAGATAAACGTGGAGATCCTACTATATAACAAAAGCTGTGAACCTTTGCGCATTTCATCTGCTTTTGCTCATGTGGATTTGTGAAATTACACTAGTCGACTAGCAATTCAGCAGTCAACCTTTCTGTGGAGGTCAACTATGAATGAACTGCGCCCAGCTAGGAACTTTTCATGCCAACTATTTATTTAACAGAAGACAACATGAATGCGTAAAAGCTCACAAAAGCAGCGTACAAGAAGTGTGTCAAAATGTAAACCATCAGTGAGCCGTTTTAGAAACACATAGCACAAGCGAGGAATAAATCAACAATAAAGTGATAAATAAAACCACAAATAAAAGTAAATTATGTATGAGCAGTTACTGGGGTGGCTAAACCTGTGGGTGGATATCTAGATTATTTAATCCTTAGGCAACAGTGCCCTCTAGATAATGGTTTCGTTCAGTGAACCTTCCGAGGGGCCCATTCTGTAACAATATAATAGTAATCATCATCATCATCATCATCATCATCTTAATAATAAAAACAACAAAACAACAGCAACAATAACAAAACAACAACAATAGTATAAAATGATGATGATGATGATGATGATGATGATAATAATAATAATAATAATAATAATAGAGTTGAAAGGGACCTTGGAGGTCATCTAGTCCAACCCCCTGCTCAGGCAGGAAACCCTATACCATTTCAGACAAATGGCTGTCCAGTCTCTTCTTAAAAACTTCCAGTGTTGAAGCATTCACAACTTCTGGAGGCAGGTTGTTCCACTGATTAATTATTCTAACTGACAGGAAATTTCTTCTTAGGTTGCTTCTCTCTTTGGTTAGTTTCCATCTGTTGCTTCTTGTCCTGCCTTCAGGTGCTTTGGAGAATAGGTTGACTCCCTCTTCTTTGGGGCAACCTCTGAGATATTGGAAGACTGCTATCATGTCACCCCTTGTCCTTCTCTTCATTAAACTAGACATACCCAATCCCAGCAACTGTTCCTTGTATGTTTTAACCTCCAGTCCCCTAATCATTTTTGTTGCTCTTCTCTGTACTCTCTCTAGAGTCTCAACATCCTTTTTCCATCGTGGTGACCAAAACTGGATGCAGTATTCCAAGTGTGGCCTTATGAATACCAGTTCTGGAACAAAACACTTTAATAGGACAATCCAAAATTACTTTCTCCACTTCATTCAGATTAAAGTTTTATTATATCCTAAATGTTAAAAAAATATAAAGTAATGATTGGTACCCCATCCACACCTAGAATACTGCATTCAATTTTGGTCACCACACTATTAAAAAGATGTTGAGACTCTGGAAAGAGTGCAGAGAAGAGCAACAAAGATGATTAGGGGACTGGAGGCTAAAACATAAGAAGAATGGTTGCTGGAATTGGGTATATCTGGTTTAATGAAGAGAAGGATGAGAGGTGACATGATAGCAGTCTTCCAGTATCTCAGGGGCTGCCACAAAGAAGAGGGGGTCAAGCTATTCTCCAAAGCACCTGAAGACAGGACAAGGAAGAATGGATGGAAACTGATCAAGGAACCTAGATCTAAGGAGAAATTTCCTGACAGTGAGAACAATCAACCAATGGAACAGCTTGGCTCCAGAAGTTGTGGGTGCTCTATCACTGGAGGCTTTCAAGAAAAGATTGGACAGCCACTTGTCAGAAATAGTATAGGGCAGTGGTTCTCAACCTTTCTAATGCCGCGACCCCATAATACAGTTCCCCATGTTGTGGTGATCCCCAACCACTTATACATCACCGGGTGCCAGGGGCGTGGCCAAAGAAAAGGGGAAAAAATGGCGGACAGCCTTGTTTGGCGACCCCCGTGAAATGGTTGTTCGACCCCAAATGGGGTCCCGACCCACAGGTTGAGAACCACTGGTATAGGGTCTCCTGCTTGAGCACAGCAGTTGGACTAGATCAGGCATCCCCAAACTGTGGTCCAGTGGTGGGATTCAGCCAGTTCACACCACTTCGGCAGAACCGGTAGCTAATTTTTTGTTGCCCAGGCCCAGAATGGACTTCCAGAAGTGGCATCCACACAGAGAACCGGTTGTTCACATATTTGAATCCCACCACTGCTGTGGGCCACAACCGGGCTGTGGCCTGTTTGCAACTGGGCCATGTGAGCCGTGGGCTGGGGCATGTGCACACATGCGCATGCAGTCCGACACATGAGGTGCGGGCATTGAGATAGTTTAGAACGTAGAATCTTAGGGCTGGATAGGACCTTAGGGGTCTTCTAGTCCAACCTCTGCTCAGGGCAGGAGACTTTATACCAGCCCAGTCAAATGGTTGTCCAATCTATTTTTGAAAAGCTCCAATGATGGAGCACCCACACTCTCAGATATAATCCTAGCTAGTTGGGAGTTACTAATTTGGTTTCAAGAGTATGGCTGTATCTTATGAACTTGCTGGCATCACAAAACTGAATTGTGTTTGGAAGACTTTTTTTTACCCTTCTCTTCTTCACAGGGAAACACAATGGGCGGTTTTTTAAAATTATTGCTTTGCCACGCCGCTATAAAACTAGTTCTAATCAAACTTCCAAACATTTAAATGGAAGCAGTTTTCAAAGGAAAGGAAAAAAAGAAAGAACTGCTTTTGTAACAGTCCTAAAAATTTCCCTCTTAGAATGTCTTTTAGCAATACCATGACAACAACAAAAGGAAAATTATAATTGACATTAATTTCATTACACTGGAAGAGACATTCAGCTAAGAATCCAAGAATTAATAATTGGTAATTAATTCCAGGAAGTTTTATGCAAAAATGCAATGCCAACACAACACCTGTTTCATTTTCTCTTTTGCCCTGCATTCATTTCTCGTTACATAATCTACTTGCTTGGTGTGAGTCAGAAACAATTGCAAGAAATTTAAAGTCTTGCTTTCTCTGTGGATCTTCTTGTGATCTGGGTACTCTTTCTCAATTCCAGTGAAGGCCTATAAATTAAGTAAGCTAAATCTATTTTAGGATTCCTTCTTGTACACAGTTACATGAGAATATCCATCAACTGGTCATCATCATATTACAAAATCACCATGGAGGTCATCTAATATAACACCATGTCTAAATCTCTAAGACAACCTTCCCTATATTAGTACCATCCAGATGTGTTGGACATTAAATTCCTACTTTCTTTGATGAAGTTGATAGAAATGGAGTCATTACCCAGTACAAAGCAGGTATCAAACTAGCCACGAATACCTAAAAAATAAGTTGGTATGTTCTGGAACAGATTATGCAAAGACTGGTTTAACTTTCCCTTCAGTGTCTGTCATATCAACGATTCAAAACATTCTTGATTTATGTGGCTCATTTGAGTTTCTTTGTCAGGCTGGGATCACTTTTGGTAGGAGAAAATTGAAGAGGCCAACAAGTTACTGGCATATTATGGCTTAAATTATTTCCTCAGTCTCTATTTTAATGACTTCTGTGTGTTTGCTGCTTTGCTTCTAGTTCAGCTTTGAAACCACTAACAAAAGGAGTAAACATTTAAGAATCAAATTCCTATGGATTCCTGGTTATATTTGATTTACCTAAACACCATCTATTTAATGTTTGCGTAAAACTCAATAATATTTTGTAAAATGAGAATAATAATGTTTCCCCCACCCCCCCCCCAAATGATATATACTATATATTTATAGCTCTTTTGAAATACCTCTTTGCATTTTGAGTTGAACATGAAATGCCTGAAAAACAAACCATTTCCACAACCTTTGGTCCTATTTAAGAAGTAAGGCTTTTGTTAACTAAATATTTGGGTATACATTTTGGGAAAGTGGTTGACTGGCCTCTGATCTGTAATAAAGGCATATATGTTCATATGAAGATATTGAAACATATACTGGATAACGGCATCTGATGGGAGTTTGCCTGCTGGCTAAGCAACAATCAGCAATGGGTACCGAGCAATGTTAATTGTTCATAAACATTTCATATATTTTTCAAATAATAGACATAATCTCCGTCGACATTTCGGAAACTGCTTAAACTGAGATGGCTCTGTTTAAAGGGGATTTTTTTTGAGGGGGGGGGCTCAAACCAAAATAATTTCCACTTCAGCCCTATTGGAATAAAATGGCTGTGCTTGTAAATGTTTTCAGAACAGTCAAGATCTATCTATCCTATTTCCCAGGTAATGCATGTAACTACCCAATTACCTTCATTGTCTTTTGTAATTTTGCAACTTCCTCAAGAAACTTTGGGTTGTAGGGCCCCGTTTTCTTGCTACCTCTTGTCCCTTTTAGAACCGTGTTCCTGTTTCGTAGCATGGAATCGCTGCAGCTGATTAATATCCACCATTGAATTTACGCTGCCTAATCAGGAGATCAATGTGTTTGTAGCCTTCCTAAGTTCAGCATCAGGCTTGTCACTTTCCTTTGATCAAGGGTTCTGCTGCGCCTTTGCTGTCAGTTGGGTAAGATTGTTGAAGGCTGAGCAAGAATTTTGGGTGTTTAGCCCCGGGATGGTCTTGCCAAAGCCACAACAGAGGCCTGATTGCTTGAGACGCAAGCTCAAGGCAAACAAACCCATGTAGTGCCTGATTAGGTTTTATACCGTTGAGATCGGGGAAGAAATTCATCTCCATTTACAGTAAAAGCCATATCCCTTGGCTTCAAAGGGGGGGGGCTTTCAAAAGGAGCTCCAAGATTTGGAGGTTTTGGCAGGAACTCCCAGGCCTTCTGGCATATCAGCGGTGACAACGGAGAGGGAGAACATTTTTATGCTGCTTCCAGCTTCATCAATTTCTTGATTCCCGCCTTCTCAAACTCCCTTGCTAGTCAGGGAGCTGGACACGTCAACTTCCAGAGTTCTCAGCAGTCCACAACATTCTTCTTGAGGGATTCTGCTTGGAGTCGAAGCCCAGACGAGCTAAGGGATTCCTAGAGTGCTTGACAACCTTTGTCTTCTTACCAATAGAAGAGAATATTTGTAGGTCAGTGTTGAGTTGTTGGGTCCTTGGTTCTCTCTGAGCTAGGCAGCACTGATGAAGTTACCTACTTTGGTAACGAAATGTCTTCAACAAAACTTCTAAACTTAGAAAGTACCAAGGCTGCCTCCTCCTCCTCCTCCTCCTCCTCCTCCTCCTCCTCCTCCTCCTCCTCCTCCTCCCCCTTCTCTTGTCTACCTTCTCCTTCTCTTCTCTGTTTTTCTTGCCATGTACATGCATACATCCGAACTAGACTGTGTTGTTTCTCTGTGTCATAGAATATATGTGGGTATTTGGGTATATGCAATTTTTTTTGTCATATTCATGTAGGGTACATTTGAGGTGCATGTTGATTAGTTTACATTCAAAGTGACAATAAAGTAATTATTCTATTCTATTCTATTCTATTCTATTCTATTCTATTCTATTCTATTCTATTCTATTCTATTCTATTCTATTCTATTCTATTCCTTATTCTATTCTATTCTATTCTATTCTATTCTATTCTATTCTATTCTATTCTATTCTATTCTATTCTATTCTATTCTATTCCTTATTCTATTCTATTCTATTCTATTCTATTCTATTCTATTCTATTCTATTCTATTCTATTCTATTTCTTATTCTATTCTATTCTATTCCTTGTTCTATTATTCTATTCTATTCTGTTCTGTTCTGTCCTGTCCTGTCCTGTCCTATCCTATCCTATCCTATCCTATCCTATCATATCCTATCCTATTCTATTTTCTATTCTATTCCATTTTCTATTCTATTTTCTATTCTATTCTATTCTATTCTATTCTATTCTATTCTATTCTATTCTATTCTATTCTATTCTATTCTATTTCTTGTTCTATTCTATTCTATTCCTTGTTCTATTATTCTATTCTATTCTATTCTATTCTATTCTATTCTATTCTATTCTATTCTATTCTATTCTATTCTATTCTAATCTATTCTATTTTCTATTCTATTTCTTGTTCTATTCTGTTCTGTTGTGTTGTGTTCTGTTGTGTTCCGTTCTATTCTGCCTTCTTCTTCACTTTCACCTCCTCCTCTTTCCCTCTTCACAACTGCTCACACATCCTTTCCCTCTTCCATTTCCCATTCTTAATTTTACATAAGGATAAGCCTAAAGTGGTAGGCATCGTTATTCTGACTTTTTTTTTTTTTTACATTTTGGAAAGAGTACAGGAAAGACAGGTCTAAAAATATCAAGACGTTTTCATTCATGAAACCTTATAGCTCGCCCCTTGCTTTGTTCTGCCTTGACATTTAACGGAACAATTTTTTCCAGCAGGTGGGAATCGTCCTTAGTGGAATTAAGTTGAAGTTGATCCTTAAATGTAGGCTTTGCTGAAGTCCTGTTTCCTCACACACACACCCCACTTTTTTCCCCCCAACTGCTTGCCCTGCCAGATTTTGAAGAATGCGGCAAACCATCAAACTGTACTTGATCCTGCAGGTTGTGAAATGTGTAACATTTCTCTCTTTTCTCCTTTCAGATTTCCTCTCTTGGATATTGAGCTTTGCATCCCAAGATCATGACATTTCAAGGGCTCCAGGTGTTGTTTGGGGTGTTTCTTTGCTCTTGCTGTGTAAAAGGATCCTTGCAGCCACAACCTCGGGTGTTCTTAACCTTCAATGGTAAGTAAATGGTTGTAGATCAGGGGTGTCAAACTCAATTTCATTGAGGGCCGCATCAGCATTGCGGTTGCCCTTGGGGTGTGTGTGACCAGGGTGGGTGTGGACTACTGGGTGGGCGTGGATGGAGTGGATGTGGCCTACTGGGTGGGCGTGGCCAGTTCTACATCATTCGCGTCAAGGGTGTCTGTGGGGGCCTGGGCAGGAGTGGGGCAGATCTGAGGGTCTCTGGCAGAAGGGGGTGGGATCAGGGCAAGCACCAAGGCATGGTCCATTTCTTCATTCCTCACTAAGACCGAATGCGTTTCAGCATAGATGGCCACCACAAAATTGTACATTGGCTCCCGGCCGGCCTGGGCCAGGGCCAAGGCAGCGGGGGGCCGTTCCCTCACTGTTTCCAGGATGGCTTCGCGGGCCACATGAAACCACTTTGTGGGCTGCATTTGGCCCCCGGGCCTTGTGTTTGACCTGTCTGTTGTAGAACATTGTTTTCCTGGGCATTCCTTCTTCTTTTATCTTTTTTTTCCTTTCCTTTCACCCTTCCCCCTGTCTTTCTTTCTTTTTTTTGTTTTCCTTTCCCTCTCCTTTCTTGCCTTCTTTTATGTTCCATTTGTTTCCTTCATCCATCTTCTTTCCTTTTTTTATCGTCCTTTCCCTTCTTTTATTTTTCTTTCCCTTTCCTTTCTTGTCTTCTTTTACGTTCCTTTCCTCCTTTCCTTTTCCCTTTCCCTTTCCCTTTATCCTGTCCCCTTTCCTTTCCTTTCCTTTCCTTCCTTTCCCTTTCCTTTCCTTCATCTATCTTCCTTCCCTTTTATTCCTTTCCCTTCTTCTATCTTCCTTTCCTTTCCCTTCCCTTCCCTTCCTTTCCTTTCCTTCTTCCCTTCCCTTCCCTTCCCTTTCCTTCATCTATCTTCCTTCCCTTCCCTTCCTTTCCTTTCCTTCTTTCCTTCCCTTCCCTTCCCTTTCCTTCATCTATCTTCCTTCCCTTCTGTTCCTTTCCCTTCTTCTATCTTCCTTTCCTTTCCCTTCCTTTCCCTTCCTTTCCTTTCCTTCTTTCCTTCCCTTCCCTTCCCTTTCCTTCATCTATCTTCCTTCCCTTCTGTTCCTTTCCCTTCTTCTATCTTCCTTTCCTTTCCTTTCCTTTCCTTTCCTTCATCTATCTTCCTTTCCTTCTATTCCTTTCCCTTCTTCTATCTTTCCTCCCTTCCCTTCCTTTCCTTTCCTTTCCCTTCCTTTCCTTTCCTTCTTCCCTTCCCTTCCCTTCCCTTTCCTTCCATTCCCTTCCCTTCCCTTTCCTTTCCTTCATCTATCTTCCTTCCCTTCTATTCCTTTCCCTTCTTCTATCTTCCTTTCCTTTCCTTTCTTCCCTTCCTTTCCTTTCCTTTCTCCTTTTATCTTCCTTTCCTTCTCCAGTAACGAACCACTACCTCAAGTACAGCTTTATCCACCTAATTTCCATATTGTGTGTTGAGTTCGCTCCTACTAATATTTGTACAGTGTTCTTCCTGAGATTTCAAGGAGTGGTGCTTTGCCCCCCCCCCCTTGTAATGCCCTTGAGCTCTTGCATGTGATCAATGTCGGCATCCCTGTATTAATGTGAATGTTTTCGTAAGGGTAGCAGAGCTGCATTTCAAATGGCTTTCCTGAGCTGCTTCTCACGTGATGAACTGCTCAGCTGGAATTACAATTTTGTAGATGAAAGATCCATCAGGGCAATTAAGTCCTCCAGAGGCAGAAGGCTATGCCACCAGTTCCTCCTGGTTTTAAAGAGCCCTGGTTTTGTTTAGATTTCATTTTTTTTGCAGCTGGCAAATACAATTAATCACAACCATTCTTTCTCTCCAATAAAGGTACACTCCCATATTTCCACCACAGCCCCTCTTCTTGTTGTAACATTTCTTGGTGAGTTCGGGAACAATATTTTACATCAGGGGGTCTTCAAACTTGGCCCTTTTATGACTTGTGAACTTCAACTCCCAGAATTCCTCAGCCAGGAATTCTGGGAGTTGAAGTCCACAAGTCACAAAAGGACCCAGTTTGAAGACCCCTGTGCTACAGTACAGAAGCAGAGGAGAAGTGGAGAATGGACAATCTCTTGTTTGGGATTCAGTTGATGTGTGGGGAAGAAAATCATTTTTTCTCTGGGTTGAATATATAGTTTCCTCAGTCTTGTGCTTTGGTTTAGGCTAGTCCTCTGCATTTCAACCTATCTTGCCAGAGACCCTGGAAATCCATGCCACGCAGGTGGCATCCATATATATGCCAGGTCCACATTTCTTTTGCAACCCTTTTACATGAGGTAGTATCGGCGTGAGGAAGTCCAGTACATTCGAAGGATGACTTCCTGTCTTTGGATGAAGGATGTTGATGATAACGATGGTGATGATAATGTTATCCATTCAGTCATGTCCAACTCTTGGTGATTTTGTGGATCAGTTCTCTCTACATCTTCCAATCTTGCACTACTTGTGTGAGTTGTTCTGTCCTCTGGTGTCAGCTTTGATGGTGTCGTGCCACCATGTTCTTTGGCAATCTGGTTTCCTTTTACTGCAAATATTTTCAAACATAATAATAACACTAAAAATAATAGAGTTGGAAGGTACCTTGGAAGTCATCAAGTCCAACCCCCTGCTCAGGCAGGAAACCCTACACCATTTCGGACAAATGGCTGTCCAGTCTCTTCTTAAAAACTTCCAGTGTTGGAGCATTCACCGCTTCTGGAGGCAGGTTGTTCCACTGGTTAATTGTTCTCACTGTCAGGAAGTTTCTCCTTAGTTCTAGGTTGCTTCTCTCCTTGGTTAGTTTCCATCCATTGCTACTTGTCCTGCCTTCAGGTGCTTTGGAGAATTTAACTAAACCAGACTGGGGGACCCTTCTCAGATTTTGACTAACAACAACAACAACAATAATAATAAAAAAGTTGAAAGGGACCTTGGAGGTCATCTAGTCCAACCCCCTGCTCAGGCAGGAACCCTACACCATTTCAGACAAATGGCTGTTCAGTCTCTTCTTAAAAACTTCCAGTGTTGGAGCATTCACCACTTCTGGAGGCAGGTTGTTCCACTGGTTAATTGTTCTGTCAGGAAGTTTCTCCTTGATTCTAGGTTGCTTCTCTCCTTGTTTAGTTTCCATCCGCTGCTTCTTGTCCTGCCTTCAGGTGCTTTGGAGAATAGCTTGACTCCCTCTTCTTTGGGGCAGCCCCTGAGATACTGGAAGACTGCTATCCTGTCCCCCCTCGTCTTTCTCGTCATTAAACATAATTTTTTTCTTCAGTGGACGAAGAATAAAGGAATCTCGATTTGTTTCCTGAAAGTCTATCTGCCTTGAAAAAGCCAAACTAAGTGGGAATGAAAATTCTTTGTTGGGAGAAGAACTCCAAGTTGTTTCTAGGCTCAGCATACCTTAGGTCAGGGGTCTTCAAACTTGGCCCTTTTGTGACTTGTGGACTTCAACTCCCAGAGTTCCTCAGCCAGCATCCCTGGCTGAGGAATTCTGGTAGTTGAAGTCCACAAGTCATAAAAGGGCCAAATTTGAAGACCTCTGCCTTAGGTCTATCCATGTCTAAGTGTGGCTGGTTAGCGGTTAAAATGTGCCAAAGGTGTTTTTTTCAGAAGGCAACTGAATTTCATTTTTTCTTTGAAGACATTTCTCTTTTCATCCAAGAAGCTTCTTCAGAACTGAATAAGCTTCTTGGATGAGAAGCAGAACATCTTCAAAGAAAAACAAAAGTCCAGTTGCCTTTTGAAAAAGCACCTTTAGGACAACCATGACTTGGATGACTGAGTATCTCCATAGTTCTCTAGTTTTTTTTTTTTTTTAAATCTGATGAAGCACTAGTAATGAAGAGGGAAACCACTAAGAGTGTGTAGGCTACAGTTTGAGCTAGTATCAAGCCCCCTTCTTGTTGTTTTTAGTTGCAAAGTCATGTCCGACCCATCGCGACCGCATGGACAACATTCCTCCAGGCCTTCCTGTCCTCTACCATCTTCTGGAGTCCATTTAAGCTCACGCCTGCTGCTTCCGGGACTCCATCCAGCCACCTTATTCTTTGTCATCCCTTTCTTCTCTTGCCCTCAATCTTTCCCAGCATTAGGCGCTTCTCCAATGAGTCCTTCCTTCTCAAGCCCTCTACTTTAGCAAAATTGAACTTGCGTGTTTCCACATTGTGGTTGCAGTCCAGCAAATATATATATATATATATATATATATATATATATATATATATATATATATATATATATATATAAATTTAAATTTATAAATTTATATATATAAATTTATATATATATATATAAATTTAAATTTATAAATTTATATATATAAATTTATATATATATATATATAAATCACAGCTATTTGCTGGTTCCTTGAACAAGAAATCCCTTTGGATTTTTTTTTTTTTTTTTTTTTTTTTTGTGGTTCCTTTCAGAGCAGAGGATAACAATGGCCACTCTGTCGTGGAGTTTTCCATGAGAAGTTTACATTTTCATTGGCTAAATCTTAACTGCCTACACGTTCCAGCTCTGTTGTATTGCTTCCATATAGCTCGGTGTCCTGGAATGCAGAAGACGTCCTGTCCTGCCAACATTATAGAAGTTGCATGGGGAAGGAGAAACAATATTCCACAAAAGCATTTGGTAAAAAAAATTTCTTGGAGGATATAATTAGGCATGACTTTGGAGAAAGAGGCAAAGAAGGGCTTGGCAGCACCAGGATATTGGTTGGCTGATAGTTTCCTGAATATAATCACGTTTGGCTCCATCGTATCCCAAAGCTTGCAAACAAGTAACGACTAGAACAGCTCAAAATGAAGATTCCTTCAAGTCAACCTCAGCTGTCGATGACCTAGTTCTCTACATTATTCTTGGCAAAAAAATAGGGAAGTGGTTTCCCATTGCTTCCTTCCAGTTCCTTTCTCTCGTCCACCAATTTCCCCAGTCTCCTATTCAAGTGCTAAATAGTTCCAACCCCTCTTAGTTTTAGGGGGAATCAGCCGAGGTCTCCGTGATGCTACCAACTGTACAGTTTTAATCTAAACTTGAACAGGATGAGTGTATTGCAGGGACATTTTTATTTATGCATTTATTAAATTTCTAGGCTGCCCATCTCCCCTACGAGGTGACCCTTACAAGTTATGAAATAAATACTGCATCCAGTTTTGGTCACCACGACGTAAAAAAGATGTTGAGACTCTAGAAAGAGTGCAGAGAAGAGCAACAAAGATGATTAGGGGACTGGAGGCTAAAACATATAAGGAACGGTTGCTGGAATTGGGAATGTCTAGTTTAATGAAGAGAAGAACAAGGTGGGACATGATAGCAGCCTTCCAGTATCTCAGGGACTGCCCCAAAGAAGAGGGAGTCAAGCTCTTCTCCAAAGCGCCTGAAAGCAGGACAAGAAGCAACGGATGGAAACCAATCAAGGAGAGAAGCAACCTAGAACTAAGGAGAAACTTCCTGACAGTTAGAACAATTAACCAATGGAACAACCTGCCTCCACAAGCAGTGAATGCTCCAATACTGGAAGTTTTTAAGAAGAGGCTGACAGCCATTTGTCCGCAATGGTACAGGGTTTCCTGCCTGAGCAGGGGGTTGGACTAGATGATCTCCAAGATCCCTTCCAACATTATTATTATTATTATTATTATGGATCATCGCACAGTCAGCCAGATGTTCAGACTGGATTTGGCATTTTGTCTACCTATCGAGTCCTTACCCAGGACCTGGGATAGGTAGATGTGGATGTTTGATGGTATTACAGATATCGTCGCAGGATAGAAGCAGTTCCTAGTAAGGCCGCCTTTTGCAATTGACTAATTGCGAATTTGTCAGTGCCAATGGTGTTATTATTATTATTATTATATAAAATAATTAAATATTAACACATTAAAACCACACATTATTAAAAACTGTAGTAGTATTGAAACTTAACAGAGCTAAGAGGTGGACAGGGTGGGGATGTGGTCTTCTTACTTTCTTATCACCCCTCAGGGATTGAGGCCAAGAAGCAAAGCTAGGTTTTTAATGCCCTTCCAGAAGGCCAAAAGAGATAGAGCAATTATCCCTTCAAGGTACACATAATCCTTGACTTACGACTGTTTGTTCAGCGGCTGTTCAACATTATGAAGGTGCTGAACGAAGGGAGTTACAACCTGCCTGAAGTTATGACCGTTGCAATACCCCTATATTTATGGGATCAAAGAACAAGTGCTTGTAAAGCTGGTCTAGCTCTAGAACCCTTGGTTGTCCCCTGCCTAATTCTTCTCAACTCACCATGCCCAGACGGCTACCAAATCTGATGTTCCCAAGGGATGGAAAAGTTAGCACATTTGCAGACCAGAGAAAGGAAGTTCAGATGCTGAAATGTCAAGATCTTCCTTTTTCTGGATCACTGCAACAATTCCATGGAAGGGAGGGGAAGATCTGCAGCAGACAGGAGAATCTTTGACTGAGATTGAAGGCTAAAAGATGAAGAATGATTGCAGGAATTAGGCATGTCTAGTATAATGAAAAGAAGGACCGAGGGTGACACGATAGCAGCCTTCCAATATCTAAGGCAGTGGTTCTCAACCTTTTTAATGCTGCGACCCCAACCGGTCAAAAGTCGAGGACTACTCAACCGGTCGTAAGTCGAGGACTACTCAACTGGTGCAGCACCGTTTGCAGAATGGGACTTTTGGCGGGCTCAGCAGGGCAGAGACAGCCTGGACAATTCCTATTGGCTTTTGAAAGCCAATAGAATTAGACTCTATTCAAGAGAGTCTATTCTATTGGCTTTCAAAAGCCAATAGAATAAAAGGGAGTGGCACAGCTAAGGAAAAGGGGAAAAAATGGCGGACTGCGTTGTTTGGCGACCCTGTGAAATGGTCGTTCGACCCCAAATGGGGTCCTGACCCACAGGTTGAGAACCACTGATCTAAGGGGATACTACAAAGAAGAGGGAGGGTCAACCAATTTTTCAAAGCACCAGAAAGCAAGACAAGAAACCAATGGATGGAAACTAATCAAGGAGAGAAGCAACCTAGAACTAAGGAAAAAAATTCCTGACAGGGAGAACAGTAAATCAATGGAAGGGCTTGCCTCTTGAAATCGTGAGTGCTCCATCACTGGAGGTTTTAAAGAAGAGATTGGACAATCATTTGAAATGGTATAGAGTGTCTTGCTTGAGCAGGGAATTGGACTAAAACTAAAGTCCCTTCCAACTTTTGTTATTCTATGTTCCATGAACATCTCAGATCTGAGATGAGCCAGAACACAAAACTCACAGAAACGAAGAACCCCCAAATCATTTATTCTTCAAAGTAGTTGAGCAGGGGGTTGGACTAGGACAGTGTTTCTCAACCTTGACAATTTTAAGGCATGTGGACATCAACTCCCAGAATTCCACAGCCAGCATTGCTGGCTGTGGAATTCTGGGAGTTGAAGTCCACATGCCTTAAAATTGTCAAGGTTGAGAAACACTGGACTAGGAGTTCCTCAAGGTTTCTTCCAACCCTATTATTCTGTTCTGTTCTAAGACCTGAGTTTTGTTTCTCCTGCCCATGAAGGGTTGCTACCTGCTCTGTTTTGGCAGATAGCTCTTTCGCTCTGCTTAATGACCCAGTTGCTTAACGACTGCAGCTGGAGAGCTGAGATTGTGATCATTGAGTGAACCAGTCACATGGGCATCTTACTTAATGACTGCCACAACTTACGACCAAGATACTCAGCCTAGTTGCGGTAAGTTTAGGGCTGCGTTTATGGTTAAGAAAAAAAAAAACACATCGTGATGGTGGTCGTGACAAAGTGATGGAAGCCTTGCCTCTTTTTGTGTCTGTTGCGTGCTGACTTTCCCAAATTATACCGTCTGGATGCTCCTGAGGGGATGAAAAGCAATCTAGAAATATAATGTTCTCCTCAACTGAAAACGTATGCTGCAGAGAGAATGAGATGATGTTAAGCGCCCGAGCCAACTTCGGCATGGGACGATAAAACGTCTGCGCATTTTGGAGTCTAGTTTGGTGTTGTCTGGATCTATTTACGCACATTGCTTTATCTCCTGAAGAATCTCCAGAGCTTTCTGCTCTCCCCTTTTTTTTTGCCATCTTTTATAATAATGTGGACCGGTTGCTGCTAACCATCAGCAGAAGATATGAAACAGCACGTGGGCTTCGTGCCAGGAAGCTGTCAGTGGGACTGTCAGTTTTCAGTTATCATGTAAGCGCTGCTACCCTTTGAGTTTCGGTGAAAATAACGTGTGAGGTTAGCCGATAGAGTTTCCGTTTGAATTCCGTTCCCCCGCCTGCGATTTTGTTTTTTTGTTTTCCTACCAGGGCATGTCAAGAATTAGCTCTGATTACTAAATTCGAGCAGATCTTTCTTTGCAAAAGTGCCCAGTGCCAAAAACACAGAGCAGCCCAGACTAAGCTGGTGATCCAAATCACTTGTTAAGTGGAATGAGAGCTTGCGTTTCATGCTGAGTTTGGAGACAGAAACAAGAGGGGAGGAGAAATGAAAAAAAAAGAAACCCCACTGAAAGGTAATATAAAAAGAAAGACAAGCGGACCAAGGGAGTAACACATTCTGTCTGTCAAAGCATTCAGCCTTTTTTCCCCGTTTTAATTACAGACTGTTTGCTTTCCACCCGCTACTGTCACCCCGGTGTCTAGAATGTTATTTTCTTCATTATCCCTCCATTTTTAAAATTAATCCTGCTGTCTTCTTTTAATAAGTATCGCTGGCAGAAACTCAGAAGGGACACATGCCAGCCTGCCTACCTCACTTATTTTTTTTAAAAAAATACACAGATAAACTTTCTCTTCTAGAAGCCATTCGACAGATAATTTACAGTAGTGGCCAAAATTGTGGAAACCTTTTGGGAAAAGTGTACAGTAGAAATGCCACCGTTGGTTAAGTTTCCACCCATTTTTCTTCTAATTTCTTTATAACTGTAGCATTGTTCATTTAATAAATACTATTTTACATCACTTTCTGGGCGACCAGTCAACTCTTTGCACCGTTACTTTAATTTTATTATGTTTTACAAGCTCACTCAATGAAAGAACACAAAAAAGCCCAACCAACTGGATAGAGATCACATAACACACTGACAAATGTCCTCCTCTCAGCTTCAATGCAGGACATCAATCACCAAATCCTACTGTGATTTGATTGGCTCATGGCCAAAACAAGATGACCCCTGATTGGGTCTCTAAACACTCATGCTCATTGGCTACAATCAGATGAAGGAACACTACCTGATATCAACCTAAGCAAATTGTGCTTCCCTTTTCTGGTTATTTGGCTATAACATTTCATAGAATACAGTACAGATAATTGAACAAACTTTGTTGCATTACATTCTTGATTAAATTATCTTTCCATTGATATATAATTTTATGGTATTACTCCAAAGAAAGAGTGGTGTTAATAGCCATCAAACCTCAAAAATACACTTTTCCCAAAAGGTTTCCACAGTTTTGGCCACTATTGTATGTTGAGGACTGTCTGAACTTAGCTGTCTAGCCAGGTCTCTTTAAACCAACTGTTCTAGAAGTTCCCCTCAATGGTTATGAGCCAATCTTGATTTCTTTATGGTTCTAAGTGCCTTATTGTATCAACCAAGGTCAGACCCTGCAGAAAGGTTACTTGATCTTTCCACTCTCCCTGCCCTCAATTTTAGACACATAAAAGGCTAGACATTTCCAGTTAGGCCAGTATTCCTTTTGGACTGGAGAAGTTGGACTTGCTCACTGTATTTTAAGCAGTTCTAGGCTGGGCTTTGTTCCTCTATGGCAGTGATGGTGAGCCTTTTAGAGACCGAGTGCCCAAACCTGATCCTGCCCCGCTCCACCCCCTGCCCCATCCCCGCTCCGCCTTCACCCCGCCTGCCCACAGGGCCACTCACCACCTCCAGGGCCTGTCACAGATCACCCAACAGCGCCATGGCGGCCACACCCTCTGCCCACGCCCATAGCATCAACTGTGCATGATGGGGTGTGGGGGCGGAGTCTTGTCTACTCTGCCTGGCTGCCATGTCCTTGTCTGCACTGCTCCGCGTGGGTCATGCTCGGGGGCGACTCTCCTCCAGGGGGGCTACTGGTGAGGAGGGGGTCACGGGAGGAGGCAAAGCTGGGGCAACGGCATGTGGGCCCACAGAGAGGGCTCCGAGTGCCGCCTCTGGCACCCGTGCCATAGGTTCACCACCACTGCTCTATGGTGTGATAATGAAGTTCGAAAACACAACTGGTTGCAACTGGTCTCTGAAGCTTAGCTAAAGCTTTTAATTCTTTCTTGTGCTATATGACATAAGAGGAAAAAAAGAGGTTTTCCCCTCCCCTCAAGGAACAGGGAGATAATACTTAACCAAAGAGAGATTTATTTGTTTAAACAAAACATAAACGCAAGATGTTAAATGGTGTTTGGAGGTTGGGGAAGAAAAGTGAGACGTGGTTGAGGTAAGGAATTTTATCCCTTGCTTAGATGATAGAAGTTGGCATTTGGCACATCTGGAAAAGCCTGGTCTTGATAAACTGTCTTAAGTGCTCAAAAATTACAGGATTGTAGTGACTACTCTATTCAAAGATTTCCTTTGAACACTATCTAACTTTGTGCATGAAAATGGAACCGCAATTTTCTTTGCATTTCGGAGAAGAAATATAAGCTGTTTGGGGCTACTTTGCAGAAATGTTCTTAACCGCAGTTGGGATAATTATTCTATAACTTAAGTTATTCCATAACTTCTGAAATGCAGAAGAGATCAAACAGCTATTCCCCAAATCGTGACTCTGTAGAATTTTCTAAGTGTGTAGTACAGATCGCAACAACCCTAAGACTTCACGGTCTCCTGGCCTGCTATAACAACTTACCGCTATTCATTTAGCGACCGGCATTGAAAAAAGTGACTCAAAACTGGTGTTCACCTCTATGACCATCATAACATTCCCACAATCACGTGATCAAAAATTGGGTGCCTGGCAAACTGGCTTGTATGTATGATGGTTGCAGAATCCCTGGGTAATATGATCACCATTTGCAACCTTCCTGGCCATGTTTCCCACAAGTCAAAGTCAATGGAGCAATCCGGATTCGCTTAACGACCGGGTGTGATTCACTTAACAAGTGGAGTGATTTGTTTAACCGCCATGGCAAATAAAATTGGGTGTGACTCATTTAAAACAGACATGTCAAACACAAGGCCCAGGGGCCAGATGCGGTCCGTGAAGTGGTTTCATGTGGCCCGCAAAGCCATCCTGGAAACAGTGAGGGAACGGCCCCCCGCTGCCTTGGCCCTGGCCCAGGCTGTCCGGGAGCCAATGTACAATTTTGTGGTGGCCATCTATGCTGAGACGCATTCAGTCTTAGCTCCACAAGCCTGTCTGGAAACAGCGAGGAACCAGCCCCTGCTGCATCGGCCCTGCCCCCTGGGTGCATGCTGGGGAGGTTTCACCCTTTGTGAGGATTGAAGAAATGCACCATGCCTTGGTGCTTGCCCACCCCCTTCTGCCAGAGACCCTCAGATCTGTCCCACTCCTGCCCAGGCCCCCACAGGCACCCTTGACGCGAACGATGTAGAGCTGGCCATGCCCACCCAGTAGGCCACACCCACTCCATCCACATCCACCAGTAGGCTGCACCCACCCAGCCCCTCCCCAAGGGCAACTGTAATGCTGATGCGGCCCTCAATGAAATTGGCTTCTCCTACTCTTCAATCTTTTTCTTTCTTTCTTTCTTTCTTTCTTTCTTTCTTTCTTTCTTTCTTTCTTTCTTTCTTCATTCATTTATTAAATCTGTTGGCAGCCCATCTTACCACAGGGTTGGTTGTTTTTTAAAAAAATAACTGAAAATGTGGAATGTGCCAATTTTCACAAGGTTGATTGATTGATTGACTGACTGATTGATTGATTACCCCTTGGGCCATATCCAAGTGCAAAGTTCGAGAAACAAATTATTAATAAAATTTGACAAAAGCCATTTAAAATGGAATTAGATAAAATACGATTTAAAATGAAACTGGAATAATAAAATAAAATGAAATTGGGATAAAAGACAGTCTAAGATGAACTTGGAATAGAATACAACGATTTGAGATACAGATAAAAGTATGATAAAATTATATTTCGGTGTCACCCCTGCCATCTACCCCGATCGGTCCTACATATGCAGATCACAACTGGGCCATTTTGCTTACTGTAAGTACTTTGCTGTGTTAAATTTTCACAAGGTTAATAGCTGTGCATTCCCACCTGAAGCTTATTTTCCTCGAATGCAAAATTTACGGCAACATCCGACGACGTTGCGATCTCACGAGCCTTCCATCTTTTAAAGCTATTTTTTTTAAAAAAAAATTCGGACACTTGGCAACTGACTCATATTTATGACGGCCACACTGTCCCTGGGTCACGTGATCCCCTTTTGCGACTTGTGATAAGCCAAATCAGTGGGGAAGCTGGAAAAGTCATAAACCGGGGCAAAATTCACCTAACGATTGTCTCAGTTAGCAACAGAACTCTTTATCTCAATGGGGGTCATAAGTTGAGGACTCCCTGTGACATCTAAGGGTCGTAACCGGGTTAGGATTTTCTGCCTGTGAATTCCACACTGTCTGTCCTTTACAGTATATGTACAAACATTTTATAGAGAAGAAATATCTTAGCCTGGTCAGGAAGGATGCATTCTTGAAGCCTGATCATAAAACTTTCCATTTAGTTGAGTTCATCCACCAGATCTAATCCTGATTGGTTTTGGCCAATGCAAAGGGAAGATTAACATGAAATGAAAGCAGGCAGTTGTTTCGTGCTGATTAATCATCAGCCTCAAACTCTAACATATGCACTATTAACTTCTTAGTCCAAGTCTCTCTGCATGACTGAACATGCTTCGGTGTTCAAGTGTTCTTAAGCTCGGAAATGTAATAATTGGAGTCATCTTACTGGTATTATTATAAGCTGCATTTCCATAGATTTTTCTTAAAGAGATTTTAGTCGGAGAAGATGGCTCACAATTTCGTTCTCAGTTTGATATAAATTTCACCTCTTCAATAAACACTCAGGGAGTAGACTCAAACCGTTAATAAGTGCAACTAATTCAGGTTACAGTCAGTGGGATTTTAATGGAACTTAACTCTTCCTGCACATTTTTATATCCAGTCATCCTGTTAACTTCATTAAAAGCCATTAAAAAGCACGGAAGAATTAAAGGGCTTTATCCCCACCCCCCACCCCCAAGCAATGACCTTTTAAGAAAGGTTTTAATTTGACCTGCATAAATCATTCTTCTTCTTCTTCTTTTTAATTATTTAACTTCGGGAAAGTTTCTTTTGATCTCTGGAGCAACAGTAACACAGCTTGTTTCCAAACAAGCCTTCATTGTAATGCTAATGTCGCTCTCCAGATCGTAAAACATTCATTTATTATGTGGGATGTTTTGTGTGGATGAACAGTTCAATAGCCAGCTTTCCTTTATTGGGGGGGGGGGAATGTCAGGAGGCATTTGTAATTGTCAAACTTCGTTTGCAAGTTGCTTCAAAGAAAATTGAAGGAACGGGTCAGTCCTAGAAGAGATCAACCCAGACTGCTCTTTAGAAGGCCAGATCCTGAAGTTGAAACTTAAATACCTTGGCCACCTAATGAGAAGGAAGGACATGCTGGGAAAGATTGAGGGCAATAGAAGAAGAAGACGACAGAAAATGAGATGGCTGGATGGAGTCACTGAAGTAGTAGGTGTGAACTTAAGTGAACTCCAGAAGATGGTAGAGGACAGGAAGACCTGGAGGAACGTTGTCCATGGGGTCGCGATGGGTTGGACACGACTTTGCAATTAACAACAAAAACAACAATTCATTTATTTATTTAATAAACAATCTGCCTTTTCATTGCCCATAGAAAAGATGCGTAATACGAGAGCAATTTGGAAATAAACCTCCGTTTGGTTATCCATGACAGACACTCACAGATAGAGCATTTTTATTACACACATTAGAAAACTACAACATGACATGACTTTTTCGACATAATCGCCATTCAAGTTGAGGCACTTGTCGTCACGTCTTACAAGGTTTGAAATTCCTTAGGAGTCATCGCTCGGTGCCAAATCTGGGCTATGGGGTGTGTGTGTGTGTGTGTGTGTGTGTGTGTGTGTGTGTGTGTGTGTGTGTGTATGTGTGAGATCAAAAACATTCCAACGGAACTGCTTCAAAAGGTCTTGGATGTGTTTAGTGGTGTGTGGGCGAGCATTGTCGTGAACCAACACCACACTGGAAGTCAGCAGGCCCGGATGCTTGTTATGGATGGCTTGTCTGAGTTTTGGTAATGTTTCACAATAGCTGTCTGAATTGATGGTCAAACCTCCCTCCATGAACTTCACTAGCCGTACTTCTTTGGCCTCTTCACATTTGGCGGGATTTTCTAGGGCATCACTTCCGGTGTGGTGTTGGTTCATGGAGAAATTAAAAGAGCAAGCATCTTTTAATTTCTTGGCTACAGTCCCCGTCTGTGGTGATCTTGGAGCCCAGGAAGATATATCACCTCAAAAGCACTGTGAGTTAGAGTATGTGACCTGCTGTTCAGCACATTGCCTTCAGATTTCAGAAGATTTTCAATGTGTAGAAGCGTGCCAAGCATACAATTGTTTATCATAATCATCACTGTGATGCTTAACCTCATAGTGAGGGATTTTGTACTCTGAAGGGAAAGAGTTTGAATTGGAGTGACATCCACCAATCATCAGTTGGTTGGATGGGGTACCCAGTGGGATTAGTTTGGTCACACAGTTTACTAAGTCATGCCTAGACCAGTGTGAAGGTGCATGTGTATAGTATTGAAAAAGACCACTATGCTGGTTAGATGTTGCACAAATGTGGCAAACAGATAGTCAACAAGATTTAAATGTCAACAGCAGGGGTCTTCAAACCTGGCCCTATGACTTGTGGACTTCAACTCCCAGAATTCCTCAGCCAGGCCTGCTGGCTAAGGAATTCTGGGAGTTGAAGTCTACAGGTCATAAAAGGGCCAAGTTTGAAGATCCCTAGTCAACAGTGTGGTCTTCATGGAGCTCTGCTCGACTTCATACCTGCTTCCAGACAGTATCAAAAGCGGTCATTCATTTACCACATTGCTATTTCATTTGGACACAGTCCTCAAAGATGGAGTGGGCTTCATTTTTTGACCCCCTTTGAACATAAAGCATGGAAGATGATGCAAATTATACAGTGGTTTTCTCTGAAATAGGACATGGACATGATCGTAAGCCATGCGGATCCTATACAAAGTCATAAATCCTACTTATTTTAAGTTTTTTTTTTTAAAAAAATGAAGCTAGAACTATGACATAAAGTTAGTCAATGTTCTAACAGGCGGTGTCCTTTTGTAACTTGAGGAAGACAGATGAGAGTTTCCTGTATGGGCTGGAATATCTCAGATGAAAGGAGCCGAGGAACGGTAGAACTGCACGCAACTGGGCCTTGATAGGACCACGTCCCAAATTGCTCACCCAAAATAAACTTTGGGCATGACCAAGGGCTTCATATTTTCCGCTCTGACTTTAATTTACATTTCATTGTATGTATTTCTTCCTGCATTTCCTTCCTTGTGTGTCTCTGCCCATGTAGCATCTCCAGTGACTTTCTCCTACACTGGGGAGATCTGAGGAAATGTGGTTTTTGTGACTGAATTGTTTTGAGAGACGAATCTGCAGGAATAGAATGACTTACGTGGATAAGAGCCAAAGTATCCTTTCACTTCTCTGCTCCTTGGACAGTTGCAATGTAATTTGTACTGCAAAAAAAAACAACAACAACAACGAAAAAGACCATCAAAAATACATTTTAATATATATATTCTAGAGTAAAATGCACTTAGGAAGGCATCGTTTGATTTAAAGCAGCGGTTCTCAACCTATGGGTCGTGACCCCATTTGGGGTCGATCGACCGTTTCACGGGGGTCGCCAAGCAAGGCTGTCCGCCATTTTTTTCCCCCTTTTCCAGCGGGTGCCTTACCTCCCTTGGGCTGGGCCAGCTGGTGGCCCAGCCGGTGGTCAGCCTGCTCCGTTTCTGCAGCTTGCCAGCTATGCCTCGGCTGGCGCAGGGGGCGGCACCATGCATACATGGCGCTCCCAGGGAAAGTCCTCGACTTACAACCGGTTGGGTAGTCCTCGACTTACGACTGGTTTAGTCCTCGACTTATGACCTGTTGGGGGTCATGGCATTAAAAAGGTTGAGAACCACTGATTTAAAGCATGTGTTCTTACAACAAAACAATGTGGATTAGGCCAAGATTTTACTCCATTGCTACCAAAAAGCTAGTAGATCTCAAATTGTTTTTGTAGATGGTATTCTTTCCTCCCCAGATATTCTCCATATATATGTTCAAGAAAAGAGGGGGTTGATTTATACAAGCATTGATTGGTTTGGAATCCTCAGCGCAGGAACCCAATTATTTATTTTTATTTTAAAAAAAAAATCATCCAGACTTTTTGTAGGGAAGGGAAAGGAGAGTTCCACAGCCACAAACAAAATTCTCAGCTTCTTCTTACGGTGCTATGGTGTTAGGGCTGCTGAGCCCATATTTTTATTTGAGATTTTCCAACTGTGTTCAGGACGCCTATCGTTCTTTGAGGATGACTGAGATAGCCCTAGAATTCTCAAAAGTCTCATTCTTCCGGGTTTTTCATCTGCCTTTTCTGACGCTCTCCACATAACTTTGATTAGAGTAGATATGATTAAAAGTATTGTCTTGATTATGAATAATTTTTGTTTTAAATTTGGCATTATTTGATTTTGATAGTTGATTTTCTTTAATTTGTTTAAATTTGTTTTGTATTTGAGTTAAAGTAACTTATTGATTTTGTTATTTGTATAGTTGGATAGGTTTAGTTAGATTTAGTTTGCATTAGTTAAAGTTAAGTAGATTTTGTTTAATATGTTTGAAAACCCTGTGCCAAGCTCTGGGAAGTGGGGGGGAGGGGAGGTTGGGGTGGGTGGGTTTTTGGGATTGGGAGGGAGGGGGGTCGGGGTGGGGGGGTAGGTAGGTTAGATGATAGGATCAAAGTAAAATAATAAGGGATAACTTATGAGAGAGATGTTGCTTGGGCATTTCCCCGGTACTGTATCCGAAGAGGGATGAGAGAGGAGGAGAAAGGTTTGGGAGGAAGTAGGATGGTGAGAGGAGAGGGGGAAGGGAGAGAGAGGTGAGGGGAGGGAGAAGGAGGAGGGAAGTAAGGGAGAGTATAAGAGAGGGCGGATGCAGTTTCGGGGGGATGGGCAGGCGACATCTAGGTGTATTTATTTTATCTTGTTAAATGTGAAATTTCTTCTTTTTTGTTTATGTAATTGATAATTGGAAAATAAAAACTTTTTTGAAAAAAAAAAGAAGGTATGTGCAGAGAAGGGCAAGAAAGATGATAGATGGTTTGGTGGCTACGTCGTATGATGAACGGTTGAGGGAACTAAGCATGTCTAGCCTATTGAAGAGTAGGTTTAGGGCAGACAGGATAGCTGTCTTCCAATACTTGAAGGGCTGCCACAGAGAAGAAGAGACTGACTTATTCTCTAAGGCAGGGGTCCCCAACCCCCAATCCGTGGACCGGTACTGGTCCGCAGCATGCCAGCAACTGGTTCGCACAAACAAGCAAAGCCCCATCTGCAGGATGCAGGCAGCACACAAAACCATGCACCCTCCAGTCCATTGAAAAAACTCTCTCCACGGAACCAGTCCCTGGTGCCCAAAAAGTTGGAGACCTCTGCTCTAAGGCACCAGAGGGCAGGAGAAGAAGTAATGGGTGGAAGCTTGTTAAAAAGATATCCAGCCTAGAAATAAGGAGAAATTTCGTGACTGTGAGAATAATGAATCAATGGAAGAGCTTGCCTCCTGAAGTTGTGTATGGAGATTTTTTGGGAGATTTTCAAAAACAGACTGGACCTTTGAATGGGATGGCATAAGGCAGGGGTAGGCAAGCTTGGCTCTTTTATGACTCGTGGACTTCGACTCCCAGAATTCCTGAGCCAGCCACGCTGAGGGGAAAGGGAGAGGTTTCCAAGCTGAGCCATGCTGGCTCAGGAATTCTGGGAGTTGAAGTCCACCAGTCATAAAGCGGCCTAGGCCTAGGCCAGAGGTAGGCCACCTTGGCTCTTTTATGACTGATGGACTTCAACTCCCAGAATTCCTGAGCCAGCCATGCTGAGGGGAAAGGGAGAGGTTTCCAAGCTGAGCCCTGCTGGCTGAGGAATTCTGGGAGTTGAAGTTCATGAGTCATAAAACAGCCAAGGCCTGCCCCTGGCCTAGGCCTAGGCTGCTTTATGACTGGTGGACTTCAACTCCCAGAATTCCTGAGCCAGCCATGCTGAGGGGAAAGGGAGAGGTTTCCAAGCTGAGCCATGCTGGCTCAGGAATTCTGGGAGTTGAAGTCCACGAGTCAAAAAAGAGCCAAGGTTGCCTACCCCTGGCATAAGTTCTCCTGCCTTGAGCAGAGGCTGGACTAGGAGACCTCTGAATCCTTTCCAGTCCTACAATTCTACGTTCTGTTCTGGAGTTCAGCTCTCATAGTATCTGAATCCAGACAAGACATTGGTTGTGTTGGCTAGGAATAATGAGAGTTAAAGCCAATACTGCTGGACGACATCGAACCAGGAAGATGGTTATACCTAGACCAGTTCTTGTTATCACTAGAGATAGAAAGAACAAGTAAGAGGAATGATGGTTAGTTAGGTGTCATTAGAAGATGCTGTTCTTATTTGCCAGCACACATAAATAGGAGGTTGTTAGCTGCTATTATTAGGTTTCCCCCCAATAACAATAGCACAATCACCAGAAATAAGGGTGCTGTTTTTACACTTTGCCTCTGGTCTGCAATGCACCTGTACTGAGTTAACCATCAAAATCCTGTATTCTGTCTCCTGAAGAACAGTTGCAGGAATTTGCTATGCATAGTTTAATGAAAAGAAGGACTGGGGGCCACAAGATAGCAGTGTTCCAATATCTGAGGGGCTACCACAAAGAAGAAGGAGTCAAACTATTCTCCAAAGCACCAGAAGGCAGGGGAAGAAGCATCCAAGCAGTGTTTATTATGGCAGTGGCTTTGACAAGTAGCCAAGTAGAGGGATGGATGAGGATTCCATTCGGTGAATACTTTTCTTCTTTGAACATCTGTATAAATCTGGCTGCTGCTCAACTCCAGAGCACAGCTGAAAGGAACCCGGATGGTTGTCTACTTCATTGAATCCATGCTATAACTCTGGTAGATTAAAGGAACTGGAAACGTTCATCTAGGAATAACAGTCCAATGGTCTTTTCT
The DNA here is from genome assembly GCF_016545835.1 of Crotalus tigris. Lineage (NCBI taxonomy): Eukaryota > Metazoa > Chordata > Lepidosauria > Squamata > Viperidae > Crotalus > Crotalus tigris. The sequence continues at coordinate 1,222,673 of NW_024097056.1, forward strand.
GCTGATTAGAGCAGGGGTCTTCAAACTTGGCCCTTTGATGACTTGTGGACTTCAACTCCCAGAATTCCTCAGCCAGCTGGCTGAGGAATTCTGGGAGTTGAAGTCCACAAGTCATCAAAGGGCCAAGTTTGAAGACCACTGATGTAGGGGATGTGCACTTTATTTCAGTTATGGTCTATATCATCATGAAACCTATCCTTCACTGCATCATTTGACAAGGATTTGATCAATTTGTCTTGGTGCAATTCAGGGGCCAACCTTGGAGAACGTGTGAATGTTCTTGCTGGCATCTATGGAAAGTATTACTGGAAAGCAAATGTCAAATTGACAGGAAACAATGGAAGCGCTGTCATTGCCTTAAAGTGACATTTGTAATTCTATTCCTAAGAGCCAATTAAGCTGTTGTGAAGCAAGAGTTGGCATTCCTTCAAAAAGCTACTTATCACAGGCCTGATAAGAGCTTAGTTGGCATGGAAAGCTAAATATTGGGTTTAATTTTTTTTTTCCTACCAACAAAAATGTTTTACATTGATTTTGCTGCAAATCCAGTTCCTGCTGCTACCATGTGTACATAATTTGAGTTTCCAGCGTGCACATGTAACCTGCAGTTAAGACAAAGGCCACTGGATTCATAATAGGAATGGTGTTTTTATTCTGTTTATTTCTGGGAAGGTGTTTGGATTTAATGAATGAAATCACATCTGCACACCACCTGAAAAAAAAAGTTGTCATTTGGCTGATTTTTTTTGCTTCACGATGGGGGCTTCCTTCTTTTCATTAAACTAGAGATATTATTTCCAGCAACCGTTCTTCCTATAGTTTTAGCCTTCAGTCCCCTAATCGTCTTTGTTGCTCTTCTCTGCACTCTTTTTTCAAAGTCTCAACATAGTTTTTGTATCGTGGCGATCAAAGTTGGATGCGATATTCCAAGTGTGGCCTTACCGAGGTGTTATTAAGTGTTACTAACACGTCATGTGATCTTGATTCAGTCCCTCCATTCATGAAGCCTAGACTGTGTTGGCTTTTTTCGTGTCTGCATGAATCTCCAAATCTTGAGGTCTAGTTGAAGGTCCACTAGGGTTTCTCTGAAACTATTAGGGAGAAATTTAGAATTTCGATTTAAAATAACAGAATTGGAAGGGAACTTGGAGGTCTTCTAATCCAACCCCTTCTCAGGCATGAAACCCTACAGCATTTCAGATGTTGTCCAATCTCTTCTTAAAGACCTCCAGTGTTGGAGCATTCAAAACTTCTGCAGACAGGTTGTTCCACTGGTTAATTGTTCGGTCAGGAAGTTTCTCCTTAGTTCTAGGTTGCTTCTCTCCTTGGTTAGTTTCCATCCATTGCTTCCTGTCCTGCCTTCAGGTGCTTTGGAGAATAGGTTAACTCCCTCTTCTTTGTGACAGCCCCTCAGATATTGGAACACTGCTATCATGTCCCCCCTAATTCTTCTTTTCATTAAACTAGACATATCCAATTCCAGCAACCATTCTCCATATATTCTAGCCTCCAGTCCCTTGATCATCTTTGTTGCTCTTCTCTGCACTCTTTCTAGAGTCTCAACATCTTTTTCCATCATGGTGACCAAAACTGGATGCAGTTTTTCAAGGCATTAAAAAGTGGTATTGACACTTCATGTGATCTTGATTCAAGAGAGATGCTCTTGAGCTGTTTCCATTTGGAACTTCACATTTTGGCTCTTTGCTGGCTGTCAAGAGCCAGACCCATTTATAGTAGTTGCTCTGCAAGGAAGAATAAAATGTCCTTTGTACGGCCAATTCTTTCCCAAAAGCCATGACATCTGGACAAAGATTGCTTTCTGAGAGGTTGGGTGCAATGAATGACGGGAACCCAAAAAAATTCAGACTGCTTGTCGGTGGTAACTGTTGTATTGAAATAACCACGTCTGGGGTACTACTGTGATCTGATTCATGAAAGCATGAATGCTGTGCAGACATTTGGAGGGAGTAAATGGTCTTGAAAGAGGCCGTCCAGAGTTGCTCCTTTGTGCCCTCACAGCCTCATGTTGTTGACTTCTGCCAACATCAAAACATGCTCTTCAATTAGCTTAGCTCGGGTTGAACAATAAAGTTTTGAATTTCAATGGGAGGGGGTTAGAGTTATGCCTCCTGGCTCCATCTGATTTGAATGCATTTCCACTTCAATCAACCAGGCACTTCACAATGTGTGATTGTGCAAGGGGGAAGCTCACACGTGCTTCACATGTGTTTCTGATAGGCATGGGGAGTGATTGCTGATGGGCAAAAGAAACTCACAAAGAGCACTGGAAAAGCAGGGCGTAGGTGTCCCAGCTAAAAAAAAAGAGGGGTGGGGTTCCTCCATGTGAACTGCTAAAAGGCAGCAATGTAGTATAAACCAGATGCAGAATTGAATAACCAGGTTACTCCAGGATGAGTATCTACGTCTACTTCTTTCTGAAGGGCAGAAAGAAACAATTTCATCCTTTACTCAAACCCAATGCATTAGAACAACAACTTTCTATGCAACAAAATTAGGAATCAGACTGATGAGTGTGTGTAGTTTGCTTTGGTTTTCTGATTTCCTTTACTTCACTGGTGGGCTTGATGGAAAAGTGGAAGGCTCCTCCCTCCCTCCCTCCCTCCCTCCCTCCCTCCCTCCCTTCCTTCCTTCCTTCTTCTCTTTCTCATTCTCCTTCCTGGTGGCACAGTGGTTAGAATGCAGCATTGCAGGCTAACTCTGCCCACCGCCTGGAGTTCAATCCTGACCAGCTCAAGGTTGACTCAGCATTCCATCCTTCCATAAAACGAGGACCCAGATTGTTGGGAGCAATATGCTGACTCTGTAAATTGCTTAGAGAGGGCTGTAAAGCACTGTGAAGCAGCATATAAGTGCCATGTCCTTCCTTCCTTCTTTCCTTCCTTCTTTCCTTCCTTGTTTCCTTCCTTCCTTCCTTCCTCCTTTCCTTCCTTCCTTCCTTCCTCCCTTCCTTCTTTCCTCCCTTCCTTCCTTTCCTCCCTTTCCTTCCTTCTTTCCTCCCTCCCTCCCTCCCTTCCTTCCTTCCTTCCTTCCTTCCTTCTTTCATTCCCCAGGTGAAATCAACAAGTTTTCTGCCAGTTTCTCCTTCTAGAAGAAGAATAAAATTATATTTTCTGGTGTGTGTGTGTGTGTGTGTGTGTGTGTGTGTGTGTGTGTGTTTATCTAGCCTACTAGTGGTCCCAGCTGATGATCTTCCCTCTGCTTGTGTGGGTGTGTCCTCCATCTCTGCTGATGTTCTGGGCAACTCCACTGTCACTTTCCACCCCCATAAATTGTTCCTTTGCAAAGTGTCTCCCCCAGCCCCTTAATTGAAGCTGGCACTGAGTTTTAATGTCACGCCTAACCCTGATTGAGGGAAACCAAGATGCGTTTTAACACAGGCCCCAGAAAAGACAATCCATGTTAGAAGAGGGTGAAAAGAAACTGAAACTAAAATTTAGTAAAGCTGGGATGAGACGGTTGCAGTGCTACCCCTTTTTTCTAAGAATGGTCAACCCTCCGGGATTTATTTCGTAGGACTATTTGCAGCAAAGCGATATTCATTTCTAGTTGATCTTACTTAATCCCGAGAATGGGGATTTAAATTCCAGAGTCACTGAATTATATCAGCATGATGCAAAGCTCCTGGCAGGTGTTACCTAATTTAATAAATACTGAAGTATCTGGTTTATGTGTAACTGAGAGAGAGAGAGAGAGAGAGAGAAGACAAACTGCAGAGAGGAAGACTAACAGCTTTTGAAAGACCTGCAGAAGAAGTTATTTGAATCAGATGAAAAGGTGAAATAATAACTGGAAAGGTCAAACTGAAGGCTTAAGCAGAGTCACCCCTTCTATTATCAACAATTGTTAATTCTCCTGGTCTGTCTCTTCCTCATATAACAAATGAAAACGTTGGCGTGTACACCAGTCACTACAGAATACAGCTGTATGTTTTCTCAGCTGTCCGGTTCCCTTATGCCTTCTTTAGTGGCCCAGAAAGAAGAAAAATAAAGCAGGGAAAAAATGACATTGTGAGCAAGTCACAAATTTAGTTCAGTTATGCTTGAAATGAGACAGAAAAAAAGAGAAAGGGGAAGGGAGGGGAGGGAGGGAGGAAGGAAGAAGGAGGGGAGGGAGGGAAGGAAGGTGATGAGGGAGGGAAGGAAGGAAGGAAGGAAGGAAGGAAGGAAGGAAGGAAGGAAGGAAGGAAGGAAGGAAGGAAGGGAGGAGATGAGGGAGGGAAGGAAAGAGATGAGGAAGAAAGGAAGGAAGGAAGGAAGGAAGGAAGGAAGGAAGGAAGGAAGGAAGGAAGGAAGGAAGGAAGGAAGGAAAGGAGGAAGGGAGGGAGGGAGGGAGGGAGGGAGGGAGGGAGGAGATGAGGGAGGGAAGGAAGAAGATGAAGAAGGAAGGAAGGAAGGAAGGAAGGAAGGGAGGGAGGGAGGAGATGAGGGAGGGAAGGAAGGAGATGAGGAAGCAAAGAAGGAAGGAAGGAAGGAAGGGAGGGAGGAGATGAGGGAGGGAAGGAAAGAGATGAGGAAGGAAGAAAGGGAGGGAGGAGATGAGGGAGGGAAGGAAGGAGATGAGGAAGGAAGGAAGGAAGAAAATGAGGGAGGGAAGGAAGGAGATGAAGGAAGGAGGAAGGAAGGAAGGAGACGAGGGAGGAAAGGAAGGAAGGAAATGAGGGAAGGAAGAAAGGAGATGAGGAAGGAAGGAAGGAAGGAAGGAAGGAAGGAAGGAGATGAGAGAAGGAAGGAAGGAAAGAGATGAGGGAGGGAAGGAAGGAGATGAGGAAGGAAGGAAGGAAGGAAAGAGATGAGGGAAAGAAGGAAGGAGATAAAGGAAGGAAGGAAGGAGACGAGGGAGGAAAGGAAGGAAGGAAGGAAGGAAGGAAGGAAGGAAGGAAGGAAGGAAGGAAGGAAGGAAGGAAGGAAGGAAGGTGCTTTCCAACTTGCATTAAAAAGCAGTTAGAAAAATTTGACCAGACTCAATTTTATTTATATTTTTAAATGAGAGAGAGATTGAAATTTCTTATTCTCAGTAACAAAAAAGAAGTAGGTTGAGTCTAGGTCTGTCTGAAAGATAAAGGATAAATTTCCATTTCCACTTTGACACCTGTATCATAACTGGCTGATTTGGATTTAACTATAGTATCTGCAGTGAAGCATTGTCCCTTCCTCCCCAAATAAGAACAATTCACGAAACTCAAAGTATACTTATTAATGTCGAACTAGATTTCATTTTTGCATTGGTGTTTTTTGTATGTCTTCTTTTTTTTCCCCCTCCAAGCAAGCAACTGTTTATTAGTCTACTCTTCATATTGGACAGAATATTGCTTTGAATACAAGGATCACCTCTTTCGGATAAATACAATAGTTTTCCATCAGCTCTTGTCATTTTATGTTTCTCTGTTTCTCTAAACTTTCAAGTTAGAGTTATGCATTTATATTTTGGAACATCCTAAGAAATTCTTGTAACACACCCAAAGGATTCTTTGGATTGGGAGACAGTGTTAGGAGTGTCACTGGATTCCACTTCTTTGAATTAAGAGCCAGCCAGATGATTCATCCATGAACAGATGGCAATCTTTGGCTGAACTTGCTAAGTTCAAAAGCTAAGCAGGCTGAGTTTGCACTTGTATGAAGTGCAGTTCCACCAGGAAATTCCAGGATTGTAGCCTAGATTGAAAAAAATATAAAAGAAAAAAAAATATCCCAGAAGAAGACAAGGGCAAGTTAGCCCTTTAGTGTTTCCAAGAGCTGAAGAAGCTCCTTAGATGAGAAGTGAAACGTCTTCAAAGAAAAAGAAGACAGTCCTGTTGGCTCTTCAAAAAAGGAACTTTGGGACAACCAGGACCTGGATAGACTGAGAATCTCCATAACCATTTCCAAGAACATTTTATGGATGTGACCATGGAGCCACCAGGAAATGAAGTTCACCTAAGGCAGACTTTGCCTTTAGCAGAACTGCATAGCTCAAGTAAGTCTCCCTGGCAAATCACAGAACATCAATGCATAATATTCAAACACTGGTCATTTTTAGCCCTCTTTAACGGAACTAGTGCTGAGATGGGGCACTTAGAAACTGAAGTTGGTCCAGAATGTGGCTAGTTAAGGAAGCACCTTGGTATACCCATGTGATACATTTACTTCTTCTATTTCCAAATGTCTATGGAGATTTCCAGTCATCCACTTTTTTTAAAAAACAAAAACAAAACACCTTTGGGACACTTGTAATTCTACTTACTTCTACGTCTATTCTACTTCTACTTCTCCTTTCCCTTACTGCTACTTCTATTTTATTCTACTTCTACTTCTACTTACTTCTACTTAATTCTAATTCTACTTCTAATTAATTCTGCTTCTAATTTTACTTACTTCTACTTAATTCTAATTCTACTTCTAATTCTGCTTCTACTTAATTCTAATTCTACTTGTATTTAATTTTACTTCTAATTCTACTACTTCTATTTAATTCTACTTCTACTTAATTCTACTTCTATTTAATTCTAATTCTAATTCTACTTATTTCTACTTCTATTTAATTCTACTTCTACTATTTAATTCTACTAATTCTACTTACTTCTACTTCTATTTAATTCTAATTCTACTTCTATTTAATTTTACTTCTAATGCTACTTCTACTTCTATTTAATTTTAATTCTACTTCTATTTAATTCTACTTCTAATTCTACTTATTTCTACGTCTACTTAATTCTACTTCTACTATTTAATTCTACTAATTCTACTTACTTCTACTTCTATTTAATTCTACTTCTACATCTACTTCTATTTAATTCTACTTCTACTTCTATTTAATTCTACTTCTAATTCTACTTATTTCTACTTCTACTTAATTCTACTTCTACTATAATTCTACTAATTCTACTTACTTCTACTTCTATTTAATTCTAATTCTAATTCTAATTCTACTTCTAATTCTACTACTTCTATTTAATTCTAATTCTAATTCTACTTATTTCTACTACTTAATTCTACTTCTACTATTTAATTCTACTAATTCTACTTACTTCTAATTCTATTTAATTCTAATTCTACTATTTAATTCTATTTCTTTCTATTTAATTCTAATTCTAATTCTACTTACTTCTACTGCTACTTAATTCTAAATCTAATTGTAATTACTTCTATTTCTACTTCTACTTTTACATTTACTCTTACTTTGCTTGCAGAGCTGAATTGATTCACATTTGTTTTTCCAGGTGCAATGCTAAGTGGTAGTCCACTATAAAGTCCATCATAACTTAGGACCTGGTTATTTTGATAAGACTACCTTTTTTTCAATTGTCTCTGCCTGTCCTATAAGATCCGATGGGCAGGACATGCTTGAGGTCCTTCTAAAAGCAAAGCCATCTCCTGCCCCTGCCCTCTGGAATACCATTCCCTGTGGTTCATTTGAGTCTGACCTTGCTGTCCTTTACAAAAAAGGTAAAAAACATGGCTTTTCAAACAGGCCACAGAGTGGGACAATTTGTGACTCAGTTTATTGATGATGCATGGATGGAATTCTCATCTTGTATCTTGTACTTGCACCAAAAAAGGAACTGAAATGTGCAAAGTTATTGGATAATATAGGGCAGGCATATCAAACACAAGGTCTGGGGGCCAGATGCGGCCCGTGAAGTGGTTTCATGTGGCCCGCGAAGCCATCCTGGAAACAGTGAGGGAACAGCCCCCGCTGCCTTGGCCCTGGCCCAGGCCGGCCGGAAGCCAATGTACAATTTTGTGGTGGCCATCTGTGCTGAAATGCATTCAGTCTTAGCTCCACAAGGGCATCTGGAAACAGCGAGGAACCAGCCCCTGCAGTGTCGCCCCCGCCCCCTGGGTGCATACTGGGGAGGTGTCACCCTTTGTGAGGAATGAAGAAATGCACCATCACCTGGAAGTGGCCAGCAAATGGCTCTCGCCTACTTCACATATCCGGCTTGAGGGGCTCTGCCCTGGTCCCACCCCCTTCTGCCAGAGACCCTCAGATCTGTACCACTCCTGCCCAGGCCCCCACAGGCACCCTTGACGCGAATGATGTAGAGCTGGCCACACCCACCCAGTAGGCCACACCTACCTTGGCCACACCCATCTGCCCCCCCAGAGGGCAACCATAATGCTGATGCGTCCCTCAATGAAATTGAGTTTAATACCTATGATATAGGTAAAGGAGTCCCTGCAGATTTTACTTCGCTAGTCATTGCCAACTCTAGGGGGCACTGCTAGGTTTGCCTAGAAAAAGGATGCTGTACTATCTGGATGGACGCAATGGATCCAGAATAATTTCTTTATCTAGAATAATTTCTAGAGAATAATTTCTTGTTTCGGTATCCCCTTAGGAACATAGTAGGAGAAAGCAGAAATAAAGAGAAAGCAGAAACCGAGCATAATTGTTCAGTCGATGCACGGCAGGTTTTTTGGGAAGATTGTCATCTCCCTAGCACAGTTAACTTGGATTGTGTCCTATGTGATAAGAAAGACACAACTCACAATAAAAGTCAAGGTTTTATTTAACCATCTGCCAGATTTCCGTAGAATAAGGCTACATATGGTGCCTTCTGTTGGCCATTTTTCTTCGGTTGGCCTTGAAATGCTCTCCAGCATCTTTTTATGCAGATTTTTTTCCCTACCAGATTGTGATCGTAGTGGTGGCAATGACAGTGAGGGTACAAGGAGAATATCACAATAAACCTACTTTGAAGCAAAGTAGGCGGAATAAATGGGCAGAATGGGATGGATCATCCAGTAGAGCCATCCTGTAATTAAAGGATAAAGATAGGTGTTACTTAATGCATTCACACATCTTGTGTCATCTTGCATATGGTGATGGGCTCTTTCGTAAGTACCCAAATGTGCATGTACCGTATTTTCCGGCGTATAAGATGACTTTTAAAGCATGCAAATTGGCGCCGAAGTTGAGGGTTGTCTTATATGCCGAGTCGTCTTATACGCCAGAAATTATGGTAGTTTCAGGCGTATAAGACGACTTTCTAGGCATGCAAATCGGCGCCAAAGTCGGGGGTCGTCTTATATGCCGAGTCGTCCTATACGCCGGAAAATACGGTAATTTATGCATTAACACATGTAACATTTTATATGAAAAGTCATCACTTGGTTTCCTCCCCCCAAAACAATACATGAAAATCACAGCTGATAGGTATGCCTTTGGGATTTCTAGAAGACCTCCAAGGTCCCTTCCAACTATTATGTTATGTTCTGTTCTGTTCCGTTCCATTTATTCTGTTCTGTTCCATTCCATTCCATTCCATCTATTCTGTTCCATTCCAATCCATTCCATTCCATTCAATTCCATCTATTCTGTTCCGTTCTATTCTGTTTCATTCTGTTCCATTCCATTCCATTCCGTTATATTCCGTTATATTCCATTCCATCTATTCTGTTCTGGTCTGTTCTTTTCCGTTCCATTCCATCTATTCTGTTCCATTCCATTCCAATCCAATCCATTCCATTCCATTCTATCTGTTCTGTTCTGTTCTGTTCTGTTCTGTTCCGTTCCCATTCTATTCTATTCTATTCTATTCTATTCTATTCTATTCTATTCTATTCTATTCTATTCTATTCTATTCTCCTTGGGTAGTTCCTCGATTGGGATATTGTTTTCTTCTTGTTTGTTTATCCATTTGTCTGCTTCTCTGGTTGTAAGTTGCTATGGAATATGTATTCTGGTCTTTTTGTCTCCTTCTTCACTTTTTTTCTTCTCTCTTTTGAATGGTGTATATGGTTTGTTTTTAATTATTCACTCATTAAATGTATGTGCCATCCATCTCGATATCAAGGCAACTCTGGATAGTTTTATGCTTATGTTTCAAGATCCAATCTGGGTCGGTCACCTGGGTTTAGTCTTCTGAGCTTTTGGACTGGTGCTGGAGCCCATCATCAGGGAACTTGTCTCTACAAAATGTGTCACTTGGACTATTCTATGCATAGTATTTATGTGGTGGCTGGTTGGGTGAAGCTTCCTATTGGTTGATTGGCCAATGCTTATGTGTTCATGGATGACTGATTTTTCTGAATGTCAACCCTCCAGCAATTCATTAGCATTTTGGAGTTTGGCTTGGATTTGGCTTTCCCAGTTGAAATTATGGTTGAGTTTGTCAAGGTAATGATTTAGAAGTTAACCAGCTGATGTAAAATGTATGATGTAATGATGTGAATGACTCAGCAGGGGCTATGTCCCTTTGAGAGCCAGCTGGGTCTGTGTCTCTTTAAGAGCCTTGTATAAAAGGAAAGGCTCCGCAGATGTGTCCTCTGTCAGAATCCAATTATATTTCATCTTTAATTATCAAACATAGAAACTCCCAATTCTGCCTTCTCTGGATTCTGCCATAAGAGGGAGAAAAGGGGGAGAGCAAAGGGGCTTTATGGCCCTCACTTCCTTCAGCACACTTCAAAGGACTGAATGTGTGTTTATTGTGGCCTCTAAGCTTTAACATATCAAAGAAGAGTAATTGCCTTTCATGTAGTTATCTGAAGTCTCCATCCAGACGGAAGAAGAAAGGGGATGGAATTGTGATACTTGAAACTATCACTGGAAGGGGGGTTGATTGGGTGGGACTACTGGGGAACCCCTTAAAACCTTGAATGGGAGAGCTTGAACCCCAAGTCCTGTCTAGCATGCCTGCAACCATTTTCTCTTAATAAAGGATTCCTGTTGGAAGAGCTATTCCAAGAGTTCTGTCTTCTTAAGATGCAAAGTGGGGTGGGTCCTTACATTAGACAGGACTTGCAAAATTAATCCACCTGGAAGGTAGACCCTTGCCGGGGGATTTTGCAAAAATTTACCATGTCAGACAACGAAGCAAGAGAGGGAGAAAACTCCCTGGAAAGAGAGCCGCTGACCCAGTTGGAACCTTGCCAGATGTTGGGATCCGAGAGGCCAGATTTCTCAGAAGAAGAAGTGGTGGAGACACAGGACCACAAGCCTCGCTGGTCGATGGGCGTTGGAAAGAAAAGCGAGTGGGGAAAGGAATCAAGAAAAGTGACCCTGAGACGGGGAACCAAGCAACCAGAATGGAAGCAGGAGATGGAGAAATCCCTGCACGCAAGTGAAGAGGGAGGAAGCTGTATGCCGTACTCAGACTGGATCCTAGAGAGAGCTATTGACCTGATGAAGAGAACTCTCAGCTCCCTAGGAGAGGAGATTCCTGAGCCCTACGCCCGCCCCAGTTCCTGGAGCCACAAAGGGAGAGACACCGAGGGGGACGTGGAACCTGCAACCCCAGGGACATTTACTGATCCAGGAGCTCCCACCCCCTACCGGACCACAGATGGAAATCTGGACGGAAGACACTACCACCCACAATGGAGGCACCGATCCATTCCAAGACGTCCACCGTTGGAGGTGAAATTCAAAGGGGAGCCAACACGCTTGGGGTTTTTCCTAACCCAAGTCCTCAGCTACATGGAGGAATATGGGCAGGACATCCCCAGCGACAAAGCCCGCATCCGGATCGTGCAATCTGCCCTGGATGGACCAGCTGCAGATTGGGTGGTGAACCTGCATGACTCCAATGCCCCAGAACTCAGTAACTTCAACCGTTTCATGTCCTCGTTGAGAAGACGGTTTGAAGACCCCCTGGCTGATCGCAAAGCCCGTGAAAGAATAACAACGATGAGGCAGGGCAAACGCCCAGTGGCTGAGTATACACAAGAATTCCGAGCCATTGCCAGCAAACTGAATTGGCCAGAAGACATCCTCCTTGGCCGTTTCAAAGACGGACTAAACTATGATCTATATGATGCTTGCCTGCCCCGAGGAGACCCACATCGACTTGAGGAATGGTACGTCTTGGCAGAGGAAGCAGAGATCGACATATTGAAGAGGCATCGCCGAGGAAAACAATGGAGCCGCCCCCCGCCTGAGCTGACACACCAACCGGTGAAATCATCGGATACAGCCAAGAAGCAGATGGGGTGTTTCAAGTGCGGAAGAGAAGGGCATCGAGCTGTAGAATGCCGCTCAAAGGCCCCCCAGCACAACCCAGACAGATCCCCAATCAACAAACCCAGAGGGTATTCAGCTAAGCCAAAAGAAACAGCCATGAAAATGATGGAAATTGCAGAAAACCCCACCTCTGCTCACCAAGGGGAAAGAACTCCAGCCTACACCACAGGGACGGTGGATGCCTCAGATGACAGCTCGGAAGGCGAACCCCTGGTAAGTGGACGCATCACACCCATCTTCAAAACAGTGACTATATTAATCCCCCCCATGCCCGAAGCTGTGAAGGTGAAAGCCTTAATAGACTCTGGCTGCACCCGCTGCCTCATTAGCCCAACACTAGTGGGGAATCTGGGCATCCCATCCAGGAGACTGGAACAACCAATCTCATTTGGCCAGCTAGATGGATCCATAGCAGGGGGGGTGCCAGCTACCCTAGCCACTCTGCCAATACACCTCTCCCTGGGCAACCATGAAGAGGACTTAACGTTTGTGGTGACCCCAGGTATGGAATGCCCAATGATTCTAGGGATGGAATGGTTGAAAAAATGGAACCCCTGGGTAAATTGGAGGACGACAGAAATCAAATTCCCGAAGGGGGACCCTATGGACTTAAAACCCCAAGAGAGGCTACCAGAATCAAGAATAGAAAAAGCATCCATAGGAGAGGAAAAAAGATTAACAGAAATACCAGAGGAATATAGGGACCTTGCTGAAGTCTTCAGTGAGGAGAGGGCGAATGAGCTTCCCCCCCACCGACCCACAGACTGTACCATTGAATTCAAGCCTGGGGCAAAACTCCCGAAGCCCAGATTATACTCCATGAGCCCAAAGGAGAAGGAGGAAATGGAAAGATTTATAAAAAAAAACCTGGAGAGAGGTTTCATTGAACCAGCTAAGCCTAAAGTGGCTGCCCCGGTCCTTTTTAGAGAGAAGAAGGATGGCTCTTTACGTTTATGCGTGGATTATAGGGCCCTGAACACAATCAGTGAAAGCAACCTATACCCGCTGCCCCTCATGAAAGACATGCTGTCACACCTATCGAAAGGGAAAATTTTTTCTAAACTAGACTTAAGGGAAGCTTACTATCGCGTGAGAATCAAGGAAGGGGACGAATGGAAGACTGCATTTAACTGCCCCATGGGGTGCTATCAATTCAAAGTCTTGCCATTTGGATTACAAGGGGGCCCTGCAGTCTTTATGCAATTAATCAATGACGTTCTAAGGGAGCACCTGTTTAAGGGGGTCCTTGTTTACTTGGACGACATTCTTATCTTTACCGAAACAAAAGAAGAACACGTCAAACTTGTCAGAGCGGTTTTAAAGAAGCTGCGAGCCGCACCTATATGCCAAACTCTCAAAATGCGAATTCCACCAGGAAAGGATAGACTACCTAGGCTATCGCATATCCCCACAGGGCATTGAAATGGACCCAGAGAAGGTCAGAGCAGTATTAGAATGGGCACCACCCCGCACAAGAAAGCAACTACAAAGTTTCCTGGGCTTTGCAAATTTTTACCGCCAATTCATCCCCTCATTTGCACAGATAGCCTTGCCCCTCACCAACTTACTAAAAACGAAGGGAACATCCTCAGTAAAACCTAGCCAGCCACTAACATGGACAATGGAGTGCCAAGCAGCGTTTGAGAGACTAAAGAGACTTTTTTCTGCCGAACCAGTACTAAGGCACCCAGATATGGACAAGCCCTTCATAATACAGGCAGATGCAAGTGATGTGGCAGTGGGGGCTGTGCTATTACAAGAAAATGATGATGCAGTATTGCAACCCTGTGCATATACATCTAAGAAACTCACGGAAACAGAACAGCGCTGGCCCGTATGGGAGAAGGAGGCTTATGGGATACGTTGGGCATTACTCACGTGGCGACAGTTCCTGGAAGGCAACAAAATCCCCTTCCAGGTATGGACTGATCACAAAAATTTAGAAGCCCTGAAAACTTCCAGGAAACTCAATCCCAAACAAGCCCGCTGGTCCCAGCATTTTCACCAATTCCAATTTAAGCTCAAACATTTACCAGGAAGAAAGAACTTCCTGGCAGATGCACTATCTCGCATGCCCCAATATAACAGCGCACGAACCACAGACTCTAGACCAATAATGGCAGAATCACAACTGGCAGCGCCAGTAACCACAAGAACCCAAGCCAAAATAAAACCACAACTGGACAGCCAAACTGGGATTGAATTCAGAAAAAGTTTGGAAACAGATGATTGGTTCCAGAAAAACAAACATGTGTGCACAATGAGAGACGGATTGCCTTGGGTAGGGGAAAAGTTATATATACCAACAACTCAAAGACTAACTTTCATGCAACTTTGCCATGACACAAAATCAGCAGGGCATTTTGGATTTGTAAAAACTTTACACTTAATTAAACGGCAATTTTGGTGGCCATCAATAAAAAAGGACATAGAAAGTTATGTTGCCAGCTGCCCAACCTGTGCATCAGCAAAGAGGTTGCAAGGGAAATCGCCAGGGCTGTTACAACCAGTGGCAAGTCCCTCAGCCCCCTGGAGGGAAATAGCCATGGATTTTATAGTGGAATTGCCTGAAAGCAATGGGAATACTGTTATCTGGACAGTCACGGACCTATTTTCCAAACAGGTGCACTTTATCCCTTGCCAAAAAATTCCCACTGCAAAGGCCTTAGCAAAACTTTTTATCCAGCACATTTACAGATTGCACGGGGCACCCCAACGCATCATCTCTGATAGGGGAGTGCAATTTACGTCTACATTTTGGAAGGAATTTTTATCCCTCTTAGGGACCACTCAGGGACTGACATCTAGCCATCACCCTCAGACAGATGGACAAGCGGAACGCTGCCAGTCGGTACTTGAGCAATATTTGAGATGTTTTTTAAATTTCCAACAGAGTGATTGGACGGACTTACTTCCTTTTGCAGAAGTTGCCTACAATAATGCAGTCCACTCCAGCACAGGCTACACTCCTTTTCAAATAGCCAACGGCCAAAGTTTCAACCCTATGCCAGAGTTAACCCCAAAAGAACCAACGATCCCTTCACTGAAAGAATGGATGGAAAGCCTACAAAACACCTGGCCAATAGTCAGAAAATCACTAGATGAAGCTAGGCGGGCATACAAAGCACAAGCCGATAAAAAAAGGGTTGAGCCTACACCATTCATTATAGGAGAAATGGTGTACTTATCTACAAAATACCTAAAGTCCCTACAGCCCTGTAAAAAACTTGGACCAAAATATATAGGACCTTTTCCAATTAAAAGGATCATAAATCCAGTAACAGTAGAATTAGAATTACCCAAAAACCTCAGGCAAATACACCCAATTTTTCATTGCAGCTTGCTGAAAAGAGAGCATCAGTCACCTCTACGGCCAAAAATCCCCCCCCCACCACCTCCAATCATGGTGGAGGGGGAACAACACTTCGAAATAAAAGAGATCCTTGACTCTAGGAGATATCGTGGAACAACTCAGTACCTAGTTGCCTGGAAACACCTCCCTGCCTCACAAAATGAGTGGGTCCATAAACGTCACGTCAGAGCCCCGAAGCTATTGAAGAAGTTTCACACAGAGTATCCTAACAAGCCTAACTAAATTTTTTACTTGTGTTTTCTTTCAGGTGGATCTCTCTTATTGTTAAGAGGGGCCGGATGTCAGAATCCAATTATATTTCATCTTTAATTATCAAACATAGAAACTCCCAATTCTGCCTTCTCTGGATTCTGCCATAAGAGGGAGAAAAGGGGGAGAGCAAAGGGGCTTTATGGCCCTCACTTCCTTCAGCACACTTCAAAGGACTGAATGTGTGTTTATTGTGGCCTCTAAGCTTTAACATATCAAAGAAGAGTAATTGCCTTTCATGTAGTTATCTGAAGTCTCCATCCAGACGGAAGAAGAAAGGGGATGGAATTGTGATACTTGAAACTATCACTGGAAGGGGGGTTGATTGGGTGGGACTACTGGGGAACCCCTTAAAACCTTGAATGGGAGAGCTTGAACCCCAAGTCCTGTCTAGCATGCCTGCAACCATTTTCTCTTAATAAAGGATTCCTGTTGGAAGAGCTATTCCAAGAGTTCTGTCTTCTTAAGATGCAAAGTGGTTGAGTTTGTCAAGGTAATGATTTAGAAGTTAACCAGCTGATGTAAAATGTATGATGTAATGATGTGAATGACTCAGCAGGGGCTATGTCCCTTTGAGAGCCAGCTGGGTCTGTGTCTCTTTAAGAGCCTTGTATAAAAGGAAAGGCTCCGCAGATGTGTCCTCTCTCTTCCGTTTCCTGCTGTAACTGATGTGTGTTGGAGACTGCTGTATTAACACATGTATGTATATTGGTCCTGGTGTATGACATTGTGGATAGTGTAAGATAAATCACCATTTAATATTGACCACTGTTTACTGTGTTTACTCCTGGGTTATCTCAGTGCAATGAGACTGTGCTTGCTCTGACAAAGTTTGTCCATGTGTTGTGAGATTAAGAAAAAGACCAGAACACATCCCCTCCAGCAACCTATCCCTAGGTAAGCAGGGATTAACCCCAGACAAACAACCGAGCAGAAAACAATGCCCTAATCAAGGAATTATCAGAGAGAGAAAACTAGGCAGAAAACCGCACACTTCCTCAATACTGATATTGTTACCTATTTGGGTACTGAAATATCTGCAAGCGAACAACAAAGCTCAGAGAGCACTAAGGATTCCATAGGAAGCCAAGTATTTATAGAACATAGGAGGACTTTGTGGTGGAAAAGAAAGGTTCCTTGTATGCTCACTTGGGGGGGGGAGGAAACTTTCGTGAACGATTCATGCATGGAAATCTGAGGCGTGTGGTTCGCCAAGGTCACTGGGACTGGTGATGTACTTATAAACGTAAGCTTCAGAGGGCAGCTTTTATGTGTGCCTGTTTTCAAACATTTCAGACAGTTTAGACCCTGAGGGAATGTCTTTAAAATTAAGTTTCTCTTCTTGTGGCTTTGTGAGTCTCTCCGTATATGGAAAGCCTAGAAAATGAGTCTCGATTCCTATGAAAGAGGATTGATTTTTATAGATTAGCCACCATGTTGGTATATTTCTCCAAGTTTTGATTAAGCTGTTAGAACTTAATATCCTCTTCTTCTTTCTCCTCTCCTCTCCTCTCCTCTCCTCTCCTCTCTTCTCTTCTCTTCTCTTCTCTTCTCTTCTCTCCTCCCCCTTCCCCTCCCCCTCCCTCCTCACCTCACCTCACTTTCTCTCCCGTCTCCCCTCTCCTCTCCCTTCCCTTCTCTCCTCTCCTCTCCTCCCCTCTCCTCTCCCCTTCCCTCCTCTTCTCCCTCCACTTCTCCTTTCCCCTCCCCTCCTCTCTTCTCTTGTCTTCACTTCTCCCCTCCCCTCCCCTTCCCTCTTCACATCACCTCCTCTCCCCTCTCCCCTTTCCCCTCCCCTTTCCCCTCCCCTCTCTCCTCTCCTCTCCTCTCCTCTCCTCCCCTCTCCTCTCCCCTTCCCTCCTCTTCTCCCTCCACTTCTCCTTTCCCCTCCCCTCCTCTCTTCTCTTGTCTTCACTTCTCCCCTCCCCTCCCCTTTCCTCCTCACATCACCTCCTCTCCCCTCTCCCCTTTCCCCTCCCCTTTCCCCTCCCCTCTCTCCTCTCCTCTCCTCTCCTCTCCCTTTCCCTCCTCTTTTCCCTCCCCTTCCCCTTTCCTTTCCCCTCCCCTCTCCTCCTCTCCTCTGTAAATTTTGTTCCTTAAAGAATGACAAATCCAAACAGTACATTTTATTCCTGTGCGGGTTTGTGATAAAAATCATGGCAACATCTGCATGTAAGAGCAATGTAGTAAAGCTCTTTGTAATGAGAAGGGATCAAATTCTGTTTTAATTGAGCTCTTAACCACTAGATTAAAAAGCAATTAAAGAGCACTAAGGTTTATGTTCCTGTTTTACGGCTACTTGAGTCAAAATGTTGACCAGATACGTTACATTTTTAAGATTAGTGATCTCATACAGAGAAAACCTAATTATACAGCAAAAATATAAAAGCCGATAGAAGAGAATGTTTGTAGCTCATGGTTGAACTGTGGGGTCCTTGGTGCTCTCTAAGCTTGGTGGTTTTCTGAGTACAGATAATTCTCGACCTTAAGGAGCCCAATGAGGCAGTTGTTAAGTGAATTTTGCTCCATTTTATGGCCTCTTTTGCCACAGTTGCTAAATGAATCATGACAGTTCTTAAGTTAGCAACACGGTTGTTAAATAAATCCAGCTTCCCCGTTGATTTTGCTCTTCAGAAGATCACAAAAGGGGATCTGATGATCCCTGGGATACTGCGGCCATCATAAATATGGATCAATTGCTATGCGTCTGAATCTTGATCATGTGACCATGGGGATGCTGCTACAGTTGTGTGAAAAAATGGTCATAAATCACTTTTTTCCAGTGTCTTTGTAACTTTAAACATCATTAAACAAAGTCAAGAACCAGTTTGAGCCAACTAAAAGAGACCAATGAAAGAGGCATCCTTTTTGAGCATGGAAAAGTGCTTTAGGAATTATCTTTTCCTTCTTCTCCCATACTAATGGGCAGATGAGACACACAGTACGTCTGCCAAGACTTTCTGAAGAAAAGTAAGCACCAACAGAGTGGTTTCCCAGATGTGTTTGGGGGAATTTCCACAATCTCGAAAAGTATATTGAGATAATTTCGTTCGAAAAATTGTCCAAGCAAGCAAAGCTCTTGAAAAGAGATGTCCGGGGCGAAAGGCTCAAAATCAGAAAAACAAAACAACAAAAACATTGGACAGAGCAACTGAATGCACGGCTCACCCCTTTGGTCTACAGGTTCTGTCATCACGTTCATGTTCAAAGTGGTTAAGACTTGCATCGCAACGTTCTGCCATCTTGCCCAATTTTATGATTTCCTGAACAGACACCTCAAATGTGTCCAGCAAGGCTAATTTGCACTGGGGTCTCAACTCTAAACGGTGGGTTCTTGGAAAATAAAATTGTTCAAGTGATGTCCCAAAGGTGCTTTTTCAAGAGGTAACTGGACTTTCTTGTTTTTCTTTGAAGATGTTTCGCTTCTCATCCCAGAAGCTTCTTCAGCCCTGACTGGATAGTGGGGAATGGAAAGATTTATGCTCCTTGCAGACAGCTGGTCATTTGCATTCTTTTGGAGAGTCGTTGAGGCCACTTGGAGGTTTATCTGTGTCCTCAAGGTCACCTTAGTAGTGCAAGTGGGTGTGGAGCCTTCTTGGAACTGCTGAATGACCATGTTGTAGACTAGAAATAGATGATGTCGTATTCCTCCCCTTGTGTTGAGAGAGGGCTGTTGAATTTTGACATAGATTCGTCCCCTCTTTCAAACCGGTGGTCCTCTCTGTCCAAAATGTGGACTTTGCTGTCTTTGAAAGTCCAGTTGCCTCGTGAAAAAGCATCTTTGGGACAACTACAGCCTGGATGACTGTGAATCTCCATAGACATTCAAGTGATGTGCACTTATGTTTCATTCTCTCTAGCCAGAAGCCATCTGACTGTCATTTTCAGAAAGGGAATCATATGATAGGAGACAGGTAGAATGTAAAAAATAATAGGGAAAACACATTTCTTATTAGCAGAAACCCACTAGTTTCATGCACTGAAACTAAAGGTATGGATATATTCTTACTACCAAATATTACTGACTTCTTACTGCCAAATATTGTTAAATTATGTATTTGTTTCAGAGATATTATTAATGAAAGAGAATGTTTGCAGCTCAGGGTTGAAATGAGGGGTCCTTGGTGCTCCCTACACCATTTCAGACAAGTGGCTGTCCAGTCTCTTCTTAAAATCCTCCAGTGATGGAGCACCCACAACTTCTGGAGGCAGGTTGTTCCACTGATTAATTGTTCTCACTGTCAGGAAATTTCTCCATAGTTCCAGGTTGCTTCTCTCCTTGATTAGTTTCCATTCTGTCCTGCCCTCAGGTGCTTTGGAGAATAGCTTGACTCCTGTTTCATACCTCATATAACAGAAAGGAATAACAGAGTTGTAAGGGACCAACATCCTGCTCAAGCAGGAGACTGTATACTATATATTGGGTATAATACTAACCATAGAAGATGGTTATCACTGTCTGGTCTGTGCTTGTGAAGTTTCCAGATGCATCTGACTGTGTTATTCACGACACAGAGAACTGCATTAGAGGTTTTGCGGTCGGGTTGTTTTCTTTCTCTAGAGCAGGGGTGTTCAAACTTGGCCCTTTGATGACTTGTGGACTTCAATTCCCAGAATTCCTCAGCCAGGCATGCTGGCTGAGGAATTCTGGGAGTTGAAGTCCACCAGTCATCAAAGGGCCAAGTTTGAAGACCCCTGCTTGTGGACTTCAACTCCCAGAATTCCTCAGCCAGGCACGCTGGCTGGGGAATTCTGGGAGTTGAACTCCACCAGTCATCAAAGGGCCAAGTTTGAACCCCCCTGTTCTGGATCCGAGCCTGCAGTTTCATCAAAATGGCCGACTGAGGAATTCTGGGAGTTGAAGTCCACAACTCATAAAAGGGCCAGGTTTGAAGACCCCTGTTCTAGAAGACCCATGGTGAAGCCCGTGTAGCCACCGGGACCACCTGTCTTCCAGAGAGGCTGATATTAACGGTATTCTGAGAACTTGCAAGGTTTTTTTTTTTAAAATTCATCGATCACCAGGAAGTAATTGGGCTTTTGAGGTGGAAAGCAGAGAGAAACCTGAACAGTGGCCTGCCCTAGAACTGTCTTCCTTGTGTCAGCAGTGGACAGCCAAGGGAAATTTGGGTTGCGACCTTTAGCCCAGATCTGCTCAAGCTGTCAAGCAACTTGGCAGAAGAACAAGCTCCTTCCCTGACATTTACAGATGACAAGAGATCAGCAAGATGATCCTGGCTGGTTGGATTTCAGACACGATATTATTTTGGGAACACCGTGAACCTCCTAATAAAAGATGGGCCAAGTGAGTTTGGGAAAGTTCAAAAGTTCTTCTGCTCGTCACAGATTTAGATGTGAGGTTATTCTGGGTAACCACAATTGGAAGCTTCGGTGTGTGGCTGGCTCATCTCCTTCACGGCGAAGTAGACTTGCTGGAAAAGAGGATAGAGTTTCACAGTTATGTTTTTTTTAATATATTTTATTGATTTTTTAATATAAACACCTTGATTTTTCGTAAACAGCATGTTGTCTGGGTTTATAATCACTAACGGTTAGTTTCTATATTCCAAAATCCACATAATAGCTTTGCTTGATTCTCTCTTCTTCCAATAATATTCTCTTTGCAACCTTAAATGAATACAATTCTTATTAATTTGTGGGGGGGGGGGTTGTATACATTTGTATTCGTTTTTTCCATACATACAATAGTAATTTTTCAACCAACGTTCTGTCTGAGTTTACATGCTAATACATATTTAATTCCTAATCCTTTCTTTTTTCCTCCAGCCGATGGTAAAATAAATTCCAGGTGGAATTTTGGGAAGAGCCCCTCCCTCCTGTGACTCCAGATTACATTCTATCACAACCCCAACCCTAAACCTAACCCCCCAAAAATGTCTAAAAACTTTCCTCTTTTTCCTTTTACACTAGACTGGATTTGAGCAAAGCTTAAAATAAAGGATTGTCCAAGGCCTTCTAAGAGATAAGCTTAAAGTGGACATGTGGTCTTCTCAAAGGTTATGGGGGGGGGGGAAAGGCTTGTAAAGGCTTGTAAAATAAATCTTGTTCTTTAGGTCTTGGTGCACAAAAGAAAATATGTCAGGGTGGGGATATTTTAATCTCACAGGGTTTTTTTGAAACAAGATGTTTGAGTGCCTGAGTAAGTGTGAGTGTGGGCATCTTTAGAAGGAGTAAGTGAACGTGTCTTGCTGTGTGATCTGATCATAACCGAACAGGAAGACCACGCAATATCCTTTCATTGACATAATAACAATGATGACATAAGGAATGGTTGCTGGAATTGGGTATGTCTAGTTTAATGAAGAGAAGGATGAGGGGTGACATAACAGCAGTAGTTAGTAATGAACGAAGGCGAATATACGTGTCCCACGCTAATGTTGCAAGATCCGATCTGGGTCTGTCTTCCAAGCTTTTGGATTTATGCTGAAGGCCATCTTCAGGGAACTTCTCTCTCACTAGAATGTGTCAAGTGAGAAGTTCTCTGAAGATGGTCTCCAACAGCTCAGAAGACCAAACTTCTGGTGTCCCGGTGACCAACCCAGATTGAATCCCAGTTAGTAACCTCCACGATTTGAACATGTATCTGAGACTGTTGGCCACAAATGTTTGCAACTCCAAGATGTTGGGGCAGATATGAAAGCCATGCTAGAAATGTTGTTGCCCACCATACTTCAAATACCAAGAGAAGGTTGTTGGTTTTTTGGGTCCTTTGTAGAGTCCTACACACCCTTCATTCCTTGATTGCTTTATACCACACAATTACAGGTATAATTGTGGCGCAGCAGTTAGAGTGCAGTACTGCAGGCCACTTTAGCTGACTGTGTTCAGCAGGTCAGCGGTTCAAATCTCACCGGCTCAATGTTGACTCAGCCTTCCATCCTTCCGGGGTAGGTAAAATGAGGACCCAGATTGTTGGGGGCAATGTAAATATATATATATATATATATATATATATATATATATATATATATATATATATACATACACATACATTGCTTACTGGTGTACACCGCTTAGAGAGTGCTTGCACTTAAAGCGGTATATAAGTCTCATAAACAAACAAACAAACAAACAAACAAACAAATAAATAAAATAAATAAGTAAATACAGACAGCTGTGTGCAAGACCATTTATGTGACTTTTCCTTTTGTCTTGTTGCATGTTGGCAATTGTGAAAGGGTGTGAGCATTGGCTAAATCCATGGCTACTACAGCTGGCAACAGCTGTATTCCCTTTGCACAATGAGGCCATTGAAAGGAATTGGCTTCTTCCGAAGTCCAGCTATAAAGTCTAGTTAACAGCTGTACCTCTAGCTCAGGCTGAATAACTTGTTTGGCACCAAGGAGATCATCAGGGGTGGGCTGTTGTTGTTTAAGCAAGTCTATTTCAGCAAATCTAATGGCTACTTTGGGAAACTAACCAACCTCTTGAGTTTTAAAAAAGATTTGATTGACTGGGGAAAAAAAAGAGAGAGAGCCATCAAGGCTCCTTATTGTGCAGTGTTATTTCTGTTCCAGTTTATTTTTTATTTTTTTCCTACTCATTAAAAGATTCCACATAAATCGAAACCATGATATTGGCAGCTGGGAAACTTAATGGTTGAATATCACCAACGTCAGTTTTGAAAGAAAAAGGAATGCTAAGCCCATCTCTCTTTTTTTTCTCTCCCTTTTGCTTTCTGCTCAAAACAACCCCTTGATGGGGATTAAGCTGCAGAATCACGATTACAGAACTAATTTGATACTGAAGACCCATTGCTCAGGAAGATGGATGCATGAACGCCCATGGCACACGCGTTGGCATGCGTGCATGTGAAAATGGGCTGCTGGTGCCCGCATGACACTGGCGGCGGTGCTAGCATCCTTGTGCATGCGCAAATGGGGCCGCTGGTACTCACGTGGCAGTGCTGCCGTGAATGGGGGCCCGGCTCACCAGCTATTCCCAGGGCCCAGTGGCCAACAGGTCACGGCCTGGTACCGGGACTCAGACCATAAGTTGGGGACCCCTGGTGTAAGGGATATTTTTTCCTTATTTCCCTCAGGACTCGAATTATCTCGAGTGTGCAATTTTTTTAAATAGACTGAGGCTTGGACAAACAAGTTTCAGGTAATTAACGCAGAGCTGACTATTTAATAAAACTGGGCAATGCATCGTATCTGATTTCTAGTGAGTGCTTCAGACCCCAGGGGAAGCACAAATAGGTCATTTGTGTGCAACAGCCTTAAAAGCAGTCCATCTTTTCAGGAATGGGGCAGCTGTTCTTCACAGCTGCTGTACAATTTGAGGAAAAGTTGGAGCTGTTTTTAAGGCGTTCTGTCAGGTGCCATGTGCTCCAAAGCCAGTTTGGAAGATCGCATCTGTAGCACTGCCCAGCCTTGCTTATAAGTAGCAACAGCAAATGTAAAACGGCAGAAGCTTACAACCTTGTGGTGTTGTTTGGACTTCAGTAGGGGATTTGCTCATTTCTACAGATTTTTGCTTCCTTAAGTTAAGGATGGTGGAACATTCATTATGGTTTCTAGTGCTCATTCTTTTTACGTAGGTTATTCCATATATCATACCAAACCATAGATAGAGTAGCCTCTCAGAGTGTTCGGGATTGTGCAAGAATAAATAAAAACGAAATCCAGAGAGCTGTGAGGAAAGAATTATTTATTCCCTAAAGCAGTGGTTCTCAACCTTTTTAATGCCGCGACCCCCAACCGGTCGTAAGTCGAGGACTACTCAACTGGTCGTAAGTCGAGGACTACTCAACTGGTGCAGCACCGTTTGCAGAATGGGACTTTTGGCGGGCTCAGCAGGGCAGAGACAGCCTGGACAATTCCTATTGGCTTTTGAAAGCCAATAGAATTAGACTCTATTCAAGAGAGTCTATTCTATTGGCTTTCAAAAGCCAATAGAATAAAAGGGAGTAGCACAGCTAAGGAAAAGGGGGGAAAAAAATGGCAGACTGCATTGTTTGGCGACCCCCGTGAAATGGTCATTTGACCCCAAATGGGGTCCCGACCCACAGGTTGAGAACCACTGCCCTAAAGCAAAGAGGTTTACCTATGGGGGCAGCTACAGAGAAAATGGGGTACAGAGACACTGTTTTATAGG
The DNA here is from genome assembly GCF_016545835.1 of Crotalus tigris. Classification (NCBI taxonomy): domain Eukaryota; kingdom Metazoa; phylum Chordata; class Lepidosauria; order Squamata; family Viperidae; genus Crotalus; species Crotalus tigris. The sequence goes on from NW_024097056.1 coordinate 1,247,379, forward strand.
GGAACTTGTCCTGGATATAGAAGTGTGTAAATGCTGAGGCATGTGGGCATCTATGTTTATTCTTGTGAGCATGCACTTCTGCTTGGAGACCATTTTAATTAACCCTAATTCTGTTTATAGACCTTTTCCTTTGATATGTGGATTACGTCTGAGTAACTTATTGGGCGGGGAGGGAGATTTAAGGAATTTTGAGCAATAGATTTTCCCCGTTTGCTATTTTTACTTGATTAACTTTGTTTCAGTTCAACTGTCAATTATCTAGAGGAAATGCCGATTCTCAGTTCACTGTGGATTCTGTTAATGTTTAAGGCAAGATGGAGACAGTATAAGAAATAAAATATGTTCTGACCTAAAACTTCCCACAGCAGGGAGGAACTTTATCGCATTCACCTGCCCCGGGCCCTTTGCTCTTCCTTATTTGTCTTCAACTTGCTTCTGCCAGCAGGTTCAGCAAAGAGCCATATGTTCTGCGCCTCAAGGGAAGCAACTCCAGTTAGGAAATCAATATGTCATGATCGCCTGGAGTCAGAGATGCTTACGACAGCAGGTTTTGGTGCTAATAGCACAAAAGGCTGCAGCTCAGTTAGATGAAAGGAGCTGATATCTTAAAGAGAGGCCACAAAAAGATGTGTTGTTCCTAAGAAGAATCAGAGGAGGAGACTTTTGACCAGGCTGGATGCTCTTTGAATACCAAGACCTATTCATTTTTAATGGCCAGTTTCTTGGGAGGGGGACTATAACCCCCTCCAGAGGGATGATTTGTTCCTTAGGAAACAGGCTGCACAATTGGGCTTTGCTAGAGGACCAAGTTCTGATCTGGAATGGAATGGAATGGAGTGGAGTGGAATGGATTGGAGTAGGGTAGGGTAGGGTAGCCACCTCTTTCTCTGTCGTCCCCTTCTATGGCCCTCCATCTTTCCCAGCATTAGGCTCTTCTCCAGTGAGTAAGGGAATCAGTGGAAAAGCTGGCCTCGTGGCATTATGGGTGCTCCATCGCTGGAAGTTTTCAAGAAAAGATTGGACAAATATTTGTGCTGGATGTATAAGTTCTCCTGCTTGACCAGGGGATTGGAGTAGCTGGGGGATTTTCCAGAAACATTCCTTTCCAGAAATGAGCAGCCTGGTGGCCTGGTGGTGAAGACGTTTGCTTCCCAGTTGGAAGGTTGAGAGTTCAATCCTAAGTAGCGGCAAATATTTCTCTATCAGGGTGCAAAGAGAAAATATCTGCAGGCATCAGGAAGGGCATCCGGCCAGCAAACGCTCAGCTCCATTCGGTCGCCTTGACTCCATCCCTAATACAGGGATTGCAGGATTGTAAAAAGAAAAAAAAAGAATCCTTTCCATAAATATTGACTGGGAAGAATGGTGCCATAGAACGAAAGCAAAATTTTGCTGGTGTTTCTATAATTGTATTTCTTTTGTTACTGGATTTATTTTCAGCTGTTTTATCCTTGGGGAAAAGGTACAAGAAATGGAAGATGCTTCCCCCCCCCCAACCTTTTATTTTAAATTCTTCCTTCCAGTAAAGTTGGCTATGCTGATGGAAGGGGGCTGGTCCACAGAGACCCAATAAACTCTTTATTTAAAGAAGTAGATGACATTTCTCCAACTCTTTAACTTACACTCTGTTGGCTTAATTACAAAAGACTGAATTAACACTCCAGCAATTCACCTCTTCTCAGTAGCAGCAATTAAATAAGAAGAAACGTTTCATGATCTTTTTCCTAGTGTTGGCATTTTACAAGCGAGCGACTATAGAAAATGCGATTTTTGCAACATGCAAGTTAATGGTTGGGTGTTCTACCAAATTTCTCACATCTTAGAAACTTTATACATTGGGATAATGCAGCAGTGGTAGTATTACATTTCTGAAAAGATGCAGTCTCTCTTCACTGCTAACCCTTACTCCAATCATAAGTGAAATATTTTTTTATGAAGTTATGCTTATTTCTGTTATTTTTGTTCTTTGCCAATGCAGAAGCTTGAGGTTTTGCCCTTGACAAGAGACAGATTGGGAATTTAATTTTTTTTTTCTAAATTGCTCAGCCCTAATCCTATGTCCGGTCAGTCCTAGAGGAGGTCAACCCTGACTGCTCTTTAGAAGGCCAGATTCTGAAGTTGAAACTCAAGTACTTTGGCCACCTAATGAGAAGGAAGGACTCACTGGAGAAGAGCCTAATGCTGGGAAAGATTGAGGGCAATAGAAGAATGGGACGACAGAGAATGAGATGGCTGGATGGAGTCACTGAAGCAGCAGGCGTGAGCTTAAATGGACTCCAGAAGATGGTAGAGGACAGGAAGACCTGGAGGAACGTTGTCCATGGGGTCACGATGGGTCGGTCATGACTTTGTAACTAACAACAACAACAATCCTATGCCCCTGAAAGATAGGAACAAATTGACAATGAAACACCTACTACTGACAAACACTTCCCAGAATTCTCTCTGGTTCCCAAGACAATAACTTGTAGATCTCAACACAAAATCGTTTGACCTAATTTGAATTCTTCCCCAAGTTTTAAGACATCTTTTTTGATCCTCTGAAAATGATGAGATGGTTCTAATTTAGAGGTGTCCTGGTAGTGCAGTGGTTAAAGTGCAGCATTGCAGGCTAACTCTGCCCACAGCCTGCAGTTTGTTCCTGATGGGAATATAGGAGGAGAAATCTGTGCCGGATATGTTCGCTGCCATTGAATTATCTATAAAAAATAAAGGCGGGACTAGCAATAGCATTTAGACTTATATACCACCCCATAGCACTCTCTACACAGTTTACAACATAAAAGCATTATTTGCATATTGCCCCCAACAATCTGGTTTCTTATTTTACCGACCTCAGAAGGATGAAAGGTTGAGTCTACCTTGAGTCCCATCAGGATAGATCCAATCACGATCAAACTCCAGGCTGTGGGCAGAGTTAGCCTGCAGTATTTCAATCTGATTGTGCCACTAGGACTCCTTACAACCGCCAGGAATATTAGATAGATAGATAGATAGATAGATAGATAGATAGATAGATAGATAGATAGATAGATAGATAGATACATGGATGGATGGATGGATGGATGATAGATAGATAGATAGACAGACAGACAGACAGATGGATAGACATGCACACACACACTTATTATTTATTTAATTCAATACATCATGTGACGGCATTTGGGGTGCTTGGCAACCTGCCTGCATTTATGATCATTTGCAGAGCCCCATGGTGATATGACTGTGACCTATGTTTCTGGCAGAAATTGGCAAAACTTTCAGATAGATAGGCAACAGAAAATGAAGTGAAAATGGCTTCAGTTCTATTTTTACTGGTCCCGTCTATCGGAACCATGACAGATAGATAGATAGATAGATAGATAGATAGATAGATAGATAGATAGATAGGCAGGCAGGCAGGCAGGCAGGCAGGCAGGCAGGCAGGCAGGCAGGCAGGCAGGCAGAAATGAAGCTTACATTCAACTCTTAGTTGAAGGTGACCAATCTTCATGAAATGGCTGAAGCTTCATTTCTGCCTTTAAGACAGAGCAGTTATGGGTTAAATGTATTCCTATTCTTGAAAATGTCTAATGCAAATGCTGTGAAGATGCAATCTGCTTCCCGCTAAGCCCACACCCCACCCCACCCCCATCTGAACCAAGAGAATGAACATGTTTTGGCATTAAGTTATTTGGATGGCTTCATCATTCCTCTGGCATAATATGGAGAGATTTCTAAATGATCTTAAGAATTGGCTATTGAGTTCCATGGCTTAGAAACACACACATACAAGCACACATGACCGCAATATAGCTAACCCTTATTCCTCATCATTGTTATTTATTTGGAGCATCCACAGAGTTTTGTTTTGTTTTTTTTAAAAAAAGTCACACTATTGACTGGATGTTGCATTGAGGTTTTGCACAGTTTTTACGCATTGCAGACCATTATTATGGTTCATCGCACAGTCAGCCAGGTGTTTAGACTGGATCTGGCATTTTCATCTGTCTGTCAAGTTCTTTCCAAGGACCTGGGATGGGCAGATGTTGTGGTTTAATGGTGTTAAAGATATAATTGTTATTATGGTTCATCACACAGCCAGCCAGATGCTTAGACCGGATTTGGCATTTTTATCCACCCATTGAGTCTTTCCAAGGACCTAGGATAGACAGATGTTGTTTGATGGTTTTGACGGTATGAAAAATATAATTATTATTATCATGGTTCATCACACAGCCAGCCAGATGTTTAGACTGGATCCAGCATTTTTTTCACCCAAGTCCTTCCCAAGGACCTGGGATAGGCAAAAGTTTGATGATTTTGATGGTGTGAAAGATACAGTTATTATTATTATAGTTCATCAGACAGTCAGCCAGATGTTTAGACTGGATTTGGCATCTTTATCCACTCACCAAGTCCTTCTCAAGGACCTGGGATAGGCAGACCTGGATGTTTGGTGGTAATAAAGGTATTATTGTAGGATGTAAGCTGTTCTGAGTAAAGCTGCCTTTTGCACATGACTGAAACTGATTTTGTCAATATATGGTCATTATTATTATTTTCAGATTTCACATTTTGATATGTAGGAACCTAATGGTCATGTTTGCTGGCTAGACATAGTTTATCTTCAAACAGATGAGAGAAGGGATACCAAATCCATGGAAGATAGGGTAGGATAGGATAATATGCTTTATTATCTACCCATACCATATATGCTCATACATATACATATGAGAATATATATATATATATACCGTATATATATATATATATATATATATATATATATATATATATATATTCTGAGGTTTTCGCAGGTATTTGTATGTAGGTCTTTGGTTATTCGGGTTTTCTCCCGCGTAAAATTGGAAGTGTCTTCCAATTGGAGCAACCATCACATTGCTCCTCGAAGCACGAAGCTGAAAACACCAGCCTGAAGATGACGAATGGGATTTCGTCGAAACGTCGCCAAGACACTTCCAATTTGACGCGGGAGAAAACCCGAATAACCAAAGACCTACATACAAACATCGGCGAAAACCTCAGAATATATATATATATATATATATATATATATATATATATATATATACGATTAAAAAGGTTAAAAATGTGAACCCTAGGGATATTCATAATAAAATATAAAAAAGTGAACACTAGGGTAATAAAAACTAAAGAAGTTTTTAATGGGTTAAAACTATAAAAGTTTTAAAAAGCGCCAAGCTTTCGCCGTCACCTGCCGGCATCCTCAGGGCTGGCGTGCCAGAGAATGAGAAGGTCTTTTTATAGGCGTGCCGAGGTTTGCACTCGGCTCCTTGATTAGTTTTTATTACCCTAGTGTTCACTTTTTTATATTTTATTATATATATATATATATATATATATATATATATATATATATTTACTATAATTACTATAATACTAATAATATAAATTAAAAGGTGAGGGGAGAAGGATAAAAATAGTGAAACAACTCTGATTTAAGCACTTTAACTTTTAATCTTTTATTTCTTTTATCTCCCATTTTACTCCATCTTTATTTTTAATTATTATTTTAATTCGTATTTCAGCCTCTATATTCATGCATAGGGACCTTCATTTTTTTTTTCCTGCATGTTGTTTTAATCTGGAAAAAAAACCTCACATTTGTTTTCTAGCACCTTTCTCAATCTAAGTAATTTTTTGTGTGGAGTTCTGAGCTGCAGAATGTAGATTTTATAGGCCATGTCCACTCAAGTGATCAAGATAATACTAATCAGTCCGTTCTCTTAAAAATGAAGCCACACAGAATTCAGACCACATATGTAGCCTCTGCAGTCCTCTTTTAGTTCTTAAGAGAACTAAAGGTGATTTTGTTTTTATCATTATTTTTAATGATTATTTTAATTCAACTTCTATATTCATACATATTGATATTTCCTCCCCTTTTTTCTGCATGTTGTTTTAATCTGGAAAAAAAAACACTTGCATTTGTTTTCTAGCACCTTTCTGTACCTAACTTTTGTGTGCAGTTCTGCACTGCAAAATGCAGATTTTATGGACCCAGTCCATAAAATAATCTTTTATTTCCTTTATCTCTCATTTTACTCCATCTTTATTTTTAATTATTATTTGAATTCATATTTCAGCCTCTATATTCATGCATAGAGACCTTCATTTTTTTTCCTGCATGTTGTTTTAATCTGGAAAAAAAACCTCACATTTGTTTTCTAGCACCTTTCTCAATCTAAGTAATTTTTTGTGTGCAGTTCTACACTGCAAAATGCAGATTTTATGGACTGTGTCCAAGCAAGCGATCAAGATAATACTAATCAGTCCGTTTTCTTAAAAAATGTAGCCACCACAGAATTTAGACCAGATAGGTGCCATTTGGCGGCTTCTGCAGCCTTGTTCTGCTATCTCTTTTAGGACTTAAGAGAACTAATGATGTTCTTGGCATAGCCTTTTGGAACAGTTCCTGATTCTGGTTATGTAGTTCTGTTTGTTTATTTCCCAAGTCTTTAAACAGTTTGTTTTACCAATCATATTTATCGCTGTGTGTTTGAACCTTTTCAAAAAAAGGGAGCCCTACAGCATCTGGTTCACAAATTGACAACGCACATCAAAGGATGCTCCGTGGCAATCAGCAAACCGCCTTGTGTTAGGAGCCAAGGACTGCCTGTTTTAAATCTTGCAGCACGTGTTCATGGTTGATATCAAAGATTTAGGCCACCTTAGATCAAGTTCTTCTTCTGTAGTCTAAGATTACATGTGTGTGTGTATACAATATTAACTGGAAACACTTTTCAAAACTCTTATACATCTTGATTTCCAGTTGTGATTCACAGGGTATATTCTGTCCCTAACACAGTTCACATATTGCTTTACTTTAATTGTGGTGAATTCAATTTCCCTTTCTGAAGGAATATATGCTGCATACTGTATATTCCTGACAGGCTGTAGTTCCTTTTGGGGTTTTCTGTCTTCCTAACTTATCACAACTGAGCCAGGAACACTCAGTCAGTTCAGTAAAGCCAAAAAAAATGTGAACCAAACAATAAACACTGCAGTATAACTATGGGTGGATTCTGATTATACATATGGAAAACATACATAACTTGAAATTTAGACTAATTGATTAGAGGTTGTTTACCTCTTGTGGAAGAACTGCTTTGCTATAACCACAGAAGTATCATTTAGTGGATTATAATTTCCCTTAGTGACCAACTCAAAAAAAAAATAGAACTTGTTTATAGGGGGGTCCTTAAATTACAACCATAATAGAGCCGCCAATTTTGGTGGTAAATTGCGATGATGGTAAAAGAGATCGCCACATGACTAGACCCAATTTTATGATCTTTTTTGTGGTGGTGGTGAAGTGAATGCAACCATTGTTATACAAAGGAGATAGTCATTAAAGGACTCCATTGCTCACTGAGGTGGTGTTTACCAAAAACTGAAAGTTTTGTCACATCACCGTGGGGCTCTGCAAATGACCATATAAATAGGCAGGTTGCCAAGCATACAAAATGCCGTCACATGTCATACTGAGTTAAATAAATAATAAGTGTGTGTGTGCATGTCTGTCCATCTGTCTATCCATCTTTCATATCTATCTGTAGTCTGTCTGTCTGTCTGTCTGTCTGTCTGTCTGTCTATCTATCTATCTATCTATCTATCTATCTATCTATCTATCTATCTATCTATCTATCTATCTATCCAGTGGTGGGATTCAGATATGTGAACAACTGGTTCTTGTGTGGATGCCGCTTCTGGAAGTTTATTCTGGGCCTGGGCAACAAAAAATTAGCTACTGGTTCTGCCGAAGTGGTGCGAATTGGCTGAATCCCACTGCTGTATCTATCTATCTATCTATCTATCTATCTATCTATCTATCTATCTATCTATCTATCTATCTATCTATCTATCTATCTATCTATCTATCTATCCATCCACCCACCCACCCACCCACCCACCCACCCACCCACCCACCCACCCATCTATCTATCTATCTATCTATCTATCTATCTATCTATCTATCTATCTATCTATCTATCTATCTATCTATCTATCTATCTATCTATCTTATATTCCTGGTGGTTGTAAGGAGTCCTGGTGACACAGTTAGATTTAAGTACTGCATGCTAACTCTGCCCACAGCCTGGAGTTCGATCCTGATCAGATCTAACCTGATGGGACTCAAGGTTGACTCAGCCTTCCGTTCTTCTGAGGTCGGTAAAATGAAGACCCAGATTGTTGGGTGCAAGATGCAAATAATCTATCGATCTATCTATCTATCTATCTATCTATCTATCTATCTATCTATCTACCTACCTATCATCTATCTATCTATCTATCTATCTATCTATCTATCTATCTATCTATCTATCTATCTATCTGGTGTAGAAGCATATCCAGAATTACATTATGAGTTGTTCACTATGAAATTAAAAGCAGAGTGGGAATACCGTTACCAGATATATGCCACATAGGGAGAGCCACCTTCTATGTCTGCTTTTCAGTGCAGCTGGAGGTTTAAAATTGTCCCTTCCTGCAAGACTGGGGGGAGGGGGAAATCCCCCCCCCACCCGTCAATGGAATTTTTTTCTAGCCATGCTGGGAAATTGTGTCTTTTTATAGCCTCATCATGTTGGGAGGTAAAGACATCCATCTTGCTTTTTATGACAATTCACTCAAACAAACCCAAACACATTGCAATAAGCTAAATATTTAGAGATTTGCCTCTGGTCCTGATCTGACCCAGCTCAATAATCTGATTGTTTCTACATTACCATCAGAGCAGAAGGAACGTAGCAGAAACAGGTCAGCTACATCTGCTTCTTGTATTTCAGTAGGTATATTTCTCAAGTGAAAAGTGTGAAAGCTTTGGTGAAAAGAAAAATGAAGCCGACATAGTTGTTATAGGTCAGAAATAATCCCCTTGATTATTAACCTATTTTCTTCATTATACGAATAAATGAATACATAATGCATCATGTTGGTTTACATAATTGTCACTTCCATCCCGCCTCCCAAGTTGGAGGGGCTGCCATAAGGAAGAGGGGGGGGGTCAGTCTATTCTCCAAAGCATCTGAGGGCAGGACAAGAAGCCACAGATAGAAACTAATCAAGGAGAGAAGCAACTTGGAACTAAGGAGAAATTTCCTAACAGGGAGAAAAATTAATCAGTGGAACGGCTTGCCTCCAGAAGCTGTAAATGCTCCATCACTGGAAGTTTTTAAGAAGAGATTGGACAACCATTTGTCTGAGATGGTATAGGGTCTTCTGCTTGAGCAGAGGGTTGTATAGAAGACCTCTGAGATCCCTTTAACTCTGTTATTCTGCTTTTCTTCAAAGCGATCAGATGTGAACAACCAGACCCACAGTGTTGAGTTCAGGCTAACTACTTTATTATGTTCAGCTTATAATACAGGAATCTCCCAGTCTGGCAGTCTATGCTGGAGAACAATTAGATAAGGCTCTAAGGAAAGGAGGGTTAGCCTTAGTCCTTTTGTGGTTATTCAGTAACTCTAGGCCAGTGGTTCTCAACCTTTTTAATGCCGCAGCCCCCAACCGGTCGTAAGTCGAGGACTACTCAACCGGTCGTAAGTCGGGACCCCATTTGGGGTCGAATGACCATTTCATGGGGGCCACCAAACAACGCAGTCCGCCATTTTTTTCCCCCTTTTCCTTAGCTGTGCTACTCCCTTTTATTCTATCGGCTTTTGAAAGCCAATAGAATAGACTCTCTTGAATAGAGTCTAATTCTATTGGCTTTCACAAGCCAATAGGAATTGTCCAGGCTGTCTCTGCCCTCCTGAGCCCGCCAAAAGTCCCATTCTGCAAACGGTGCTGCACCAGTTGAGTAGTCCTCGACTTACGACCGGTTGGGGGTCGCGGCATTAAAAAGGTTGAGAACCACTGGTCTAAATGCTATGGCTATTTTCACAAGCCTGCAGAATTAAGCCAGGCTGAGCTCTGCTTCATTTCTCTTTATTCATAGGATATTCAACCACTAGTGTCTCTCCCTGGCTGATTTCTCTTTTGGATCCTCCTGCCATTGGAACCATGAAACCGCTGCAGACACTTGGCAGGTCCTGCTGCAAGTCTGTAAGCCGTAAATGTAGAGCAGAGACTGGCTGCTCCAGAAAACCGCATCACAGATAAAATAACAAGTGAAATTTTTTTAAAAAAACAAACAAACAAGGCACTGTATATATGAAATTTATGTGAGAAGACAGCCAAAGGTTCAGTGGCACGAACTCAAAATCTTGGTAGCGAAGGAGATCTTGTCTTTACTGGAGCTGAGGCCTTGCGGTTTCCTTCGCAGGCTGCTGCTTTGGATCAGAATCAGACACGTTTAGTTTAACCCCCTCCCCGGGTCACCCCCTCCCCCCATTGCTGTGAACAGCCTCAAGTCAGGAAAGGTTTTCTTCCAATTCACACAGAAGAGGAGATGGGCGCGGAAGAGAGGATGGGTGAGGAAGAGGGGATGGGTGGGGGGGCAGGCGGCTTTTCATTATTAGTCGGCTGTTGCTTCAGGGAGAGCTTTTGAGACAGTCAGGCTTCTTAAGGAGAAGCAGGCTGAGTGTCTGACATCCTCGACTGGCTGACAGAAAGAACTGCCCTCTCTTTGCAAAAGAAAGAAAGAAAGAAAGAAAGAAAGAAAGAAAGAAAGAAAGAAAGAAAGAAAGAAAGAGAGGGAGGGAGGGAGGGAGGGAGGGAGGGAGGGAGGGAGGGAGGGAGAGGAGGGAGGGAGGAAGAAAGGAAGGAGAAGGGAGGGAAAGGGAGAGAAAGGGAAGAAAAGAAGGGGAAGGAAGGAAGGAAGGAAGGAAGGAAGGAAGAAAGGAAGGAAGGAAGGAAGGAAGGAAGGAAGGAAGGGGAAGGGGAAGATGGAGGGAGGGAGGAAGGAAGGACAGGAAGGGAGGGAGGAAGGAGAAGGGAGGAAAAGGGAGAGAAAGGGAAGGAAAGAAGGTAGGGGGAAGGAAGGAAGGAAAAGAAGGAAAGAAAGAAGGAAGGAAGGAGAAGGGAGGAAAAAGGAGAGAAAGGGAAGGAAAAGAAGGAAAAGGGAAAGAAAGAAAGAAGGAAGGGAAGAAAGAAGGAAGGAAGAAAGGGAGGGAAAGGGAGAGAAAGGGAAGGAAAGAAGGAAGGGGGAAGGAAGGAAGGAAGGAAGGAAGGAAGGAAGGAAGGAAGGAAGGAAGGAAGGAAGGAAGGAAGGAAAATAAATAGATGGATGCTAGCTGCAATAAAAACTGCATTTAAAACTTTATAAAAATAAGATTAAAAACCCTGCAATTATCCTTCTGGTTGTATATTTGTTGGAAGTAAAGATCCAATTATACATTTATAAGTTTTTTTTACATTTACTTTCAAATGATACCTTTGAAAAAAGGGGGGGATCCATCCAGTTAATACTTCTGTATATTAAACATATTACCTTCTTTAAAAAAAACAAGAACAACACAGCGTCGAGGCAGGAGAAAATATTGTTGGTTCTGTAAAATGAAAGTTTTCTATTTCGAATCTCCTGAACGGATAATCTGTTCTGCTAAACAGAATCTTTGTTCTTCCTTCTTTGACTACCTGTAAATACTGCTTGGCCAAATACCAGTTTTGATGGAAAGAAGTTTAATTTCATCCGTTTTGGAGCACACATTAGAGCTTCTCTTTGAGAATCACTGCAAACCACATTAGAACTGCAGGTTTCTTTTAACACAGTGGTTCTCAACCTGTGGGTCGGGTCCCCATTTGGGGTCGAACGACCATTTCACAGGGGTCGCCAAACAAGGCTGTCCACCATTTTTCCCCCTTTTCTTTGGCCACGCCCCTGGCACCCGGTGATGTATAAGTGGTTGGGGGTCACCACAACATGGGGAACTGTATTATGGGGTCGTGGCATTAGAAAGGTTGAGAACCACTGTTTTAACATGAACTCTCCATATTCTTATGGTAAAGGACCTGTTAAATCAGAATAAAGTTTGGATTGAATTTATTGAATGTTTTGAACTTGTTTTGTGACTTATAGTGTGTTGTCTACTGTAGTTGATACTTAGGGATTTTTTATTATTATTTTAATAACTGCTGTTTTTTCCACATTATATGATGTATTCAATTACCTAAAATTAATTCATGAAATATTGGAAGTTTAACCTAATTTAATAAGGATAGTAAATTCCCTGTTTATTCACTTCCTGGTCATAAGAGCAAAATTTCTGCTTAATTTTTTTCTTCATCTCTTTCTGTTTCCTTTGTTTCCTTTTCTTAATGAAAAATAATGGAAGATAATTTTAATATATATATATATATACTAATTTTTTTTTCATTGACATATGTTAATTTTTCCAATCAACAAGTTGTCTGGAGTTTGCTAAGCTAATACATGTTCAATTCCTAATCCTTCATTCTTTTCTCTAACCAAGAATAAAACAAATTCCAAATTTGATATTTGATAGTAGTCTGTATCTTCTTTGTCTTTCAACCTCATAGTTAATTTGTCCATCTCTGCACATTCCAATATTTTCTTGATTATTTGGAAGATAATTTTAATAATAATAATAATAATAATAATAAAAAAATCCAGGAAAAAGGAGCAGAATACCATCCCAGCCTTTGACAAGATCAGTTTCTCAATTGAAATATCTTTCTTTTTTTAACATTTATATATGTACTAGCTGTACCCAGCCACGCATTGCTGTGGCTCAGTGTGGTTAAATAGAAAAGAAAGAAAAGACAAAATGCATGTTTGTAATATGCTTAATTTCACAATGCTTGTGGGTATACAATATTTTTTGTTGTTCCATTGTGTGTGCAGATAGAGAGATTAAGTCCAACAGATGGCACTGTTTTTCAAAAAAGCATGTTTTTACCTGTCACAGGTGTGACATCTATATAATATAGGTATATAAAAACACACGCATATTCGAATGTAACATTGTGTCAAAATTTCAAAGCAATCGGTGACGAACTTTCAGAGATTTAAGATTTTGAACAAATGAACATTTACATTTTTATTTACATAGAGAAGGATATATATATATATATATATATATATATATATATATATATATATATATATATATATATATATATATATATATATATATATATAGTTTCCAAAAGGATTTTGAGAAAAGAGAACATGAATTGTATATTTGTCACAATACATTTTGATCCTCCTATACAAAACAAAAACAAAAAAACCCACCACATTTTGATCCAAAGAACTAATGAAACAAACCTAATCCCTAGTATTGTAAGGCATTTTGACTGTTCTTAAGGAAGGAGAAAGAAATTTAATTTTCACCATTAACTCTCAAAGTCTTGAAGTATCTTAAGACTCAAACAGACTTTTTAATTGGCTTTGCCTTTTCCTTTGCTATTAACTCTGCTTATTATCACCTTCAGAATTAATCAGTGCTAATTGTGGATACTGATCTTAGAATTCAGTGACAGCAATATCCAACTGTTAATGATTTACTAGCATCTAAAGTACTCAAAAAAAGTACAAAGTACAGTCAAAATAGTTAATGCAATCCTGCATTAATAGAGGGATAGACTCAAGATCAAGAATTAAGAATCAAGTACCACTTTACAACACCTTGGTAAGGCCACACTTGGAACACTGCATCCAGTTCTGGTCACCACAATATAAAAAAGATGTTGAGATTCTGGAAAGAGTGCAGAGAAGAGCAACAAGGATGATTAGGGGACTGGAGGCTAAAACATATAAGGAATACTTACAGGAATTGGATATGTCTAGTCCAGGTGTAGACAACATTGGCTCTTTTATGACTTGTGGACTTCAACTTCCAGAATTCCTGAACCAGCATGGCTCAGTTTGGAAACCTCTCCCTTTTCCCTCTGGGAGTTGAAGTCCACGAATTATAAAAGAGCCAAGGTTGCCTACCCCTGGTCTAGTCTAATGAAAGGAAGGGCTAAGGATGACATGATAGTAGACTTCCAATATTTGAAGGGCTACCACAAAGAAGAGGGGATCAACTTATTTTCCAAAGCACTAAAAGGCAAGGCGAGAAACAATGGGTGGAAACTAACCAAGGAGAGAAGCAACCTAGAACTAAGGAGAAATTTCCTGACGGTGAGAGCCATCAACCCATGGAACAGCTTGCTTTCAGAAGTTGTGGGTGCTCCATCACTGGAGACTTTCAAAAAGAGACCGGGCAACCATTTATCTGAAATGGTATAGAGCAGGCATGTCAAACTCATGACGTCACGTGACGTCGCGCAACATATCAGAGCTTTTTTGCCATTGCCGGCAATGGGGTGGGCGTGGCTTCCTGATGACGCATCTGGCCCGCGGACCGGCAGTTTGACACCCCTGGTATAGGGTGTCTTGCTTGGACTAGAAGACCTCCAAGATCCCTTCCAACTCTATCATTCTATGTTCTACGTACTCAACGGTGGAAGGGTTGTACGCCTCCACACAATCATGCAAGCATCTGGGCAGATCTTTCAAAGTAGTCCCCTGGTGCTTCCAAAGGACGTATTTAGAGAGATCCTTTGCACCACAGCATTTTGTAAAGAGCGTCTTCTGAATGCTTTCCACAACTCTAAGACATAATTTTTAAAAAAAAGGGAAAGAGAAAGTTTCTCTCTGTCCAATCATGTCCAACTTTAGGGGACATTGCTCATCTTGGTTTCCTAGCCGAGGGAGCCAGGTTATCTCAAGATGCTTCTGCTGAGGCTCATGGAATGCTGTTACCTTCCCATCAAAATGGTACTTATTTATCTACTCCCATTTGCATGCTTTAGAACTGTTAGATTGGTAGGAGCTGGGGCAGAAACGGGAGCTCACCTGTCATACGGTCCTTGGGTTTCGAACCCCCAACCCATCCGGTTGACAAGCCCAGCGTTTTAACCACTAGGCCACCACAACCCCTTCTAAGGCACCTGCCAGTAGTTAATTTCTTTGAAATGCATTTCTAGGGGCTGTGAGCGTCTTCCTCGGCTTAAGTGACTGGGAATATCACATATCTCAAAATATGGAGAAATTGTTGTTGTTGTTAATTGTTGAAGTCGTGTCCGACCCATTGCGACCCCATGGACAATGTTCCTCCAGGCCTTCCTGTCCTCTACCATCTTCTGGAGTCCATTGAAGCTCACGCCTACTGCTTCAGTGACTCCATCCAGCCACCTCATTCTCTGTCGTCCCCTTCTTCTATTGCCCTCTATCTTTCCCAGCATTAGGCTCTTCTCCAGTGAGTCCTTCCTTCTCATTAGGTGGCCAAAGGACTTGAGTTTCAACTTCAGGATCTGGCCTTCTAAAGAGCAGTCGGGGTTGATCTCTTCTAGGACTGACCGGTTTGAATGCCTTGCAGTCCAAGGGACTCGCAGGAGTCTTCTCCAGCACCATAGTTTAAAGGCCTCCATTCTTTGGCGCTCAGCCTTTCTTGAACTCGGGAAAAATGCTTAGCATCTTACAGAGAAGGCGAGAAAAGAAGGAAAGAAAAAAGCAACAAATCCAGAGAAGCAGATGGAAAAATTAACACTTGTCTAATGAAGAAATAAACTGATTCAGAACTCAGTAACACCATATGGGAGCTTGATGCTTTGTAAGTGTAAGGTTGCAGATCTGTGAAAGTTACGTGATGTGAGAGCTGGTGTTTGTGCCTCCTGTCACTGGGATAATCATTTCCACTGCCTCGCTGTATCAAAATGGTAATTCCGTATATATTATTTTGCATTGTATCCGGGATTAGAGATGGGAATTAGGGACCAGCTTTTTTCAAGGGATCCTGTCTTGGCAAATGATTGATTTATTCATGTAAAGCCATTTGAAGAAAAAAAAAAAAAACCACGTACTTATGCAAAAAAAAGGCTCTTGAATCAATTCAGTTAAAAAACAGAGATTTGGGGGGCCTTTTCGCATCAAAGATCCCACCCGAAAAGAAAATGGAGTCAAGGGAAGAGTGAAAGGGATGTGAACTAGTCATCAGAAAAATGAATTTAAATTTATTTTGTTCAGTTTCTAAGGCCACCCTGTTCAAAATGACCCTGGGTGGCATACAGTATTAAAACGATATCATCAAGAGTTGAATTGACTGGAGAATAGAATAGAATAGAATAGAATAGAATAGAATAGAATAGAATAGAATAGAATAGAATAGAATAGAATAGAACAGAACAGAACAGAACAGAATAGAATAGAATAGAATAGAATATAGAACGGACTAGACTAGACTAGACTAGACTAGACTGGACTGGACTGGACTGGACTGGACTGGAGTAGAGTAGAGTAGAGTAGAGTAGAGTAGAGTAGAGTAGAGTAGAGTAGAGTAGAGTAGAGTAGAGTAGAGTAGAGCTGGAAGGGACCTTGGAGGTCTTCTAGTCCAACCCCCTGCTCAAGCAGGAGAACCTATACCATTCCAGACAAGTGACTATCTAACCTCTTCTTAAAAACCTCAAGTGATAAAGCACCCACAGTTTCTGAAGGCAAATTGTTCCACTGGTTGATTGCTCTCACTGTCAGGAAGTTTCTTCTTAATTCCAAGTTGCTTCTCTCCTCGATTAGTTTCCATCCATTGTTTCTTGTCCTTCCTTCTGGTGCTTTGGAGAATAAGTTGACCCCCCTCTTCTTGTGACAGCCCCTCAAACACTGGAGTACTGCTATCATGTCACCCCCATTTCTTCTTTTCTTTAGACTGATCAAACCCAATTCCTGCAGCCGTTCTTCACATGTTTTAGTCTCCACGCCTTTGATCATTGCAGTTGCTCTTCTTTGAACATTTTCCAGAGAAGATGTAGCATTCCCTCATGTGACAAGAGAACTGTGGGGGACTCAGCCATGAGTAAATCCAAGGCTTTTTAAAGGTTTAAGGGTTCTCTGCTCCAGAGAGCAGGAAGAATGAAAGAGAAGGCATGCTTTCCTGGATCCTATCAGATGACCCTGTTTTATTGATGAGAAAAAACAATGCATTTATTCATTCATTTGTATCCAGGCTTTATTATTTTCACAAATAATATCCAGCACACCTCCCTCTTCTTACTTTCCCACAACAATTACCCAGTGGGGATGGTTGGCTTTCATGGCTAAGGCAGGACTCATGATCCCCTTCTTTCTAGCTTAGTGCTTTAACCCAACAGCCCCCAATCTTTGGAGCACCAGAGACCAATTCCATGGAGAGAGGTTTTTCCATAGACCAAAGGGGGCGCTGTTCCGTGTGATGCCTGAATCCCGTAGATGGGGCTTCATGTGTTTGCGCGGCCCAGTTTTCTGGCATGCCATGGCCCGGTGCCAGTCTACAGTTGGGGATTCCTGCTTTAATCAGTAGACCAAACTGGCTATAAATAATCAGTGCATATTCTCCATGCGCTGTAGAAGGCCTCTTACCAAGGTTTGCGGGCTTATCTTTCTGGTTAATGGCTTCCAGAATGTAAACTTTGGAAGAGATATTTATATCTGAGTTAGCTTGTAGTTTTTTTTTTTAATAATTTTTTATTTTTCCAAACTCTCCCCCATACATATACCGTAATACTTATCAGATATTAACATACATTCCCTCCACATTCACATACAGATACTTTTAACAAAATGAAATAAATACATACACATAACTTTGGTGTTGCTCGCCCATTTCCCCTTTCACCGTATCCACACTCCTTCTTCTTTACCTTCTTTCTCCCTTTCTTCTCTTCCCTACTTCCCTCTTCTTCCTATCATCTCCTTCACCACTCTCCTCCCCTTTCCTCTTCCTCCAACCTTCCTACTTCCTTCTCCCCTCCTTTACTCTTTTCTCTCTCCTCTCCTTTCTTCATCCCTCTTCAGATACAATTCAGGGGTAATGTCCGAGCATGAGTTAGCTTGTAGTTTGAAGGCCAATTTTGGTGAAAGTTCTGGACTTGTTTGGCTTGACGTTTGTGTATTGGACCCAAGAGTGTTTGTGTATGGGCCCAAGAGCTGTCATAGTACATATGCTGTAATTCACCTACTGTTTAGTCTACTGTAATCTGTGCTCTGCGGAGCTGACCTTGAAGAATATTTTCAAGATATTTTTGTTCAGTCACTAAGCCATGTCCAACTCTTCACGATCCCGGGGATCACAGCACACCAACCCCACCCCAATCCTCCACTGTGTCCTGGGGTTTTTCCAAACTCATTCCCACTGCATCAATGATCCCTGTCTAACCATCTCATCCTTTGCTGTCCCCTTCTCTTTTTAGCTTCCATCTTTCCTAACATCGGGGTCTTTTCTAAGGAGCCCTCTCTCTTCATTAGGTGGCCAAAGTCTTTGAGCTTTCTCTTATGCTATGTTTTGTTTTTTTCTTTTGGTTCACATCACTGCCCATAAATAAGACAAACGGGTTGCGGTTTAAAAACCGTTTAGAATAAACCAGTTGTATTTATTTTAACAAGTAAGAGAACTGAAGCAATTTATTCAGGGACTTTAATGTTTCACGGAGGCTAAGATATTTGCCAGGCTGCTCACCCTTGATGGTGCTACCCCAGTTCATTCATATTCTATGGCAGACATGTCAAACACAAGGCCCGGGGACTGGATGCGGCCCGTGAAGTGGTTTTATGTGGCCCACGAAGCCATCCTGGAAACAGTGAGGGAACGGCCCCCACTGCCTTGGCCCTGGCCCAGGCCGGCCGGGAGCCAATGTACAATTTTGTGGTGGCCATCTATGCTGAAATGCATTCAGTCTTAGCTCCACAAGGCCGTCTGGAAACAGCGAGGAACCAGCCCCTGCTGCATGGGCCCTGCCCCCTGGGTGCATGCTGGGGAGGGGTCACCCTTTGTGAGGAATGAAGAAATGGGCCGTGCCTTGGCGCTTGCCCCGGTCCCACCCCCTTCTGCCACAGACCCTCAGATCTGTCCCACTCCTGCCCAGGCCCCCACAGGCACCCTTGACGCAAATGATGTAGAGATGGCCATGCCCACCCAGTAGGCCACACCTACTCCATTCACACCCACCCAGTAGCCCACACCCACCCTGGCCACATCCACCTGCCCCCCCAAGGGCAACTGCAATGCTGATGCGGCCCTCAGTGAAATTGAGTTTGACACCCCTGTTCTATGATATACAGCTGGTTACTTTATTATGACAATATCCAACACTGTGCACCATCAATATAATTACTCAGGACACCATTTCTAAATAACACTTGTCACAATTAGTGATATATATAACACCAGCCTGAAGATGACAAATGGGACTTCGTCGAAACGTCACCAAGACACTTCCAATTTTATGCGGGAGAAAACCCGAATAACCAAAGACCTACATATATATATATATATATGTGTGTGTGTGTGTGTGTGTGTGTGTGTATACAGAATAGAATATAGAATAACAGAGTTGGGAGGGAACTTGAGGTCTTTTAGTCCAACCCCTTATTCAAGCAGGAGAACTCATGCCATCCCAGTTAAATGGTTGCCCAATCTCTTTTTATGCTTTTCTGCCTTTCATCTGACTAATCTTCCCATTACGATTAGAAAGCTAAACTCATTTCATCTTAAACGTTTCTCACGTCTACAAAAATGTCTTTTTGTTTAGTAAGTCTATATATACAATTTATAGTTGCCCTTGCACTATACACACATCCTGAAATCTGGCTGAGAGGCCAGGAGCCTTTATTCACATGGGGTACATTTAGATGCTTGGTTCTTTCTATGTTTTAAAATAATATTCACCCCTGGCCATGCACTAAATACATCCTGTTAACTGGCAAACAAAAGTCTACTTTAGTCAACCGATAGATAAAGCCATATCTCATTTGGGAGCATAGCGAAGTTTTGAAATAGTTCTCGGTGCTATTTAAACTGCGATACACAGATATGAACAATGGCAAATGCTTTTACGATATGGGTTTTATGGACGGGCTGAGTTTGTGCAGTGCAAAATGTGTTTGAACAAGGAACCAGTTTCCACCAGTTGTAGAACCACTTCCTTAAACACAAGTATGCTGGGCGACCCCAACTCAATGACCTTTGGATAATCATGGTGGGGCCATCAATAACATTATCTGGCACTGAGGGGGCGGTATAGCAGAGGGTCTCTAGCTGAGTGTTTGCTTGTACAAATAAGCAAACAAAATTCTTTCCAAAAGGATTGCGTAGATACTCTCCAAATAAACTTGATAAACCTAAATTAAATTTTTTAACTGCACACGGCCTAGAGTCACACTGTGAGAGAGATGGGCAGTCTCTAAATTTGATATAAACCTAAATATATAGAATAACAGAATTGGAAGGGACCTTGGAGGTCTTCTAGTCCAAACCCCAGTCAAGCAGGAAACTCTATACCAGGGGTAGGCAACCTTGGCTCTTTTATGACTTGTGGACTTCAACTCCCAGAATTCCTAAGCCAGCCATGCTGAGGGGAAAGGGAGAAGTTTCCAAGCTGAGCCATGCTGGCTCAGGAATTCTGGAAGTTGAAGTCCACCAGTCATAAAGCAGCCTAGGCCTAGGCCAGAGGTAGGCAACCTTGGCTCTTTTATGACTTGTGGACTTCAACTCCCAGAATTCCTGAGCCAGCATAGCTCAGCTTGGAAACCCCTCCCTTTTCCCCTCAGCGTGGCTGGCTCAGGAATTCTGGGAGTTGAAGTCCACGAGTCATAAAAAGTCAAGGTTGCCTACCCCTGCCCTATACCATTCCAGACAAATGGCTGTCCAATGTCTTCTTGAAAACCCTCCATTGATGGAGCACCCACAATTTTTGGAGGCAAGCTGTTCAATTGGTTGATTGTTCTTGCGATCAGGAAATTTCTCCTTAGTCCTAGGCTGGTTGTCTCCTTGATTGTTTCCATCCATTGCTTCTTGTCCTAAAATAAATGAATTCCAATCAAATACGCATTAGATAGGTCTTACGTTTATTCTAGTTGGACAACATTAAAAAAAAATTCCTTGAATACAAAGATGAGAGCTTCCAAACTGACTTCCATTAATATTAGTGGTCCACTGAGAGGCTGCCACAAGAGACACAGAGAGATATTCCATATGCAAACATTGGGATTTCTCCTTCTCCTTCTCCTCCTCCTCCTTCTCCTTCTCTTTCTCCTTCTCCTTCTCCTTCTCCTCCTCCTCCTCCTTCTCCTTCTCTTTCTCCTTCTCCTCCTCCTCCTCCTCTTCCACCACCACCACCACCACCTCCTCCTCCTCCTCCTCCTACTCCTACTCCTCCACCACCACCACCTCCTCCTCCTCCTCCTCCTACTACTACTCCTCCACCGCCACCTCCTCCTCCTCCTCCTCCTCCTCTCCCTTTCCTGTGTATATTCTTCTTCTTCTTCTTCTGTCTATATTCTCCTCTTCCTCTTCCTCCTTCTCCTCCTCCAACCCAAAGGCAACTTCTTTGAAATAAGGATTAGTAGCTATTTACTGACATTAATACTTCGCTTTCATTACTATTCAAAATTATGACTTGCAGAACACTAAGAGGTTTCGTATTCTCTGACAAATATATTCCACTGCTTTCTTTGAGAAAGAATTCTTAAAGGTAAATTCTGAAGAGATGGGATTCTGAATTGCATTGAAGAAGAGCCATGTTTCAGACTTAAGTTCCTTAAAGCGAACAACAACAACAAAAAAATAGTTTAATGTATTTTTTTTTAAAGGGACAGTTACAAATAATAGTTTCTATCAATACAACAGTATTATTTGGAAGACTGGATAAAGGTATTTTGGATGCTTAATAAGTCAAGTTATTTAAGTAAAAGCAAGGAGATCAATTTGTCAGAGAATTTTTTTTTGCTGAAAATGCTCCATTGCTTCACTTTTATTGGGATCGTAATTCTTTTCTTCAGTTGTGTTGGTTTTTTTTTTTAGTTGCGGAAAATATCTCGAACGAAACGCATCGCCCACGGAAGCTAAATTAATTTCAGATTTCTCTTTCTTTTGCAGAACTACAGGAAACCAAGACATCCCAATTTTACTCCCTTTCCCATCACCCCTTGGACTACAGGATATTAGTGATGGATGAAGATCAAGACCGGATCTACGTTGGCAGCAAAGATCACATTTTGTCGTTGAATATCAATAACATAAGCCAGGAGCCACTGAGTGTAAGTTCACGGTGTGGTTGAGAATGGAAGATTTTAAAAGTTTTGCATGAAAAATGGAGGGATAACAATATGTCTCATTCTTCCATTAATAGTGTTCTGTCCCAGCCTACGTGAGTCCTTGTTAACTCACAAGGAGAAACCCCTCTTCCAACAAGTAGGCTGGAACCGCAGGAAAAACAAACCCCTTTTATTACAGATCTGCAAAATGTCCAAATGCAAAGGCCAAACAAATACGATGAAATGAATGTTGATTCTTTCTCAAACGGAAAATTGTCCAAAGGCACAGGGAAACAAAACATGATTCAATGAAACTTGATTCCTTCCCAAATGGTTGCCTTCAGCAACCAACACCTCCCACACCTTCCCTTTTATTATGCAGCCCAAGGCATGACTTCCTAATGCCTTCTCCTTTGCCTTTGGAGCCATCCCATTGCCTTCCTCTGTCCAACTCTTGTTGCCTGTAGGTATTTGCGAGCATCTATGACAGACATGTCAAACACAAGGCCCGGGGGTTGGACGCAGCCCGGGAAGTGGTTTCATGTGGCCTGTGAAGCCTGGAAACACTGAGGGAATGGCCCCTGCTGCCTTGGCCCTGGCCCAGGGCGGCCGGGAGCCAATGTACAATTTTGAGGTGGCCATTTATGCTGAAACGCATTCAGTCTTAGCTCCACAAGGAAACAGCGAGGAACCAGCCCCTGCTGCGTTGGCCCCGCCCTTCGGGTGCATGCTGGGGAGGTGTCACCCTTTGTGAGGAATGATGAAATGGACCATGCCTTGGCGCTTGCCCCGGTCCCACCCCCTTCTGCCAGAGACCCTCAGATCTGTCCCACTCCTGCCCAGACCCCCACAGGCACCCTTGACGCGATCGATGTAGAGCTGGCCATGCCCACCCAGTAGGCCATATCCACTTCATCCATGCCTACACAGTAGGCCACACCCACCCTGGCCACACCCACCTGACCCCCCAAGGGCAACCACAATGCTGATGCGGCCCTCAAAGAAATTGAGTTTGACACCCCTGGTCTATGATTTCTTCCAGCTGTGAGTCCTCAGAGTCTGACTCAGCTTCCCAGCACAGCTGTGTCTCAGCCTGAGCACGAGTAGAGGGGCCAGGCTCCTCGTCAGATTGTAAGTCTTAGAGCTCCTCAGAGCCTTCCTCTGTCTCTGAGGAGCTCTAAGACTTAGGCCCCTCGTCCTCCTCTGATTCCCTGGACTCAACTGCCGGGTCCACTGGTTGGCGAGGAATCCCAACAAATAGACTGAATGAATTTTCTACGTTCTGTCAACAATTTTGCTTAAAATATTAATGCGACAGTATGTTCAATCAATACACCACTTTTCCTGCCAGGCTACAAATGTTTATCAGGTCAAAGTTTTCAAGTTTACCAAAAGATTGTGAAGTCATCTAAAGATGGCTGCGAAGCAGAAAACCCCTGGGGTGGGATTTGAAAGTCTAAACATCTAGGATCAAAACAGTTGACAGGTTGGGTGGAAACTGTTTACTCCTATGCTGGTTCAAAATCTACTTGATTTTCAATCCTCTACTAGTTAGTCCCTTTCTGAAGGGCAATGCAAGGGAGCAGATGAAACACCTTAATCTTGAGGAAAAGGGAGAGGATGTGGCTTTGTTACAAATAGAAGGTAAATCCCTGGAGCTTTTATCTCCAGCTGACGTTGCCCAGGATTTCATGAAAATGTTTCATTGAATAGTTTCAGACAGGAATATCTGAAACCACCTGAATTTTCTTTCCCAACCGTAGTCTGACCTCACATCTGTTGATTGCTTTTGGAGAGGAATCTATACAGTACAATTAATATTATATTGTATTATACTACTAATATTATTATATCATTAAAATATAAAGAATAAAATTACATGGTGATAAGAGCTCCTTCCTTCCCTCCCTCCCTCCCTCTGTTCCTCCCTCCTTCCTTCTTCCCTTCCTCCCTCTCTCCTTCCTTCCTTCCTCCCTTCCTTCCTTCCTTCCTCCCTCCCTCCCTCCTTCCTTCATTCCTTCCTTCATTCCTTCATTCCTTCTCTCCCTCCCTCCTTCTCCCTTCCTTCCTTCCTTCCTCCCTCCCTCCTTCCTTCCTTTCTTCCTTCCTCCCTCCCTCCTTCGTTCGTTCCTTCATTCCTTCTCTCCCTCCCTCCTTCCTCCCTCCCTTCCTTCCTTCCTCCCTCCCTCCTTCCTTCCTTCCTTCCTTCCTTCCTCCCTCCCTCCTTCGTTCCTTCATTCCTTCTCTCCCTCCCTCCTTCCTTCCTTCCTTCCTTCCTCCCTCCCTCCTTCGTTCGTTCCTTCATTCCTTCTCTCCCTCCCTCCTTCCTCCCTCCCTTCCTTCCTCCCTCCCTCCTTCCTTCCTTCCTTCCTTCCTTCCTTCCTTCCTTCCTCCCTCCCTCCCTCCTTCGTTCCTTCCTTCGTTCCTTCATTCCTTCTCTCCCTCCCTCCTTCCTTCCTTCCTCCCTCCCTCCTTCCTTCGTTCCTTCATTCCTTCTCTCCCTCCGTCCTTCCTCCCTCCCTCCCTCCCTCCTTTCTTCCTTCCTTCCTTCCTCCCTCCCTCTCTCCCTCCTTCTTTCCTTCTTTCCTTCCTTCCTTCCTCCCTCCCTCCTTCCTTCCTTCCTTCCTTCCTTCTTTCCTTCCTCCCTCCCTCCCTCCCTCCTTCATTCCTTCGTTCCTTCCTTCCCTCCCTCCCTCCCTCCCTCCCTCCTTCCTTCCTTCCTTCCTCCCTCCCTCCTTCGTTCGTTCCTTCATTCCTTCTCTCCCTCCCTCCTTCCTTCCTTCCTCCCTCCCTCCCTCCCTCCTTCGTTCCTTCCTTCGTTCCTTCATTTCCTTCTCTCCCCCTCCCTCCTCCTTCCTTCCTTCTCTCACCCTCCTTTCCTTCGTTCCTTCATTCCTTCTCTCCCTCCGTCCTTTCCTCCCTCCCTCCCTCCTCTTTCTTCCTTCCTTCCTTCCTCCCTCCCTCTCTCCCTCCTTCTTTCCTCTTCCTTCCTTCCTTCCCCTCCCCCTCCTTCCTTCCTTCCTTCCTTCCTTCTTTCCTTCCTCCCTCCCTCCCTCCCTCCTTCATTCCTTCGTTCCTTCCTTCCCTCCCTCCCTCCCTCCCTCGTTCCTTCCTTCGTTCCTTCCTTTCTTCCTCCCTCGCTCCCTCCATCCTTCCTTCCTTTTTCCTTCCTCCCTCCCTCCCTCCCTCCTTCCTTCCTTCCTTTGTTCCTTCATTCCTTCTCTCCCTCCCTCCTTCTCCCTCCCTTCCTTCTCGTGATAATAAAAATAAATATATATTTTTTTTTAAAAAAAATATCTTTCCAAACATTGCCAGCCCTGTGCACGGATGTCCCATATGTGCCATCTGTCTTGCTTTCCAAGGAACAGGCTCTGTTTTGAAATGACGCTTGAAGGAGGCCTTTTAAAAATATCCTCCGTCTGTGAAGAAGTTCGGGAGTTTTGTTTCTCTAACGCCTCATACTTGTCAGGTCCCAACAATGAAGATGAATGAATTCGCCTCTAAGGGCAGCCCAATTTACTAAGAGCTTAAATATTCTGTTAATATTGTGTTCTTAAAAACAAAAAAAAAAAAAACAGCTAAAGAAATATGCCAGAGGTGCTACTGTCTTAGCGTATTTACTAATATGCTAAATCAGTGGTTCTCAATCTTTTTAATGCTGTGACCCCCAACTGGTTGTAACTCGAGGATTACCCAACCGGTCGTAAGTCGAGGACTTTCCCTGCCCGGGAGCACCACGCATACGTGGTGCCACCCCCTGCACCGGCCGAGGTGTAGCTGGCAAGTGGCAGAGACGGCGCAGGCCGACCACCGGCTGGGCCACCAGCTGGCC
Organism: Crotalus tigris; assembly: GCF_016545835.1. NCBI lineage: Eukaryota > Metazoa > Chordata > Lepidosauria > Squamata > Viperidae > Crotalus > Crotalus tigris. The sequence continues at coordinate 1,273,190 of NW_024097056.1, forward strand.
CAGCCCAAGGGAGGTAAGGCACCCGCCAGGCCCCACGCGCGCCAGCAACCCTCCCTGCGCCCGCCGGCCTCCCACCTCCCACCCCTGGCCCTCTTTTCCTTACATTTTTAGTAGTTACTCAGCAGGGAGGGGTGGAAACTTTCAGACAGCTCGCCTTCGTTGCAGACAACTTGCAGCACCGTTTGCAGAATGGGACTTTTGGCGGGCTCAGCAGGGCAGAGACAGCCTGGACAATTCCTATTGGCTTTGGAAAGCCAATAGAATTAGATTCTATTCCAGAGAGTCTATTCTATTGGCTTTCAAAAGCCAATAGAATAAAAGGGAGTAGCACAGCTAAGGAAAAGGGGAAAAAAATGGCGGACTGCGTTGTTTGGCGACCCCCGTGAAATGGTCGTTTGGTCCCCAAATGGGGTCCCGACCCACAGGTTGAGAACCGCTGTGCTAAATGAATGCAGTCCAAAACTTTGGCAATATTAACAGAAGAGCAGAATAACAGAGCTGAGAAGGACCTTGGAGGTCTTCTAGTCCAGGGGTAGGGAACTTTGGCTCTTTTATGACTTGTGGACTTCAATACCCAGAATTCCTGAACCAGCCAGGCTGACTCAGGAATTCCCTACCCCCTGCTCAAGCAGGAGACCTTATACCATTTCAGTCAAGTAGCTGTCCAATCTCTTCTTAAAAACCTCCAGTGATGAAGCACCCACAACTTCTGGTGGCAAGCGGTTCCACTGGTTAATTGTCCTCACTGTCAGGAAGTTTCTCCTTAATTCCAGGTTGCTTCTCTCCTTGATTAGTTTCCATCCATTGTTTCTTGTCCTGCCTTCTGGTGCTTTGGATAATAATTTGACCCACCTCTTCTTTGTGGTAGCCCCTCAAATACTGGAACACTGCTATCATGTCCCATCTAGTCCTTCTTTTCTCTAGACTGGCCATACCCAATTCCTGTAGCCGTTCTTCATATGTCTTTGTCTCCAGGTCCTTAATAATCTTAGCTGCTCTTCTACCTACCTCTACTATTTCTACTCTACCTGTACTACTTCAGAAGTCTCCCAAGAGAGATTTTGTTGCTGTTCAGTTGCTGAATCATGTCTGACTCTTCATGACCCCATGGATCATAGCATGCCAGACCCCCTTGTCTTCCACCATCTCCCAGAGTTTACCCAAATTCATGTTCATTGTGTTGATGACACTATCTAACCATCTCACCCTCTGCCATCTCCTTCTTTTTTGATGAGGCATGTTGTGGGGAGAACTCAATGAATCTCAAGGTGTTCTAATTTCCTGGCTAATGTCCATTCATCACACAGGAGACTTTGACAACTTGTTTGGTCAGTCACTAAGTTATGTTCAACTCTTTGCGACCCCCATGGACCACCACACACCAGGCTCCTCTGTCTTCCCCTGTCTCCTGGAGTTTCCCCACATTCATGCTCATTGTGTTGATGACACTGTCTAACCATCTCCTCCTCTGCCGTCCCCTTCTCCTTTGGCTTTCCATCTTTCCCAACATCAGAGTCTTTTCCAAGGAATCGTCTCTTTTCATTTGGTGGCCAAAGTATTTGATCTTCAGCTTCAGCATCTGTCCTTCCAAAGAACAGTCAGTGTTGGTTTCCTTTAGTGTTGACTGATTTGATCTCTTTGAAGTCCAAAGAACACTCAAGAATCTTCTCCAACATAGAATTGGATATGTATCCCTTTAGAATAGAGTAGAATTCTGCATCCAGTTTTGATCACCATGATATAAAAAAGATGTTGAGACTCTAGAAAGAGTACAGAGAAGAGCAACAAAGATGATTAGGGGACTGGAAGCTAAAGCATATAAAGAACGGTTGCTGGAATTGAGTACGTCTAGTTTAACGAAGAGAAGGACAAGGGGGGACATGATAGCAGTATTCCAATATCTCAGGGACTGCCATAAAGAAGAGGGAGTCAAGCTATTCTCCAAAGCACCTGAAGGCAGGACAAGAAGCAACGGGTGGAAACTAATCAAGGAGAGAAGCAACCTAGAACTAAGGAGAAACTTCCTGACAGTGAGAACAATTAACCAGTGGAACAATCTGCCTCCAGAAGAAGTGATTGCTCCAACAGTGGAAGTTTTTTAAGAAGAGACTGGACAGCCATTTGTCTGAAATGGTATAGGATTTCCTGCCTGAGCAGGGGTTGGACTAGATGACCTCCAAGGTCCCTTCCAACATTATTATTATTAGTAGAATAAAATAGAGTAGAATAGAATAGAAAATGAAATGGAGAGAATAGAATATGAAATGGAGAGAATAGAATAGAATAGAATAGAATAGAATAGAATAGAATAGAATAGAATAGAATAGAATAAAAAGGGACCTTGGAGGTCTACTAGTCCAACCCCCTGCTAAGGCAAGAAACTCTATACCATTTTAGCCAAATTGCTGTCCAATCTCTTCTTAAAAACCTCCAGTGATGAAGCACCTACAACTTCTGGAGGCAAGTTGTTCCACTGATTAATTGTTCTGTCAGGAAATTTCTTCTTAGTTTCCAGACTCTCCTAAAGAGAAAAGTGATATTCTAACCACACGGAGTTTCACGTTCTTATTCATTGAGGTCTTTTGCATACATTCTGCATTGCTCCAGGCAATAACCTGGGAGCGACAGCACCCAGACACCACTTTCTGACCACATTGGCTAATCCCTGTTTAATGTCTCATTCAAAAACTTGTCTTCACACTGACAGCCATTGCAATTATGGAAACTTGAGAAGCATTTTATGGTGGATCCTTGAAGCAGAACGAATTTGTTGAAATTTCACATAAGGAACCAGGAGGAGAACAATGTCTGTCTAACTTTTCTAGACGAGTAATTGAAAGTACAATTGATGGCAGCTTATTCCGTCAGCAGAGTGCTACAAGCTGGAATCGCTTCAACAACCATATAATACTAGGCTGTGTTCTTTGTTCATAGCAACTGGGGTTTAATTTATTTTTCTTTTTTTCTTTTTCTTTTTTTTTTTCTTTTTGGGTCTGGCTTCTCATCCTATTTCACTTTCCCTTACTAGCCTGTGTGAATCTCATGGAGAATATGCTGTTTTTGGGAACCATGTTTTTTTTTTTTTTTTTTTATCTTTAGCAATAGCAAAAGCAGACTTATATACTGCTCCGTAGCACATTACAGCAATTCAATTAGAATAGAGCTGGAAGGGATCTTGGAGGTCTTCTACAGGCTCAAGAAGGAGACCCTGTACCATTTCAGCCTTCTGATGCCCTGGAAAATAGGTTGAGCCCCTTGTCTTTGTATCAGCCCATTAGATATTGGAACACTGCTATCATGTCACCGCCTAGTCTCTTCTTAAACACCTCCAATGTTGGAGCAACTTCTGAAGGCAAGAGCCAAGGTGGCGCAGCAGTTAGCGTGCAGTACTGCAATAAAGCTTTTAAATGGGATTTTAAGGCTATTTATTTTCCCCCCGTCTTTTTTAGTAGCCTCTTATTAATATTAATAGGGCGACGGGAGGCCCTTTTGCCATTTTCAAAGGTTTATTTCTTTTGGTGGCTGCTATACCCGGCTTGGCCACGGGATGGCACTGTTTTCCCTCCCTTAGCGATAGCGGCATTGAGGCCGTGGAAAAGGCCTACGCTGGTAAATGCTATGGGACGGGTATTGCGGCCGCCAAGGGAAATAAGCCTTTTGAATGGTGTGTTTCAGGCTTCACCTCGTGATCGCGCGTGGAGCCGCCCTGCAAGAAGGGCCCCGGAAAAAAAGGAAGTGGGAGGATGATTAAGAAGGACGGACCGGAAGTCCGCCATATTGGGAAGGTCGCATTTCAAAGACCCTGGAGGACGGCGAATTTGAGCGGACGGGAAGTCGGCCATATTGAGGAGGTCTACCCGAAAGGAAGTAGGGGGGAAGACTAAGAACGAAGGGACGGAAGTCGGACATGCTGGAAAGGTTCTTTTACCGCAGCACTGGGGACGGCTGATACCACGTACGGACAGGAAGCCCCGCCGTCCCGAGATGGCCTCTCGCGATCACTCGTCAAGAACCAGACGGCGGACACGCGAGAAGGCCGAGGAGAAGAGGGACCGTCCCTTCAGGAGGAGCATAGAGGCGACTTGCTGAAGCTCTGTCTTTGGGGCTTGGATTACGGTTGTCCCGATCCTGGGCAAAGTGGCCTACGACGGCCCCCTCCTGGGAAGAGCTAGGACGGGAAAACACTGCCTCTGTGGTCAAAAACGGGTACTGCTGCCGCCCAAAGAAATAAATGCTTTTTAATAGCATTTGAAGCTTATTCTTCTCTATTTTTATTCTTAACGCCTTATGATTAATATTAACGTGGCGACGGGGGGCCCGGTCGGTGCGACACGGGCGCAGAAGAAATCCTGGTTCCAATCTTAAACCGAGTTAAGGCCTATCGTGGCTTATTCATATTAATAAGTGTTCATAATCAAGAATAATCATCTTAAAGAGGTTTATTTTTTTTATTTTTTTTTTTTTTTGTTCCCTTTCGGGCGCAGTATCTGATTTGACCAGTTGTCCGCCTTAGCAGGGGGCTCAGAGGACTTCTGGAGTTGACAGTCCAAGTCATCAAAGAGCCAAGGGTTGCCTTACCCTGCCGTAGTATAGGATGGGGCCATTAAAAAGGCCTAGGATGGACTCCAAGCCAAAAGCTATGGAGACAGAAAACTGTTGCCCTCCGGCGTCAAAATGGGGATGCGGCCACCAAGAAATTACAACCTTTTTAATGGCATTTAAAACGACCGTATTCTCTATCTTTATTAACTGGTATCAATACTTAGTAATAGACGAAGACCTACAAAGTTAGATGGAAGGCGAACAAATACTAAATGCAATGTATCACAACTTCGCACGTCTCACCCCTTTTATCCATCCTTAAATGATAAACGTATAAGGGAACGATAGGCTTATATACTTTTTCAAATAAACTACATTTATTTTTAGATTGATCGTTTCGTAATAAAAATACACAATATTTCAAATAGATATTTGATATTGCGCTTATATGAATACATAGGTATCTCTAAGAAATATAGTTTAGAAACACCAAACCTAAATACAAACCTAAATACGTACGATCTCCTTAAAGAAAAAGAAGGGCAGGACAAACAAAACTATGCTTGAATAAAAACATCTGGGTTTGCTTGAAGGGGGCGAGCCGGGTGCACTTTTAGGAGCAACCTCTTAAGGAGTAACACAGGGAAGTGCGATACGACTGGATCATGGAGAAAGCTAGGGAGTTCCAGAAAAACATCTACTTCTGCTTCATTGACTACGCTAAAGCCTTTCATTGTGTGGATCACAACAAATTGTGGCAAGTTCTTAAAGAGATGGGAATACCAGACCGTCTTATTTGTCTCTTGAGAAACCTATATGCGGGTGAAGAAGCAACAGTGAGAACTGGACACGGAACCACTGATGGGTTCAAAATTGGAAAAGGAGTCCGGCAAGGCTGTATACTGTCGCCCTGCATATTTAACTTATATGCAGAGCACATCATGAGAAAGGCAGGGCTAGATGAAACAAAAGTTGGAATTAAGATTGCCGGGAGAAATATCAACCACCTAAGATATGCAGATGATACCACTCTAATGGCAGAAAGTGAAGAGGAACTAAAGAGCCTCTTGATGCGGGTGAAGAAGGAGAGTGCAAAAGTTGGCTTGAAACTCAACATTAAGAAAACCAAAATCATGGCATCCGGCCCACTCAATTCCTGGCACATAGATGGGGAAGAAATGGAGGTGGTGACAGATTTTATTTTTCTGGGCTCCAAGATCACCTCAGATGGGGACTGCAGCCAAGAAATTAAAAGACGCTTGCTCCTGGGAAGGAAAGCTATGGCAAATCTAGAAAGCGTACTAAAAAGCAGCGACATCACCCTGCCAACAAAAGTGCGTACAGTCCAGGCCATGGTTTGCCCAGTTGCAATGTATGGCTGTGAAAGTTGGACCATAAGAAAGGCTGAGCGCCAAAGAATTGAGGCCTTTGAACTATGGTGCTGGAGAAGACTCCTGCGAGTCCCTTGGACTGCAAGGCGTTCAAACCGGTCAGTCCTAGAAGAGATCAACCCCGACTGCTCTTTAGAAGGCCAGATCCTGAAGTTGAAACTCAAATACTTTGGCCACCTAATGAGAAGGAAGGACTCACTGGGAGAAGCGCCTAAAGCTGGGAAAGATTGAGGACAATAGAAGAAGGGGACGACAGAGAATGAGGTGGTTGGATGGAGTCACTGAAGCAGTAGGTGTGAACTTAAATGGACTCCAGAAGATGGTAGAGGACAGGAAGACCTGGAGGAACATTGTCCACGCGGTCGTGATGGGTCAGACACGACTTCGCAATTAACAACAACAACAAAAGAAATAAACCTTTTTAATGGCATTTTAAAATGACAGTATTCTCAACCTTTATTAACGGTATTAACACCTTATTAATAGGGCCCGTTGGAGGAAAATTCCACGTAGGGTCTCCTGCTTCAGCAGGCGGCTGGACTAGAAGACCTCCGAGGTCCCTTCCAGCTGTATTCTGACAGAATTTTCCTCCAATGGGATTTTCCCATGTATTTTACCAGGAAACATAGAAAGGGCAGCCTAGAAAAGTCAGTGCCCTCCTAACCATACCCACGCACTCCGAGTTTGTTGGCGATGTCCATTTTGCTCTTGGAGTTCTGTAGACGACCCGAACCCTAACTGGAATTTTCCTGCAATGGGATTTTCCCATGTATTTTACCAGGAAAAGTAGATAGTGTAGCCTAGAAAGGTCAGTGCTCTCCTAACCATACCAAGCACTCCGAGTTCGTTGGCGATGTCCATTTTGCTCTAGGAGTTCACGGTGACGTAACCCTAACCCTAAGTGGAATTTTCCTCCAATGGGATTTTCCCATGTATTTTACCAGGAAACATAGATAAGGCAGCCTAGAAAGTCAGTGCCCTCCTAACAATACCCAAGCACTCCGAGTTTGTTGGCGATGTCCATTTTGCTCTAAGAGTTTCACGGTGACGTAACCCTAACCCTAAGTGGAAATTTTCCTCCACTGGGATTTTCCCATTAATTTTACCAGGAAACATAGACAGGGCAGGTTATTAATGTCAGTGCCCCGCTAACAATACCCAAGCACACGGATATTGTTGGCAATGTCCATTTTGCTTTGTGAGTTCATGGTGACCTAACCCTAACCCTAAGTGGAATTTTCGTCCCATGGGATTTTCCCATGTATTTTAGCTGGAAACATAGATACGGCAGCCTAGAAAAGTCAGTGCCCTCCTAACCATTTCCCAGCACTCTGAATTTATTGGTGATGTCCATTATTGCTCTAGGAGTTCACGGTGACGTAACCCTAACCCTAAGTGGAATATACCTACAATGGGATTTTCCCTGTATTTTACCAGGAAACATAGAAAGGGCAGCCTAGAAAAGTCAGTGCCCTCCTAACCATACCCAAGCACTCCAAGTTTGTTGTCGATGTCCATCTTGCTCTAGGAGTTCATGGTGACGTAACCCTAACCCTAAGTGGAATTTTCCTCCAATGGGATTTTCCCATGTATTTTACCAGGACACATACATAGGGCAGCCTAGAAAAGTCAGTGCCCTCCTAACCATACCCAAGCACTCCGCTTTGTTGCGATGTCCTTTTGCTCTAGGGAGTTCACGGGGACGTAAACCCTAACCCTAAGTGGAATTTGTTCCTCCAATGGATTTTCCCATGTAGTTTACCAGGACACATACTAGGGCAGCCTAGAAAAGTCAGTGCCCTCCTAACCAGACCCAAGCCCTCCGAGTTTGTTGGCGATGTCCATTTTGCTCTAAGAGTTCACGGTGACGTAACCCTAACCCTAAGTGGAATTTTCCTCCAATGGGATTTTCCCATGTATTTTACCAGGAAACATACATAGGGCACCCTAGAAAAGTCAGTGCACTCCTAACCATACCCAAGCACTCCGAGTTTGTTGGCGATGTCCATTTTGCTGTAGGAGTTCACGGTGACGTAACCCTAACCCTAAGTGTAATTTTCCTCCAATGGGATTTTCCCATGTATTTTACCAGGAAACATACATAGGGTAGCCTAGAAAAGTCAGTGCACTCCTAACCATACCCAAGCACTCCGAGTTTGTTGGCGATGTCCATTTTGCTCTAGGAGTTCACGGTGACGTAACCCTAACCCTCAGTGAATTTTCCTCCAATGGGATTTTCCCATGTTTTTTACCAGGAAACATACATAGGGCAGCCTAGAAAAGTCAGTGCCCTCCTAACCATACGCAAGCACTCCGAGTTTGTTGGCGATGTCCATTTTGCTCTAGGAGTTTATGGAGACGTAACCCTAATCCTAACTGGAATTTTCCTCCAATGGGATTTTCCCATGTATTTTACCAGGAAACATACATAGGGCAACCTAGAAAAGTCAGTGCACTCCTAACCATACCCAAGCACTCCGAGTTTGTTGGCGATGTCCATTTTGCTCTAGGAGTTCACGGTGACGTAACCCTAACCCTCAGTGTAATTTTCCTCCAATGATTTTCCCATGTTTTTACCAGAAAACAATAGAAGGCAGCCTAGAAAAGTCAGTGCCCTCCTAAACCAACCCAAGCACTCCTAGTATTGTTGAGATGTCCTATTTTGCTCTAAGAGTTCACGGTTGACGTAACCCTAACCCTAAGTGGAATTTTCCTCCATTGGATTTTCCCATGTATTTTTCCAGGAAACATAGATAGTCCAGGCAAGAAAAGTCAGTGCCCTCCTAACCATACCCAAGCACTCTGAATTTGTTGGCGATGTCCCTTTTGCTCTATGAGTTCATGCTGACCTAACCCTAACCCTTAGTGGATTGTTCCTCCATGGGATTTTCCCCTGTATTTTACCAGGAAACATACATGGGCATCCCTAGAAAGGTCAGTACCTCCTAACCATACCCAAGCCCTGTCCGAGTTTGTTGGCGATGTCCTATTTTGCTCTAGGATTTTATGGTGCGTAACCCTAACCCTAAGTGGAATTTTCCTCCAATGAGCTTTTCCCATGTATTTTTCCAGGAAACATACATATTGCAGTCTAGAAAAGTCAGTGCCCTCCTAACCATTCCCAAGCACTCCGGGTGTGTTGGCGATGTCCATCTTGCTCTAGGAGTTCATGGTGACGTAACCCTAATCCTAAGTGAATTTTCCCTCCAATGTGGGATTTTCCCATGTATTTTACCAGGAAACATACATAGGGCAGCCTAGAAAAGTCAGTGCCCTCCTAACCATACCCAAGCACTCCGAGTTTGTTGGCGATGTCCATTTTGCTCTAGGAGTTCACGGTGACGTAACTCTAACCCTAAGTGGAATTTTCCTCCAATGGGATTTTCCCATGTATTTTACCAGGAAACATACATAGGGCAGCCTAGAAAAGTCAGTGCACTCCTAACCATACCCAAGCACTCCGTGTTTGTTGGCGATGTCTATTTTGCTATAGGAGTTCATGGAGACGTAACCCTAACCCTAACTGGAATTTTCCTCCAATGGGATTTTCCCATGTATTTTACCAGGAAACATACATAGGGCAACCTAGAAAAGTCAGTGCACTCCTAACCATACCCAAGCACTCCGAGTTTGTTGGCGATGTCCATTTTGCTGTAGGAGTTCACGGTGACGAAACCCTAACCCTAAGTGTAATTTTCCTCCAATGGGATTTTCCCATGTATTTTACCAGGAAACATACATAGGGTAGCCTAGAAAAGTCAGTGCACTCCTAACCATACCCAAGCACTCCGAGTTTGTTGGCGATGTCCATTTTGCTCTAGGAGTTCACGGTGACGTAACCCTAACCCTAACTGCAATTTTCCTCCAATGGGATTTCCCCCTGTATTTTACCAGGAAACATACATAGGGCAGCCTAGAAAAGTCAGTGCCCTCCTAACCATACGCAAGCACTCCGAGTTTGTTGGCGATGTCCATTTTGCTCTAGGAGTTTATGGAGACGTAACCCTAATCCTAACTGGAATTTTCCTCCAATGGGATTTTCCCATGTATTTTACCAGGAAACATAGATAGGGCAGCCTAGAAAAGTCAGTGCCCTCCTAACCATACCCAAGCACTCTGAGTTTGTTGGCGATGTCCATTTTGCTCTAGGAGTTCATGGTGACGTAACCCTACCCCTAACTGGAATTTTCCTCCAATGGGATTTTCCCATGCATTTTACCAGGAAACATAGAAAGGGCCAGCCTAGAAAAGTCAGTGCCCTCCTAACCATGCCCAAGCACTCTGAGTTCGTTGGCGATGTCCATTTTGCTATAGGAGTTCATGGTGACGTAACCCTAACCTAAGTGGAATTTTCCTCCATTCGGATTTTCCCATGTATTTTACCAGGAAACATATATAGGGCAGCCTAGAAATATAAGTCCCCTCCTAGCCATACCCAAGCACTACGAGTTTGTTGGCATGTCCATTTTCCTCTCTGAGTTCATGGTGACCTAACCCTAACCCTAAGTGGAATTTTCCTCCAAGAGGATTTTCCCATGTATTTTACCAGGAAACATACATAGGGCAGCCTAGAAAAGTCAGTGCCCTCCTAACCATACCCAAGCACTCCGAGTTTGTTGCGATGTCCATTTTGCTCTAGGAGTTCACGGTGACGTAACCCTAACCCTAAGTGGAATTTTCCTACAATGGGATTTTCCCATGTATTTTACCAGGAAACATACATAGGGCAGCCTAGAAAAGTCAGTGCCCTCCTAACCATACCCAAGCACTCCGAGTTTGTTGGCGATGTCCATTTTGCTCTAGGAGTTGACGGTGACGTAACCTAACACTAAGTGGAATTTTCCTCCAATGGGATTTTCCCATGTATTTTACCAGGAAACATACATAGGGTAGCCTAGAAAGGTCAGTGCACTCCTAACCATACCCAAGCACTCCGAGTTTGTTGGCGATGTCCATTTTGCTCTAGGAGTTCATGGTGCGTAACCCTAACCCTAAAGTGGAATTTTCCTCCATGGATTTTCCCCATGTATTTTACCAGGAACCTACATAGGGCAGCCTATGAAAAGTCCAGTGCCCCTCCTAACCATACCCAAGCACTTCCGAGTTTGTTTGGCGATGTCCTTTTGCTCTAGGAGTTCCGGTGACGTAACCCCTAACCCTAAGTGGAATTTCCTCCAATGGGATTTTCCATGTATTTACCGAGGAAACATCGAAATGGGCGCCTAAAAAGTCAGTGCCCTCCTAACCATACCCAAGCACTTCCGAGTTTGTTGGCGATGTCCATTTTGCTCTAGGAGTTCATGGTGACGTAACCCTAACCCTAAGTGGAATTTTCCTCCAATGGGATTTTCCCATGTGTTTTACCAGGAAACATAGATAAGGTAGCCTAGAAATGTCAGTGCCCTCCTAACAATACCCAAGCACTCCGAGTTTGTTGGCGATTTTTGTTTCTTCTGCCATCAAAGTGCTTCATAAAACGCTAACGCTGTAATTTACAAACCACATTAACGCAATTGAAATCGCTCTTAAAATTACACCAGAGGATTGCTCAGAAATCAAAAGCTCGGCCAAAGAGATGCGTTCTTACCTTGTCCCTAAATACCCGGAAAGCGGGGCCCGTGAGGATCACCCAAAGATGCTGTCGCACGGCCTGCCTGGTGTGCCAGAAAAGTCCCTTTCCGGTAGACTGCCAAGCTCTGCTAATGGGAAGGCCCTTGGAGAGGTCCCTCCCGCTATTTCCCACCAAAACTGCAATATTGAGAGGAGTGGTGGCGATCGCAACCTCCCACCCTGTTTCCCGCTTCCTCTTGGGGTTTTTACTGGGCTCCCAACCTTACTCCATTTCCATCCGTGTCTCTTTAAAAGGAAAAGCCTTAACCTCACTGAAAGTGGCAAAAAGGGGGGGGGAATCCTCAAGGACAACTTACCTGTTTCCCCCCAGTTCCTTCTAAACAGCCACAGCAAGGGGTGGGGGGTCACCCATCCGGCAGAGGCTCTAGGCTGGAAATCCAGGGAGCGTGACCTCCTTTCTCCACTGCCTTTTCCAAAAAGGCTGAAGCTTTCATCTGGCAGGCGTCCCCACCCTTCCTCCTGGCCGCTACATCAGTCGATGCAGTTGTGAATGGGGGAAGTTAGCAAAATTGCAAGCCGAACTCTGCAAAGACCCGGGTCTCCTGCTTCCCCCAGAGAGACCTGCTTTACCTTTCTCTTACCTCTGGGCGGTGGGTGGGCTGTTTACGGCAACCTGGAGAGGAAAGGAAGAAATCTCCTACCCTTCCTAACACCTGACTTGTTTTGGACGAAGGTCTACAAAGTTAGATGGACGGCGAACAAAATAATAAAAGCCATTAGTTGCAACTTCTCACGTCTCATCCCTTTTATCCATCCTTTAAATGATAAACCTAGAAGGGAAGGATAGGTTATACACATTTTCAAAATAAACTGCATTTATTTTTACATTGATCGTTTCTTAATAAAAATGCACACAATTTCAAATAGAGATTTGATATTGAGCCTATATTAATACAGAGGGATCTCTAAGAAATATAGTTTAGAAACATCAAACCTAAATACAAACCTACATACGTACGATCTCCTTAAAGAAATAGCAGGGCAGGACAAACAAAACTATTCGTGAATAAAAACACCTGGATTTGCTTGAAGGGGGCGAGCGGGGTGCACTTTTAGGAGCAACCTCTTAAGGTGTAACACAGGGAAGCGCGGATACGACTGGTTCTTCTACACCCGGGACTCGGGCGCTGGGAAAACACCATTCAACGGCTGCCTTGCTTGGCAGCCTTCGAGGAGACCCCCGAGACGGGTCGGAACCCCCTTCCCGACCCGGACGCCAAAAGCCTGGAGCGTGTCCCGCCGGCACCGCCTCTAAAAAGGAGCTAAAAAGAAGCCGCGGCTGAGCTCGCGTAAACGACCCCGAAGTGTGTTATGAAAACAAGCTAACTTCGTCTCTACGTTCCCAATTTAGCCCCTACAGCTGAAAGGGGAAAGAGCGCAAAGAGACCAGGTCTCGCAACCTCCGGCGCCGCCGCCGCCACCGGTTCTCGGTCGCATTTTTACAGACACCGGCGGCGAAAGGCCAGGAACGGCCAGGCGGACATCTTAGGGGAGAGGACCAAACGAGTGGCCGGGGAGGAGGCGGGGGAGGGGGAGGGTGGGGATCCCCCGCTAACTAGGTAACAGAGAAAGCCGGTATTTTTCTGGAATCAGAAAATGCGGGGATGACTCGGCTCACCTGAGGCAGTAGCAGGCTTCCTTTTTTTTCCTTCCCGAGGCCTCGCCGGTAGACGTGCGCTCCGTCCACGTAGTGCAGAAAAGCGCACGGGAAAAAGCAGGGACCCGTGCTGCGAACGGACAGGAAACTGGGGACGAATTCGGCGGACGGACAGGAACTCGGCCGTACTGGGAACGTCGTCGTCGGTGGTCATGCTACGGGACGGAAAACCGTGCCCTCCTGTGGTCAAAATCGGGTACTGCGGTCGCCGAAAAAAATAAAGCTTTTAAATGGGATTTTAAGGCTATTTATTTTTCCCCCGTCTTTATTAGTAACCTCTTGTTAATATTAATAGGGCGACGAGAGGCCCTTTTGCCATTTTCGAAGGTTTATTTCTTTCGGTGGCTGCTATACCCGGCTTGGCCACGGGAGGGCACTGTTTTCCCTCCCTTAGCGATAGCGGCATTGAGGCCGTGGAAAAGGCCTACGGTGGCCTCGATGGTAAATGCTATGGGACGGGTATTGCGGCCGCCAAGGGAAATAAGCCTTTTGAATGGGGTTTTCAAGGCTTGCCTCGTTGATCGGACGTGGAGTCCGCCCTGCCCAGAAGGTCCCCGAAAAAAAGGAAGTGAAAGGACGATTAAGAAGAACGGACCGGAAGTCGGCCATATCGGGAAGGTCGCAATTCAAAGACACTGGAGGAGGGCGAATTTGCGCGGACAGGAAGTCGGACATACGGAGGAGGTCTACCCGAAAGGAAGTAGGGGGAAAGGTTAAGAACGAAGCGACGGAAGTCGGGCATGATGCAAAGGTCCTTTTACCGCAGCACCTGGGGGACGGCCGATACCGACGGGCAGGAAGCCCGCCGTCCAGAGAGGGCCTCTCGCCGATTACTCGTCAAGAACCAGCCGGCCGACATGCGCAGAAGGCGGAGGGAAGCGGCCCGTCCCTTTCGGAGCAGCATAGAGTGGCGACCCTTTGGCTGACGCTCTGCGCTTTGGGGCTTAGCTTCTCGGTGTCCCGATCCTGGGCAAGTGGCCTACGACGGCCTCCCTGTTAATGCTATGGGACGGGAAACACTGCCCTCCTGTGGTCAAAAACGGGTACTGCTGCCGCCCAAAGAAATAAATGCTTTTTAATAGCATTTGAAGCTTATTCTTCTCTATTTTTATTCTTAACGCCTTATTATTAATATTAACGTGGCGACGGGGGGCCCGGTCGGTGCGACACGGGCGCAGAAGAAATCCTGTTTCCAATCTTAAACCGAGTTAAGGCCTATCGTGGCTTATTCATATTAATAAGGTTTTAATAATCAAGAATAATCATCTTAAAGAGGTTTATTTATTTTTCTGGCCGCAGTCTCTGATTTGACCAGTTTTCCGTGCCTTAGCAGGGCTGGCTCAGGAATTCTGGGAGTTGAAGTCCACCAGTCATCAAAGAGCCAAGGTTGCCTACCCCTGCCTTAGCTATAGGATGGAGGCCATTAAAAAGGCCTATAGGATGGACTCCAAGCCAAAGCTATGGGACAGAAAACTGTGCCCTCCCGGGGTCAAAAATGGGTGTTGCGGCCACCCAAAGAAATAAACCTTTTTAATGGCATTTTAAAATGACCGTATTCTCTATCTTTATTAACGGTATTAACACCTTATTAATAGACGAAGGTCTACAAAGTTAGATGGACGGCAAACAAATTAATAAATGCCATTAGTTGCAACTTCGCACGTCTCACCCCTTTTATCCATCCTTTAAATGATAAACCTATAAGGGAACGATAGGTTATATACTTTTTCAAAATACACTACATTTATTTTTATATTGATCGTTTCGTAATAAAAATACACAATATTTCAAATAGATATTTGATATTGCGCTTATATTAATACATAGGTATCTCTAAGAAATATAGTTTAGAAACACCAAGCCCAAATACAAACCTACATACGTACGATCTCCTTAAAGAAAAAGAAGGGCAGGACAAACACAACTATTCTTGAATAAAAACATCTGGGTTTGCTTGAAGGGGGCGAGCGGGGTGCACTTTTAGGAGCAACCTCTTAAGGTGTAACACAGGGAAGCGCGATACGACTGGATCATGGAGAAAGCTAGGGAGTTCCAGAAAAACATCTACTTCTGCTTCATTGACTCTGCTAAAGCCTTTCATTGTGTGGATTGTGGCAAGTTCTTAAAGAGATGGGAATACCAGACCATCTTATTTGTCTCTTGAGAAACCTATATGCGGGTGAAGAAGCAACAGTGAGAACTGGACACGGAACCACTGATGGGTTCAAAATTGGAAAAGGAGTCCGGCAAGGCTGTATACTGTCGCCCTGCCTATTTAACTTATATGCAGAGCACATCATGAGAAAGGCAGGGCTAGATGAATCAAAAGTTGGAATTAAGATTGCCGGGAGAAATATCAACAACCTAAGATATGCAGATGATACCACTCTAATGGCAGAAAGTGAAGAGGAACTAAAGAGCCTCTTGATGCGGGTGAAGAAAGAGAATGCAAAAGTTGGCTTGAAACTCAACATTAAGAAAACCAAAATCATGGCATCCGGCCCTCTCAATTCCTGGCAAATAGATGGGGAAGAAATGGAGGTAGTGACAGATTTTAATTTTCTGGGCTCCAAGATCACCTCAGATGGGGACTGCAGCCAAGAAATTAAAAGACGCTTGCTCCTGGGAAGGAAAGCTATGGCAAATCTAGAAAGCGTACTAAAAAGCAGAGACATCACCCTGCCAACAAAAGTGCGTACAGTCCAGGCCATGGTTTGCCCAGTTGCAATGTATGGCTGTGAAAGTTGGACCATAAGAAAGGCTGAGCGCCAAAGAATGGAGGCCTTTGGACTATGGTGCGGGAGAAGACTCCTGCGAGTCCCTTGGACTGCAAGGCGTTCAAACCGGTCAGTCCTAGAAGAGATCAACCCCGACTGCTCTTTAGAAGGCCAGATCCTGAAGTTGAAACTCAAATACTTTGGCCACCTAATGAGAAGGAAGGACTCACTGGAGAAGCGCCTAATGCTGGGGAAGATTGAGGGCAATAGAAGAAGGGGACGACAGAGGACGAGGTGGTTGGATGGAATCACTCAAGCAGTAGGTGTGAACTTAAATGGACTCCAGAAGATGGTAGAGGACAGGAAGACCTGGAGGAACATTGTCCATGGGGTCGCGATGGGTCGGACATGACTTCGCAATTAACAACAACAAAAGAAATAAACCTTTTTAATGGCATTTTAAAATGACGGTATTCTCTATCTTTATTAACGGTATTAACACCTTATTAATAGGGCCAGGGGAGGCCCGTTTGCTGCAACGCAGGCGCGGAAGAAGAAATCTGCTTCAAAAGTTTGCTAAGCTCATAGATGTTCAATTCCTAATCCTTCATTCTTTGCTCTAACCGAGAATAAAATAAATTCTTAAACCTAGTAAAGAAAGCCTAGGATGGCCTAATATTAATAATATTAATATTGTACGAGTCGTACAAAGAACATACGGACTGCTATCCAATTTGGAGTTTATTTTATTCTTGGTTAGAGCAAAGAATGAAGCAAAGAACTGCCAAGCTCTGCTAGTGGGAAGGCCCTTGGAGAGGTCCCTCCCGCTATTTCCCACCAAAACTGCAATATTGAGAGGAGCGGTGGCCATCCCAACCTCCCACCCTGTTTCCCGCTTCCTCTTGGGGTTTTTACTGGGCTCCCAACCTTACTCCATTTCCATCCCTATCTCTTTAAAAGGAATAGCCTTAACCTCACTGAAAGTGGCAAAAAAGGGGGGGGGTAGAAATCCTCAAGGACAAGTTACCTGTTTCCCCCCAATTCCTTCTTAACAGCCACAGCAAGGGGGGGGGTGTCACCCATCCGGCAGAGGCTCTAGGCTGGAAATCCAGGGAGCGTGACCTCCTTCCTCCACTGCCTCTTCCCAAAAGGCCCGAAGCTTTCAGCCGGCAGGCGTCCCCACCCTTCCTCCTGGCCGCTACATCAATCGATGCAGCTGTGACTGGGGGAAGTTAGCAAAATTGCAAGCCGGACTCTGCAAAGACCCGGGTCTCCTGCTGCCCCCAGAGAGACCTGCTTTTCCTTTCTCTTACCTCTGGGTGGTGGGTGGGCTGTTTACGGCAACCCGGAGAGGAAAGGAAGGAATCTCCTACCCTTCCTAACCCTGACTTGTTTTGGACGAAGGTCTACAAAGTTAGATGGACGGCGAACAAAATAGTAAAAGCCATTAGTTGCAGCTTCTCACGTCTCATCCCTTTTATCCATCCTTTAAAAGATAAACCTAGAAGGGAACGATAGGTTATACACATTTTCAAAATAAACTGCATTTATTTTTATATTGATCGTTTTTAATAAAAATGCACACAATTTCAAATAAAGATTTGATGTTGCACCTATATTAATACATAGGGATCTCTAAGAAATATAGTTTAGAAACATCAAACCTAACTACAAACCTACATACGTACGATCTCCTTAAAGAAATAGCAGGGCAGGACAAACAAAACTATTCTTGAATAAAAACACCTGGATTTGCTTGAAGGGGGCGAGCGGGGTGCACTTTTAGTAGCAACCTCTTAAGGTGTAACACAGGGAAGCGCGATACGACTGGTTCTTCTACATCCGGGACTCGGGCGCTGGGAAAACACCATTCAACGGCTGCCTTGCCTGGCAGCCTTCGAGGAGACCCCCGAGACGGGTCGGAACCCCCTTCCCGACCCGGACGCCAAAAGCCTGGAGCGTGTCCCGCCGGCCCCGCCTCTAAAAAGGAGCTAAAAAGAAGCCGCGGCTGAGCTCGCGTAAACGACCCCGAAGTGTATTATGAAAACAAGCTAACTTCGTCTCTACGTATAGCTGAAAGGGGAAAGAGCGCAAAGAGACCAGGTCTCGCAACCTCCGGCGCCGCCGCCGCCGCCACCGGTTCTCGGTCGCATTTTTACAGACACCGGCGGCGAAAGGCCAGGCGGACATCTTAGGGGAGAGGACCAAACGAGTGGCCGGGGAGGAGGCGGGTGAGGGTGAGGGTGGGGATCCCCCGCTAACTAGGTAACAGAGAAAGCCGGTATTTTTCTGGAATCAGAAAATGCGGGGATGACTCGGCTCACCTGAGGCAGTAGCAGGCTTCCTTTTTTTTCCATCCCGAGGCCTCGCCGGTAGACGTGCGCTCCGTCCACGTAGTGCAGAAAAGAGCACGGGAAAAAGCAGGGAACCGTGCTGCGAACGGACAGGAAGCTGGGGACGAATTCGGCGGACGGACAGGAACTCGGCCGTACTGGGAACGTCGTCGTCGGTGGTCATGCTACGGGACGGAAAACCGTGCCCTCCTGTGGTCAAAATCGGGTACTGCGGTCGCCGAAAAAAATAAAGCTTTTAAATGGGATTTTAAGGCTATTTATTTTTCCCCCGTCTTTATTAGTAACCTCTTGTTAATATTAATAGGGCGACGAGAGGCCCTTTTGCCATTTTCGAAGGTTTATTTCTTTCGGTGGCTGCTATACCCGGCTTGGCCACGGGAGGGCACTGTTTTCCCTCCCTTAGCGATAGCGGCATTGAGGCCGTGGAAAAGGCCTACGGTGGCCTCGATGGTAAATGCTATGGGACGGGTATTGCGGCCGCCAAGGGAAATAAGCCTTTTGAATGGGGTTTTCAAGGCTTACCTCGTTGGTCGGACGTCGAGTCCGCCCTGCCCAGAAGGTCCCCGGAAAAAAAGGAAGTGGAAGGATGATTAAGAAGGACGGACCGGAAGTCCGCCATATTGGGAAGGTCGCATTTCAAAGACCCTGGAGGACGGCGAATTTGAGCGGACGGGAAGTCGGCCATATTGAGGAGGTCTACCCGAAAGGAAGTAGGGGGGAAGATTAAGAACGAAGGGACGGAAGTCGTTTGCCGCAGCACCTGGGGGACGGCCGATACCGACGGACAGGAAGTCCGCCGTCCAGAGAGGCCCTCTCGCAGATTACTCGTCAAGAGCCAGCCGGCCGACATGCGCAGAAGGCCGAGGGAAGCGGCCCGTCCCTTTCGGAGGAGCATAGAGTGGCGACCCTTTGGCTGACGCTCTGCGCTTTGGGGCTTAGATTCTCGGTGTCCCGATCCTGGGC